>NC_082390.1:16162097-16317097 GCF_031168955.1 Gadus macrocephalus
AGAAAGGTGTCAGGGGGGAGATTATGTCTCCATTGTCTGCTAGCAAACCAATTCTGACAGCGGTAAAAATCACAATGACTGCCCCTGGCCCAGAGACGGGTGGGTTAGGCTCGATGCAAAGCATACTCCAGCGTAGAATGTCTTTATCCCAGACATTCTGAATGGACCACACCATTTTAGCCATATGAGATGATAATAGCTCATTAAATAACAGAGCAAGGCATTGCAAAATGTACTCCGTTTAAAAATAGAACAGATAGAATATTTCCATCTATTTCTGTGCATTTAATTAAAACAGCATGTTGCATAACATACGATAGTCGTTAGTGGCCAAAGAAAAATGTTTTTGTTTTGATCCATTTGAAGTGCTCTTGGTGGCATGTTGTTGCATGCACTTAAGTATCAGCAGAGAATTAAGGGCTTACAATTTGGCTTTTGCAGAGCAAGGGTGGATGCATAATATATATATCATCAATATCATAGGCCTAACTGCCATTGATGAAGCGGCATGAAGAACAGGCTTTTCATCAACAGTGGCTCCCCTTTACATAACTGAAGGAGCTCATTCACATGCAGCTTTTTTCGCATTGAAAGTGTTTTCGTGCTTTACCTCAATTGTCCTTACAGCAGCCATTTATAGAACAACTAGAGCTGTTTTCCCTCGCTCTCTCTGTCTGTCTCTTTCTGTCTATTTCTGTCAGACTCTCTGTCTCTGTCTCTGTCTCTGTCTCTGTCTCTCTCTCTGTCTGTCTGAGCAGCTTCTGTAGAATTTAGACCGTAGCAATGTTCTGTTTTCTATTTTCCCTATTTTATTTATTTTTTTACCTTTCTCTCTGTTCTCTCTGAGTCTTATTCTCCCTTTTCCCTGTTCTCCCCCTAACCCCCTCCACACACTTTTTCTTCCCCCTTGCCTCTCCCATTCCTCCCATTCCACACATATCTTCTGGCCAGCTGAGTTAGTCTCCCAAGCTTTTGGTGTAGTTTTCAGGATAGAGGAACAGCCGATGTCAGCATTAAGTTGTATAACACATAATTACAACAAGTTGTGGAAACATAGCCCCCCCCGCACCCATTCTCTGCTTCTCTGACCGAAGCCTTATGAGTATACTTTCAAGATTGAATAAAGGAGTTTCGTGTTTTTACTTAGGCCTAAGACATTCTCCATTTGGAGTAGGCCTAACTTTGCTTTGTGTTTCTTCTTAAACATTTAACTTGTTTCTCTCTATGGGAGGTTGTATGCTTGAGGCTGACAACGTCACTGCTCTCCTCTTCTCTGCAGTGTCTTTCTTCACTGGGCTATCTTAAGCACCAGTCTCTCAGTGTGGCCATTGGCAAGTGCTATCTCAAGTGGGCCGGCATTTTATCATACCACTTTAGATGTTTTTGCACTAGCTTTGCTTTTTGGACACACACACACACACACACACACACACACACACACACACACACACACACACACACACACACACACACACAGGCATAATTGCGCTGGTGGTACAATAGTACCATCATGCTTATGCACAAGTGTATACACACTGCATGCAAGTGTGGCCCTGGCCATTTTGTTTCCATGTGTGGTAGTCATCCCATCTGCTTTGTGGATGTGGAGAGAGAGACGGAGGGCCCTGGGCCCTCATTTCCTCATGACTGCAGCCGGTTTTATTCATTTTTTGTTACGGCAGAAACCTTTGCTTGGTTCACTGGTGTGGCACTAGGACCAGCAAATCTAGCTACTGAACTCCCTCTGCCTGATCCGCTTTGAAAAGGAGGCCTAATCATTACACAGCAGGTACTCCCACCACGATGAAAGCCCACTACTGCACTACTCCCACTTACAATCCGTTGTAATGAAATCTCTCATTTGTTTTGTTTTGATGCTTGTCCCCTGTTTTAGCTGGATGCCTGTCAAAAGTAAGGAAGCACCTAACACAATGTCACATTTTTGTTTGAATGTCAATTGTATTCCAACTGTAAAGAATATTACGTGTTCCAGTACTCCAGATATTTCATAAACTTCATAAAGCTGCTGGATGGACTTCATTTTGTTATTCAAACAAAAGCATCGGACAGGAGTTAAAGGTTTATGTTTAAATGAGTTGTCCCACATCTCTTCTTCTGGTGCCATCCCATCTTCTGGCTTCCCTCCTCACTGAGCCCTCCATCACTCCTCCCCTTTTCTCTTCTCCCTCCTCTATCCCCAAACTAACTTGTCCCTCATGTCTTTACACACACACACGCACAAACGCACGCACGCACGCACGCACGCACGCACGCACGCACGCACGCACGCACGCACGCACGCACGCACGCACGCACGCACGCACGCACGCACGCACGCACGCACGCACGCACACACACAGTTGGTATGGGCCTCTTCACAGGCGACTCCAGATTTAGAAGCTGAGGTGTTAAAGCTATTTCTGTTTAACTTCGCTCTCTGTCTCCCTATCTGCCTGTCCAGGCCAGCTTGACTATATGTTCCTAAGGTCCAATGGGCTCTGGTTAGCTTTCATGATTCATTTTTACAATGCTATGTCTTTTTGGTATGTACTATGTTAAAGCGTACTTTTCCAAATGTAGGTGATTGGCTACATAAGAAAGGATTAAATCCAGAGTTGGAGATGGATACAGCAATCGATAAAAGACAATGCACAAATAGATGGACAAACTGACAAAAAAGGAAGAAAACGGAACCCGAAAGCACAGAATATCGACCAGTTATTTGTTCATGCTCGTTAGTTGGCTTAAGGTCACATGGCATTCATTTGTGACATAATGTATTGGCACATTAGATCAATAAATTATTAGCTGCTGTAAACAATGTTTATGTATCAGCATCGAAGACTAGCTATCAGAGGCGTTGGTTGTTCTCATGTGCATATTTTGGTTATTTGAACCCTTGACATTTGACGCCTTGTTATGGACAATTTAATCTGGGTTCAAAGGATTCCCATGGTGCACTAGGAAGTCCCTCCTAGAGTGAAACACTCACACTTCCTGGGAATGTCATCAATGGAACAGACATGCTCTTACTCACTCTGACTCAGTCGGCGAGATCTTCTGATCCCTTGTCCGATGTGTGCTTGCTCTCACGTGTGCTAGCATATCAGACACATACCCAGCAGAATAGATATCCCCCAGATTTATTTCCTAAAAACTATTGCATGATCAAATAGTTGTTCTATTTTTACCGTAACAATTGTAACTACATGAATTGTAAACTACAACATACCGACGTCATCCAAAGAGGGGGAAAATTCCCTTCCAGTGACACGGATGAGCATGTTTAAGAGACACTTAACATTTCTCTAAGACGTGGTGATTTACTTCACCGTGGAGGGTGAGGAAGTAAATCATCCATCTGCTCGTGTTGGCTGACCATGTGTTATGAGGCATGGACTGAGTGCTGGGACGTGAAGTACTGGTGGCCGCAGTGGCAGGCTTGACTAGTTGTTAGCATCTTCTTGTGGAATAAAAGCACTCTGCTGAGAACACTGTAAATCCTACCAGGGTAGAATATGGTCAAAAAACCTCTGTTAATCTCTTTCTAGCTTTTTACATCCATTCAGATGGCATCAGTTTTAGCGAGGCCATTATAGGTATAAGTGTCACTATAAAGTGGACACCCTGCGGTTTTGAGGTCTGGCACCCTTTGCACTTGGTAGAATAGAGGAAACCGGCATTGATTACCAGACATGTTAGGGTAACATAAAGGATGTCAAAATGTCAATAGACATGAGGAAGGTAAGGTGCAGAACTCGACTTACTACAGGGCTCAGCTTTAGGTTGAATCAAGGTCAATTTGAAACGAGTGTGACACAAAATAAGAGCCATGAAATACAAAGAAGAGCCATTAACTGGCTGTGCCATTGTTGCCGTGCACTCTGAAAGCAGGCGAGCCCTTGCCGTCTCCCATTGGGTCCATCCAGGGGGTCCCCAAAGAGCAAGTGGCCCCTGGTAAAGAGATTGATTTAACATGGAACCCATGGTGGTAAGTGGGCTGGTCTGTGGCCGAGATGCACACACACACATTCGTATACAGACAGGCTCTCAGCGGGTGGGGGGATTATCTCTACAGACAAATGGACAGACGGACCAGAAGATTGGGGGATAAAAGAAACACTGAACCACTCATTGTCCCTTGCTAATTGTTGTTGTACACTATCTTTTGTATCTTCCTGGACCGCTTTGCCTTTATCTTCTTCATTGGTCTCTATGGGGCAATTCCTTTACGTGGCTTGTATACCTCTTCCAAAGTTAAACTAGACTGATGTGGACTTCCTTGTAAGAGCTTAAGACGTGAATATACAGGGTCTTTACAGATCTCTAAGCATGGAAATACAAACAATAATTGTGTATTCTTTAATATGTGGAAAAGGACGGTGATTATGCATAACAGAATGTATATTATTGTTAAAAGCCCATAATAGCACTAAATCAGCAATTAAATATCAGGGTACGGAGGAAAATTTCTATTTGTATTATTAAATGTAAGGAGTACGGTAGCAGGATCCATGTTAATGATTTATTGTCTGCACAGGACATGACACATGAACAGGAGTCAGTATTGAGACATATTTGCCTATCCGTGCACGTGTTGCATACTCGCAAGATAACCTTAGTCGCAGGCTGCCAAAAGAATAGTTTGTACGGCCGTGCGAGCCTCAGCATGGGGGAATTTGTATGTGGTCACACTCGTGGCTGCAACACAACAACAAGATACACTCGGCTTTTGTTTTGCACGGCTCCATGGTTCACGTACCACTGTGCTGTTCCAAGTGATGCACAAGCAAGCAGGTGTCCACAAAAATGGTCTCAGGTGATGCGTGCAATGATTGCAAATACATGCATGAATGTATATTCAAACACTCACTTGACCAGTCCTCTTTCATTGTATAATGCAAAATCTACACACATTAGTGCGTGGGTGGTGTCCATGGACCATCCTTTGCAGTTTGGTTGAAGCCTTTTAGGCCTGCATATGTATAGGTAGTATGTGAACTCAAACGCATAGTTCCTTATGATCATGTCTGTCAATGCGGATACACGTGTACATTGAGTGCTCAAAATGTCCTGGCCCGTTCCCCTACCAACCACTTTTCTAAAGATCCCGCTTTTGTTTTCTCACTTCCTGTGGCCCAGCTGTGAATAGAGCAGCCACATCAAGGCACGGGGAACAGCTCGGCCCTTCACCCTTGATCACCTCCTCTGTGACATCTCCCTTATTAGGACGTCAGTGCCCCATCAGGGCTGCTTTGACACGCTGGTTATTTATGCACATCAGATGCTCCCAGGGTTGCTTCAGCATGTTGTTTTCAGATTCTATATCCAGTGAAGGATTCATTGGCATACATTGTTCTCCCCACCCAGACTCATGGTTAGAAGGTTCCCACCACGGGTTAGAGGTCCCGCCTCATTGGCTATATGTGTATCTGCTTGTTTTACGTGCTGAGCGCTTTCCTGTTTTCTGTTGCGCTCTTTTTTTTATGTTTTTGTGCAGAGGAAATGTAATTTGAGGTCATGGCTAGGGCTGGGGTTAATTATGGCTCGGCCTCCTGTATTTGTACAAATGTCCGCCCTGTTTCGATATTATAAGAGTAGTTATTGGTAAAAATGAATTCAATGAATGTATTACCTGTATTACTTATACTTGTACATGTTTTCATCACCTACAATTGAAGGGGAAATACAAAAAAACTTTTTTTTTGTCTTCCTTTGGTGGTAATGTTGCTCTTTTAATTTCTTTGTTGCAGTATCCAGAGCCATGAAACTGAATCCACAACAAGCTCCACTTTATGTAAGTATCTTCCCTTTACATTCTAATGTTTTGTTTTGTTACTTTTCTGTCTCTTACTACATCCATTTGCGTAATGGGTGACGCCATTGCTTGAGAACATTCAGCGAAAACTATCCATAATGCCTCATCGAGGGAAGGAATTTTATTGAAAAAAGACATTGAAAGAATGAAAACTGCAAAATACATAATATGGAGATAAAGTAATCAATTTGTTTTATTTGTCTAATCAAAAAAAGATACATTGAATTACGAGAAGGAAATCCCACTTCTTCCCGTTCTTCTTTCTGCATCCTACAACCTAAAGGCCATGAGAGGAACTTCATGTCAGTCCCTACCGCCTGGTCCCCACAAACAGCCTTTCATGGAAGCCTCTTGATTATTATAGATATTGGCTAATGAGACCTTGAACTCAATTGTATCAAACTCTTTACATTTATTTTTCTATTAGGTTCTTTGAATGTAGACACGGTGCCAGGCGGAGCATGATGGCATATTTGTGGTGCCTTTGAACCACTCATTAAAAACGGCTGTTTTGGTCACATGAAATTTACGCGACCTGCCTATTATGGGTGCGGTGGATACTTCCCATCCCACCCCTGTGACACATCACCGTGTAGCATTCTAGACAAAGCCGGAGCATAACTGAATGCGTCATAGTCAATTAAAGCATTACTAGTAGCAAGCAATATGGGCTGCTTCAGTTATTAGCCTACATTGACCTTAAATGCTCTAAGGCTCACCAGACAGCCATCTGTACTTAATCAACCAAGACATACATTCAACTGTTATTTTGAACTAACCCACTAGAGGGAAGCGAGAAATTATCTCTATATGACATGTTTGCTTGTCAGCAGTCAAGAATAGAAAATGCAAGGAAACGGAAACGCAATGGCCTGCATTTGTTGGCCACAGACGCACACACATGCACACACACATGCACACACACGAGTACACGCTGGCCAAATGTATTTTCCCAGATGAAATTGGCAAAGACTCTTAAGTCAATGAACAATGACATTGCGTGAAAAAAATAACATTCCAAAAGTAATAGCAACGGAAACATGTAACTGTCCCTGTAGTACAAATGGAAATGGAAAACGTTAATATAAAAAAGGAAATGTGCATAAATTGTGTTCCAAAACTTTATAATATCAACTAATAAATGCCACATGCATAACCAGTTAGATGACTGAATTAGTCTGCAGCAAGGAACACATGATTCACTTTGACTTCAGCCATGGCAGCCCGGTACACAGGGCGGAGTCCTCTGAAGGACTGAAGGGAGAGAACAATTAGAGGCAATGCAAGGCATGGGCAGAGTGAGTAAACCAGCATCGATATGCCAACCAATTGCTCATGATGGTGACTCAATGCAGTGGTCTGCAATGTCACCACGCACGCGCACACGCACACGCACGCATGTCCACACGCATGGACAAAAACACGCATTGAAACACACATGCATAATGAAACACGCACATACAGACAGACGGACACATAGAAACACAAAGACACAGACACAGACAGACACTCGGGTATGTGTAGTTTGAGATGATTGTGCTAATAATAACAAATGTGTAATAAGATGTTGTCCACCATGGAGCAGCACCATCCCATTGAAGTAGCACCACATTGACAAAGCCAAAAGCTGGAGTCTGTTTTTAGTTACTGGGCTCGATAAATAAACCGTCAGTCATTTTCTTTGCATAAATAAAATTTAACTGAAACGGTCAGTTCTATTTTTATGCATTTCTTTTTGCATTATTTCGTTGGTTGGATGACAAGAGTCTGACTATGAGAAGATCCTCTGCGACTCCGACAGTGTCGTATTTCATTACGCTGTTGACCCCAAACTTGGCTAAACAGTTTAGCTCTGGGACTTTGTGCTCCCTTCAGTTTTGCCGTCAATCAGTGTTAGCCATGCTAGATTTGCGCTAACCCTTTTATCATTTATGCTAGCTAGTGACTCAGCGTGTGTGTGTGTGTGTGTGTGTGTGTGTGTGTGTGTGTGTGTGTGTGTGTGTGTGTTTGCAAGAGGCCCCCCTCTGCAGCTCTTGCATTACATTCATGTCTCTCGAAGCACACAATGAAACCAGTGCTGTAAAAGCCTTTAGCAATGCTACGTGGCTAAGTAGTATGGGCACTGCCGCCGCCTCAGGCCACAAAACTGTGCAGTCTGTGGGACAGAGATGAAGAGATAACCTTTGACGCTCCGCTCGGTCCTCACAAAGCCACCGCTGTCATAGAGGCAGAGTGAGGGGGAAATGTGGTTCTGTCATCAGAAGATGACTTTTGTGACTAACGACACGGATAGATGTAGCCCCACTGAATGCGTGACTCTGGACAATATTTATTCATTTCTTATTGGTCAAAGCCTTCATTCAAAGTATACCCCCACTCCCCCCCCCAACACACACACACACAAACACTCACACCAACACTCACACAATCACACAACCACATACACGTGCAAACACACCTACACACTTTTCATTCTGGAACGACTGCGCACATGTCAGTAACTCACACCCACACATTGAAGAAAGACTGTGTGTGTGTTTGTGTGTGTGTGTGTGTGTGTGTGTGTGTGTGTGTGCGTGTGTTTTGTTGAAGCATCGTCTGTGCTTTTGCTAGCGAGGGGGCAAAGGCCAGGACGTTGATAGTGGTTGAATAATGAACCTTTTCTCTGTCCGTCTCTACCAGGGGGAGTGCGTGTTGACGGTGTGCCTGGAGGAGGAAGAGGCATGCGGGCCTGGGCACGATGCAAAGAGCGGGGACGGCGGCGGGGAGAAGGTGTTCTACCTCCTGTTCTCCGGCTCCACCCAGCGCCATCTCACCACGACGCTGCAAGTTAGCAATGTGACTCTACAGGCCGTATGCCCAGGTAACACACGCACACGCACACGCACACGCACACGCTCACGCCCACGCACACACACACAATTTGCAATCTATTTTCAATGTTAAGTGGCTTCCCTTAAGGAGTTGGGGGAACTACCTTCCAACAAATCCACAAAAGTGGGTTTCAGCCAGAGGACCCAACACAAGGGACGGGAAGTGGTTTTCTTTTTGACACCCGGGACCCTGGAGTTGCTGGTTGGCTGGCCACAGACCCAGGCCTTCCACCCTAGCCCTGTTAAGCCCCTTGAACCCTCGCAGAGCAGAGCGTTTCTGCTCGACTGGGTGTTTTAACAGCCGAACCGCTGCCGTTTGAAGTTCTGACACATTCCTCGGTAATGGATTAAGTAGATGGAGAGATGTAAACATTTACAGCTTGTGACAGCGTTGGTCAGAACACGTGCCTGCCTTTTCTCTGGATGTGTGTGTGTGCTCTTTAGATAGGGGAAAAATAGTTGTTTGGGAATATTTTGATACCTAGAAAAATGTAGATGTTGGAGATTTCTACACCACAGAAGTGCTTTATTCCTAGAATGTTTGAAATTGGCTTAAAATATGTGATTGACCTCTATTAATTATAAATAATGGTAATTCTGCATTAATTATAAAGATTTGGGGTTGATTCAGTTTTAATAACAGAGACACCACACTTGAGTTATATTATTGTTAGTTTAGATTAGCATCGACTCATTTTCGAAATGGAGGCAGACCGTTAGCATGCACGAACCGCGAGACAGTTAGCTCGCGGTTCGTGCCTGCGTAGCCACAGCCCGGCCCCTGACTGATCCGTGAACTGCTGAGATTTGGATATGCAGCCAACTGGGATCGCTCCTCTTCCATCGGATCTCCTCACCTTTCTTCATCTTTTCCTTCCCTAGCCCACGACGTGTGTGAGCAGGTCGTGGTGACGCTGTGTGTGGTGCGGCCCGACGGACAGGTGGCCCCCCGGGCACAGCAGCACTTCTGCTACGTACAGGTGGGTTAGCTCGGTGCAACGTGAACGACATGTAGAAAGGATGCATGTAACATGCATATTGATAAAAACACCTCTATTCACAGTGGCCATTGTACCAGTGCGTGGGTAGTAGAATAAGCTAGTGAAGCTGAAGTTGATCTACTGCTAAAAGAGGACCTGTGACGCATAAAAGGAGCAAACCCATAATTAGTTGTATGACACCTATGTTTATCCTACGAGTGACATCTCTGTTAAAAGGGTCCATTAGTAATGAGGATGTAATAACTTCAAAAGTTCATTCAGTTTTTTAGAAATGGACTTCTGAATGCCAGGGGACCAGGTGAATGTTTTAACAAAATGTCCCCTTTCCCTTGGGTAATGTTTCAGGACCTTGCCCTGCATATGGCCCACTTCCTGCTCCACAACGGGGCACCGCAGGGGGTGATGCTGTTGGACGACCAGCAGGTGAGGGTTTGACTGGTGGAAGTAAGGCCACAAACGCCACACTTGAGTCAAATACAACTTCACTAAACACAAACGTACGTTCTAATTAGTCTTCAGTGGACTCCTTTCCTTATCCTTTATCCTATCCAAAAATACAGATTTGCTATTTCAATTTCTTTCTTACAACCTACAACGTTTCTATCCCACGAGAACTCTTAAGGGATACGAAAATGCATCGGTGCAGGTCCAATATTCAGTCTAGGCTGCTCATCCATCCTGTGTGACTGGTTTATTGTGATTGCCATTGTTGACTACCAGTTCCCTCCGTTACCATGTGTACCTCTGCTCATCAGGTTCCACTCAAAGAATGCGAGCGGCTGGACCAGAGTCTGGCGCTGGCCCTGAGACACCTCACCTTGCCCCGCCCCCGGGCGGAGACACCCCAGCGGGGGCTTGGCGCCGGCGCGCCCGCTGAAGCACTCGCCGCTGAACACGCGGATACAAGCGTCGAGGCGAGCCCGGACAAACGCGTAGTCGTCCACACGGAAACGGGCGTAGACACGGAGACGCACGCGAACACGTGCGCAGGCGGGCTCCCGCATGCCGCGGACTCCGTGGACCCGCTGGGTGAGAACACGACGGGTCCAGAGAACCGCATAGGTGATTTTCATGCCACACTGGCTTCCACCCCTCGTTCTCTGTTTTATGTAACATGGAGGGCTTGGCACGTTAGCGAGGCACCGGCCCGTTCAGCCCTATTCCCTGTCGAGCCTCTCGCTGTAATGATCCCGACGGAGACCCTTTCTCTCGCTCGGTGGCCGGCATAAGGCTTCTCTCCGTCTCCTTGCTTCCCCGCCCGTGTTCTGTGTTTTCCATCCAGGCGTCCTGTACAGTCAGGGAAGGTTAGGTCAACTACGCCAAATGCAAACGTTCCCGCTCGGTTCCTGGTTTGGCTCCAGGGCTCCTGCTCTGTTTGTGTGGTCAACTGGAGGAGGTTGGTCGTGGATATTGGCTGGCAGGCCAGCTAGCATGCTAAATGGATGGTCCTTTGTTTTGAAAGAAACTTCGTTCTGTATAGTAATGTAGGCTCATGTCTATTTAAATTAAAAAAGTAAAATGAAAGAAACTACGTGAGAGATAATAGAAAGTGTGATGAAAATACACAAACAAGAAAACACTGTATTCCTTTGACACGCATACACATATTAATTATGGAATATTAAATGGGAAGAGTTTTATCTTTCATTAAGTCTTGGTTGTTTGTCTCAGGACTCGTGAAATCGCGGGTACAAATCTGCCGACACAATTTTACCTCACATCTCATACACCCGATGTCAGTTCACATCTCATCTCCATCAGACACAAGTCAGCTTGTGGCCGACATGCAGACTGTTGCCATGAAGAGCATAAAGGTTCTCTGTGATCCTTGACGAACTCTTGAATCTGCTTATGCTCCTTATGTGTGTCTGTCTTTGTTTGTGCGTGAGTCTGTGGGCGTGTTCCTCCGTCTGACCTCCTGTATTCGTGTTTTCTTTCTATCCTCTCCCCACCCCCTCACTTCTGTAATATTCAATTTGACTATTGCCCCTCATTTCCCCTTTTCGACCAGTAAAGATTTGAAACTGAAGTGCAATTTCCAAAAACTTTGAGCTTAAAGTCCCTGGTGGCAGGACGATTAGTATCTTGAGGGAATAGCCGTTTATGCAGAAATAGATGAGGTGTCACTGACTGCACAGAAAGCTACTTGTTTGAAAGGATCTGTAAACTTCTGTATGGTCATAATGGGACGGTTAATTTGCACTTCTTCTTCGTCCCTTTGGTTGCACATATCTGCTCACACCAGATGTTGGAGAGTGTGTGGGAGAAGAAAGGTTAGCATTGTAAAATGTTACGAACACAGTGATACAGTTATAGCCCCTTTCCTCTTGTCCTTTAAAGAGTAAGGAAAGGATTGCATAAAAACCTGGTCCTTTTGTGACTGCCGTATATATGTCGCTCATTTTGCAATGATCTCATGGTTTGAAAGTCATTGTGTTATATACATCCTCCTATGAGCAGTTGAATATGTTCAGTTGTGGGTCGAGAGGAGAAGGAGGAGGAAGGCTGTTCTAGACTTAATCGCTCTCTCGCTCGCTCGCCGTGACCGCCTCTTAAATGACTAGTTTGACACTCGTAAATAATTAGCATTATGGGATAGTGGCTTACAATGACAGACCACAGGGCTAACGTGATTATCATGATCAACTCTTTCACACACTGCCCAGCAACAAACCCCCTTTCAGGATTATTTTTTGGCTCCCGTTGCACACGACAAACTGTATTTAAGAAGCATAAGTATAGTCCATTCTGTTATTACTGTGTGCTTCATGTGATTTTTCTATATCCAGACACATTTCTATGTACGTTTATGCGATTGAGCAGTGGTACGACTACGGTGTCCATCGTACCGTAGGCTAGGCTGTACACGCGAAGAGGGGAGAAAGTACTCTCTGTCGGCTTAATCCCTTAGCAAGCACTCATACACTGCCTCTTGGGGGAGAGAGAGGTAAAGTCTCTGTGGCACATATAGAAAAGGTGAGATATGCTTATCTCTCCCTTGTTCTTTGTCCCCTAGCTGTCTGCATGAGCGGTTGCATTTGTTTGACTTGATAACCGGTCCTCTAATCTACGTTCCTCTGGTAGTACACTGCCTCTGTTCCCGACTGAACTGTGCACTTTTTTTGTATACTTATGTACTAAATCTGTGACGTGCGCATACAAAAAAGAACCCAAAACACCAAGCCTCCCTTCGTGATTTGTGGCCGTCCTGTATCTGCACTTGCTCTTTGGCTCGTCCGACATCCCTCATGACTCCCCCGTTCTGCTCCCTCCCCCTCTCCTCCCCCTCTCCTCCCCCCCCGTCCAGATGTCTCCCAGTGGGGGGGGCCGTCGGTGGTCAGCCTTGCTCCACTTTGCGGCCAGCCGTGGCCTGAGGAGGGTGGCGTTGTTCCTGCTCCGGCAGCCGGCGGCTAGAGAGGCGCTGAGGCAGCGGGACGCCCAGGGAGACACCCCCGCCAGCCTGGCCCGGAGGAAAGGACACCAGCAGCTGGCCGAGCTCTTCACACGGTCAGTACTCTGGAGAGAGAGTCTCTCTCTCTCTCTCTCTCTCTCTCTCTCTCTCTCTCTCTCTCTCTCTCTCTCTCTCTCTCTCTCTCTCTCTCTCTCTCTCTCTCTCTCTCTCTCTCTCTCTCTCTCTCTCTCTCTCTCTCTCTCTCTCTCTCTCTCTCTCTCTCTCTCTCTCTCTCTCTCTCTCTCTCTCTCTCTCTCTCTCTCTCTCTCTCTCTCTCTCTCTCTCTCTCTCTCTCTCTCTCTCTCTCTCTTGTGTGTGTGTGTGTGTGTGTCTTGTTGGGGTGGTTTGGGTGAAAGACAATGAAAATGTGTAGCTTTGAAAATGTTCCAGAGCAAACTTTAACCTTGTCCCGAGGAAGAGTGAGTTTTATTTTGAGTAGAATACGGTAGCGGGTGTAACTGTGAATTGGCGTTAAGGCAAAGAAACCAAACTAAAAACAGACTTGTTGTTGTTTTCCACACATCTTCAACGGGTTCCCATTAGAGAGCCTGTGTTAGATACCCAGTGATGGAGTGCTTTTACATGTTTCAGTGTCTGTGACAATTGTCAGCCCCTGTGTAAAGGAGTGGTTCTCGTATACGTGGGTATGCAATAAACACCTTGACTGAGATGCATTTTTCTCACACTATTTTGAATTTGACGACTGTATCTTGCAGAAAGGTCTGTATTTATTGTACTGCGTGTGGCATTTTTTTTATTGCTTTTCCCCTTAAAAAAGTGTGTTCCCCTGAAGCTACTGAAACAGGGGAATGTAAGAAGCACTAATAATGTTGTGAAAGCATTGGGAAAAACTGATCCCCATCCCATTATCACAGCTGATCCCGTGCACGTCGGGTGGTTTATTTCAGCTGCTAGATGTCTACTCAAAGCTGTCAACTCTGCCAAAGATTCTTGCCTATCAACGTCTCTGCCGTGTGTCAGGTCCATTACCTGTGCCATGCATTCTTGAAGAATGTGACTGTCACATTTATTTTTGAAGCCCTCTTCCCCAGATTGCCGCACATTTTGCCAGCCCTTGCCAAAGTGTGGCCTAGTGCACCTCTTTGGACGCACCGGGACTGGCTCCAGCCTGCTATCATTGAGTAGCTCATGAGAGCTGCGGGCGGGAGACGCTGGAGGGAGGTGCAGAGGGATCGACACATTAACCTTTTTAATAGTAGTCCCCTGATTGGCCCACGTTTTGCAGACCTTGCCAAAGTGGAGCTCTAGGGTAATTGCCTTGATCACCTGTACGGACACTACGGCGCTGTGCGAGTGCCCAAAGTGTCGCCTAATTTCAGCAACCAAATGAAGCCCCACTTCCATTGAGGCCCTGAGCACACAGATCACACATTTGGTTTATATTTGTAGCGCTGCCCAAAAGATTAATAAGAATATAATTCGTTTTTGTTTTACGAGCAGAGCACATGATGCAGTAATGTAGCGGGATAATATATTTTTGGCTCACTTCCTATTGGACCTGGTCTGTCTTGGACGTCCCCAAAACATAATTTTGTATCCGTCCCGACATGGCCGTGTGATTTGGGCTTTAGGCTTTACTCCTGCAAAGCAGCCCGACTGCTATTTTGTTAATCCATGTGCAAAGACGTGTGTCTCATGTTATTTCAGTGGCTGGATCCTTTCTTTTCAGCCACCAAGATGGATTGCTGTGTCTGACATGTCATGGGAAAATATCTGATTTATGAACAATTCAATCTCAATTTGTCAATTTGTCTCTTTTCTCATCTCCTTCAACTGAAGCTTTTATTTGTCCGGGTACGGCTGTTTATTAGGGTTGCAAAGGGGTGGCACTTTCCGGTAAATTACCATGGGAAGTTAAGCTTGGGAATTTTGGAAACATAAAATCTGAAAACTATGGGAATTAACTAGGAATTTAGGGTAATTTAATCGATCTGTATCATATCCAAGCATATATATATATATTTATTTGTTAATTTTTTTTTTGTTTTAAGTAGACACACCCTGTAAAATAACACTATAAAAACTTGAAAACAAACATAGATTTATTTGTAAGTAGAACTTTAACAAGTTCTAATTATTTTATTCTTTCATTGAAGAACGAAAACATGAATTTTGAGTTGAATATGCTCTGGGCTCAAAAGTGTGGTCCAGGGTTCTAGAAGTCATCAGTGCACGTGTGATGGAGGATGCACCGTGCATGTAGGGGGCGTGGTCTCGATAGCCCTGCATTAAGCAGGGTGCTAGCGTGATTGAGGAATAGCAAAGATATTCAAGTTTACTTGCATGAAATCTGATTGTGTTGGTCAAGAATCGATAATGCTAAAACATATTTTGCCCAACTTTATTTAAGTCCCCTGTTAAGAGCCAACCTTCAATTTTGGAAATTCCTGTTTATTCCCATACATTTCCGTTAATTCCCATAAATTCCTGTCAATTCCCATGGAAAGTTTCCAACTTTGAAAATTCCCGGAATTTTGCAAGCCTACTGTTTATTGACTACTATTCAGTCTTGGGCATTTGAATTACTGCTGCAGTTGATATCTTCCGTGAATGTGCGTGTTCAGTGTTGCTTTTGTAACAAAATCGCAAATGCCCAGCAGAAATGGATAGAATGTTTATAGTGCCATTTGTTTGTCAGTGAGTGTTAAATTCCAGAAAATATCCTGATTAATTAATGCTGGGCTGGATAAAAAACAACCATCATATTTCCTCCATCACCCCAGACGTCTACAACATCCAATATGCATGGAACCGCTTCCCAGCGTTCCAATGGCTACACCAACCTCTTCAAGAACCTCTTAAGATAACCTGTTTACCCTCCCTCCACTCTCTGTTGCAAAGCACAACTGGAGTGCAATCATCGGTTTGAACTTCCCAATCTCTGGAAGATCAGGCAGTCAGAACCGATAACGGGCCGCATCTTATAACAGACTAATAATAACAAACCGCATCTGTGACAGGATGAATCTACCTTAAACATGGAGCATCTCAGAGATCCTCGTCTGACTGATTTTGAGTTGCCTTTCCCACACATTTACACATTAACGCTATCATACCATCCAATATTTTTGTTACCTACAAAGACGCCATTCTTCTGCCAGAGAGTCTCATCCTAGTGACCCTGCCACACCAAATGACACGTCGTCAGTCAACCGCTTTTAGTTTTGAAGTACGTGCACGTGCTGTCGACACAAGGAGGCCACTGTTATCTTAATGAGGCGTCCGCCAAGGCCCCCTCGGAGGGAGCCCAGATGAGGTTCCATGTAACGACACCCTTTGACAGCGCATTGTACCGCTGAAATATCAATATATCTGTCAATATACCACCACGGGACCTTGGGGGAGAGTGTTGGGGGAGAAGAACAACACTGAGGCTTGTGGGGCAGGCGCAGGGACCGGACACTGATGCAGAGATTTTTGGTCATGTGTTTTAATAAGCAATGGCATCGATGGCGTCGTGCTTGTAGCAGACTAGGCTGGAACCACATCGGGCTTGCTTTAAGTCAATCACTGCATCTAGATTATCCTTTGACCTGTTCAGTCTCCACAAGGAAACCTTTCAGTGCAAATTTTGTGTACAGAGATATATATAGATAGATAGATAGATATAATATAGAAAGATATTTAGACTTTAAGGTTCCCACCCAACAGTCCTCCATTGTAATTCACCAAGGGAGCACCCTTCCATGACACTAGACCAGAGGAATGACTACAACTTTTTGGTGATGTGCGTGCCTGCGTCTCACCACCTCCACTAATCCAGTAGTAGAGGCAGTGAGTCAACTCCAGATACACTAGGGATTATGTAGTCCAAGCAGCCTACAACTGCTGGCCCTGTTTTCCTTTGTGTATTCTCTCTCTCTCTCTCTCTCTGTCTCTTTTCTCTCCATTTATATTCTACCACTCCTCTTCCCTTCCTCCACCATTCGGTCCAACCCACTTCCCCTCATAGTCCCGTGGTCTCTGCCCAGTGTGATTTCTGTCCACTGCTGGTGGCTTTATGCGGAGTCAAGGAACGCTGCGAGGGAACATAGCAGGTGGATTGTAAGGGTTCTGTAACGGCTTGGAGCAGCATGCCGGCTTACCCTTCACAGCACACAGTGTGGAGAAGTACCCTGAACGATCCGTGGCCCAAAGATGCTATTTAATTGCAGCTGTTTATATGAGAGGGTGGGGGGGGGGGGGGGGAGAGAGCTTATCTGGCAACAAGCAGAGTGACAGACACACAAAGAAAGACAAGGATGTCTGCGGGTGTGATTCATTGGGAGATCCCAAAATAGGATCCCAAGTACCATTTTGTTTTTTTCTGAACAGACCACACACAGTGGCTCGCTCGCTCATTTGCTCTCTATCGGTCTTCCTCCCTCTCTCCCTCTCTCTCTCTCTCTCTCTCGCTCTCCCCCTCTCTCTTCCCCTACTTCCCATTACCTCACTTACCCGATGCAGCTCTACCGGTGTGGCTTTGCACTTGTAGCTCTTCAACGCTGTCGAAACAGCCAGAGCAGTACAGGAAAGCACAGCCAGTACCCGGCCATCACTTCATTATTTTCCATTCTGCACCTCCTGTGTGTGTGCGCTGCTGTTTCTATCTGCTGCATTCCAATCCTCTGATAATATAGTTCTTGGTTGTTTCCAAATAGAAGCTATCACGGAAATATTAAATGAAATATTGAATCCATTCAGGTTCTGCCCCATTACCATGTGCGTCTGTGCATGCCTTTTCATGCGGTTTAACGACACACGGCAGTAGAAGGCCCCATGTCAGGCCATTCTTTATTCATGACATTTGGTGTGTTGATTTTACCCTATTTCCCAGAGTTTGCAATCCTGGCAAACCAAACTGCAGACTTAAGTCAATAGTTACATGAGGTTAGACCTGTTTCAGACAAAACCACATTTTGTGACCGCTTCAATGCAGCCCTGACATTAGGAAATCGGATGAATTCATGTCTCACAACTGGATTGTGACTAGCTACAGTTTCCCACTTGGAGGCCGCCACCGAATGCAAAGCAACACGTGCTAAAAGGCTGTGCTCTGATTGGCTGCCTGCAGGCCCAAGTGTGTTGTCAGTTGATGTTGATTGACGGCTCTGTTGATCCTAGCTCAGGGTGGGAGCAGATTGAGGAGGGAGCGACCGTGGTGTGAGTCACTGGATATCATGCTGTGTGTGTGTGTGTGTGTGTGTGTGTGTACGCAGCTCAGGGTTACCGTGTTGCCGTGTGGTTTCGTCCTGCAAGAGTCTGCTGCGGCCTATGTGTTTTTTTTTCGCGTGGGTTGACGATTGATGGGTTGATATTCCCCCAATGAATATTATGACGTACATATAATGGTGTGAGAAGAGAGGGGGCAAGAGGAAACCACCAAAGTGCACAAAATGCACAAAGTGCTGATATGTGTGCATGCAAGCTCTAGGGAACGCAGTTAGAAAGTTTGGTGTGAATGTTGTCATTCACACTTAATCTCCCCCCCCCCCCCCCCCCCCCAGAGCCCTCCACTGATCTGCCTCCTCCTCCTTCTTCATTTGGCGTTCGTAGGTGTGAGACGTCGGCAGAAGACATTCAGGAGGGCTCCGAGGGCTGGCTCCAGGTTTACCCAGAGGGCCGAGCGCTGCAGTGTCACCCGGGCCTGGGCACCCACACCCTTACCCTCCCTGCTCGCCAGGAGAAGGAGAGCGAGGAGGTAGAGAGAGGAGACGGGCAGAGGGGGGAAAGCCGTTTGCTGAAGGGCGAGGTGGAAGAGCTGAGGAGACTGGTCCAGATACACAGAGAGCAGAAGGTGAGTGCCAGACACAGCCGCTACCTTTCCCGCTTGTGTTCCATGCAGCATCTCTTATAAATGCGCACAGTACTTTTGTTTGTACTGTGAAAATGCAATACTGTTAATGGCTTAAAAATGCACCTATTAAATTATTTTAATATCTCCTTTTATATACATTTTAGTGTTGCACAGTGTAAGGTGTGTTAGCAGTTTTCATTTATTTCTCTTTTTAAAATGTATATTTAATTTTTATGCATCCTTAATCATGTGGTGCCGTATAATGAACGACTAGACTAGAATGAGTGTTAACGCTGACATACTTCCGGATAGATAGTCCATGGTTGAGTATCAATTGAGTTAAACTATTGCTAAACGGGCAGTAGACACTCAATAACATTGATTATTTTTATTTGATCAATAGACATTACTGAACACTCCGCTACCTAGAATCTTTGCACTCTACTTGGATGGTCAACATTTTTGACATGCAGCTGTTTACCTATAGACAGGCCCTGTTAACTCAATGGCATACTGTTAGGTCTCCGGTTTAATATTGATGCTAATCATGTGATACTTATCCTAAACGACACTTGCTACTCAATATAATATAATGTGTATTCTATTGATATACAACTCAAATGCAGGTGAATCTTATGAAAAAATGAAGAAATTATGTTAATAGCAGCTACCAAATCTCACCAGATAGATAGCTCACCAGGTAGATGACTTGACATGTTTGATGATAATAAATAAACAAATAATCTGATTGTCAACGGTGGTCTACCGAGGTTAAGTGTTGCTCATAAGGCTTTATTGCTTTGATTGAATGTCAAGGCAATGCGGCCCATGTTGCCCTGGTGTTTTTACCGGTCAATGTGTAGTGTCACAAGAGCCGAGGCATTACAGGGTTGCGCTTTGCCTAAAATTTCAATATGATTTATAGGCCTGGTCGTATGTGTCAGAAATGAGATGACACATTTCACGATTAGTGATGATTAATTAGGTATTTGAGGTTTGTTTCCTTGTGACCTGCATGGGTAGTTCTGTCTTAATGCATGCCTGTTAGTCAATGAAGCAGTGAGGCTAAACTGGTTTGCACACTTGAGCAGCTGGTTAGCTATACTCTCACTTCTTCTCCCCAGATTTCACTGTAGCTTTCTCAAAATAATGCCTATTTGCAATGCACTGTCCTTTTGAAATACATATCCATGAGCCAATTGTGACGACATGCACTTGGTGGGTGTATCACAACATGTAGGACTAAAGGGTAGGACAAAACTATCGATGCATTGGTCGAGAGTAATGCCCCTAGGTTAACCTATTTGTAGATCAGCCCCTTCATTCAGTAGTTAGACTATCAATCATCTGCAGAGTGTTGGTGTGTATGTATGTCTGTCTGCCTTTTTTCTGTGAATACTATACATTTTTTTTACTTGCTTTATAGAGTAGGGGACAAGTTCTAATAAAAATACATGAAAAACACCAAGTATCCACCAGCAAAATTAACTTTTATTTTCATTTATTTATTTATTTGTATTCATTTTTTTATTTCAGGGAAAATTGGATTTCTGTGATTCCAGTTCCCCGATACCTGGTTCAACCCATCTCCCCTTTGGTCATGGACTATGCAACCCTGCTGGTAGGGCGTGTCCTAAATCCAATGGCCAATCAGAGAGACAGGAGCCTGCACAGCCGGCTGTAGAAGCCCCGGAAAAGTGCTGCAAAGCAACAGAAATGCAGGCAAGCGATTGTGGTTTCACTGTTGCAGACATTGCTCCTTGCAACACCGAAAGTCCCCGTCCTAATCAGGAAGAGAAGGCAGCAGGCGGGACCAGTCCTGTGGTCGGACGCCAACCGACCCGCAGCAGAAAAAACAGAAAAAGGACATCAAAAAGTAGAGGAAATGACAAAAGTGCCACACGGACTCCAGAGAAAGCTATAAACAACCCTACAGAGATAACGGGAAGTAACTCTGAGTTGAACATCGTTTTGCCCAAAGAACTCATAGGAGAGGGGAAATCCACAAGTTCCTCAGAACCAGCGAGGACTCCATTTCCCATAGTGCCTCTGTCTGGGACTGTGTGCGATGCAGGGCAGGTTGTCGTGACTACCAGCGTAGCAAAAACAGTAGAAAAACAGGAAGACGGGAACTCGGAACTTTGCCTCGAGACTTCTGCTAGAGCGACGAAGAGAGAAGACTTGTCAGCAAAGCAGACAAACCAGAATCATCCGACAAGCAACATATGTGCCACGGCTAAATGGAACCTACCCTCTGAAGGCAACCCGGCAAGAAAAGGTAGACCATTGTCAGCTGGTGGTTGAAAATCTTTTATTTTGTTATTTAATATATTGATGGATTGCAAGGTTTACTTCACAAATGCTGTATTTGCAAATACTTTGTGTCTATATTATCTGGCAAACTTTCTTTGCTTAGATAATTTAACAGCAGTCGCCACAATATAGCTAAGCTAACCATCCAGAGTCACCCGATACTTATTGTTCAGTATACCTTGACCCCATCTTCCTTTTTTTGTCTATGAACTTAAAGTCCAACCTAATGACACTTGTTTTTGTCCCATCAGGGAGCATGGGCCAAGGGCAATCGCTGAACTCGGAGGATAACCCAGGGGAACCTACCGGGACCGACCCGGTGGACCAGAGCACTGGCCTCGGTCAGAGGGACGGCCCTGATTCGCCCGGGCCCTTACCCCGCCGAATGCTGTGGCGCGACGGGGGCTGGACTGCGACCATGGGCTGGTCCACCGAACAGGGTCCGGAAACGCCCGCCAACACGGTCTGGTACCAGGACGAAAGCCCGGCGCGCTCACCAACCGAGGGGGCTGCGCTGGCCTCTCATGGGAAAGAAGCCCTTGCCCATACTACTTGGTATGGGGAGAACATGGCCGAGAATCAGACCCTCACGTCACTCGCATCAGTCCATGGACACCCAGAAGAATCAGAGCAAAAGGAGAGCGCCTTAAGTCAGCCCCGAGCCTCTGTGGTCTGTAGTGCCGGGGACTCACTGGAACATGACCCTTGTTTTCAAGTGTCTGTGTCAGCCCTGAGTCAGGTTGGAGACCCTGGAGCACAGCCAGCGCAGTCACATGTTCCTGGCGCACAAAGACAGGAAGCCTACGGAAAACAGCGGGACCAGGGAGGAAGAGGGGACGGGGAGGTGGAGAGGAAGGAGCGAGGGGCAGACGGAGGGGCAGACGGAGGAGCGCGCGGCGGTGACGACAGGCGGAGGGCCAACAGCGAGGAGAGCATCGAGCGGGAGGAGGAGGGAGCCGAAGAGACGGCAGACAAGGGCAGGAAGAAGAGGAGGCGAAAGAGGGGCCGGAGGGGTGCGGCCGAAGCCAAACTTAGCTCCAGCTCTAGCACAGAGTCCCACGTCCTGATGGATACGCTGGCCGAGGCAGGAGCACAGTCGCAGAGCCACAGCCCGACGGCCGATACACAGGCGGAGATACGGGCACCACCAGACCGGGAGAGAGACCCAAAGGCACCGGGTAGTGGAGCGGCTCTTGGGGGTGATCCGCCCAGTGCCGAGAGACTTGTAGCCACAGAGACGCGGCCAGTAGCCCAGGCTGGGGCAGGAAGGGCTGCCTCCCAGCCTCCCTGCCCCAGTGAGTCAGTCCTGAGGGAGGAAGTGGACGCTGGCACCATGCGCCTGCCCAGCCAGACAGGGGATAAGAGCATGGACTGTAGCAAACCCATTGTTGCCCTATCAGATACCGACTCTCATAGTCCTGGACCTAGCCTCGCTCGGAGCGACAGTGGATCAAAGGAAGTTCGGACAATTTTACATGTGGAGAGACCAGACCTTCCTGAATTACCGTATTTTACAGAGCCAGTGGAGTGGGACATTTCTGTCCAACCTGTGGAATTTAAAAGCCAAGCTGAAAAAATTGAAGCAACAGTAAGTGATTTGGATGTAGATGTCGATGATGTAGTTCCAACCGAACTTGATTATGGACATTCAGACACCACAGAATCAAAAGGAGCCTTTGACGCTGTGCTATTGTCTGAGCAAAACGCAGAGCCTGCCGCAGCGATGGAACTCAACAACTGTTCAAATGTGGAGGCTCTTGAAATTAAACCCAACTCTGTGGATCAATCCGTTGGTCAACTTCCTCAATGTGTGACGACGATCGAACCTGCGAACCCCACTGAGGTTGAATGGCTTTTGGACTCGGAGACCACAGAGACAAGCACATGCATGGCAGCCATACAACACGAAGGAGCCCCCCCTGTGGAACCGCCACAACAAGGGGAGGAGGGGGCAGCGGATGTTTCCTCACTTAAAACACCGGAAGGAACTGCAGACGGAACTGTGACGGCTGATTTGGGGCATTGTTTTGGACACGTCGGGCCGCCTCGAGATGGGCCAAGCGAGGACAAACCGAGCGAGGTAAAGGGAAGCGAGGTGAGGGGGGGCCGTGAGGAAATGCGCGAGGCTTGTATTATGGAGAGGCACAGCGACGAGGTAGTTGTGGCCGCCAGTGCAAAGAGCTGTGTGTGGAACAAAGAAGAAAGAAAAGGGGAAGAGGTGATCGAGAGCAGTGCTGAAGTGCATGACAATGGTGAGAATGAGAACAGCGGGGAGGCAGAGAATAGGTGCATGGATGGAGAGGATAATCTTCGCTACAATGAGGAGCTAGCAGCGACAGCGGTTGCTGTTGTTAGCGTGGCCGTAGCATCGGCGCTTGCTAAAATAGAGCTGAGCAAACTATCAGAGGCAGAATGGTCCAAAGAGTCATCTCAAACAGGCCAGACTCCTATTCAGGCCTCATCGGTGCTCAGTAGTGAACACAAGCTGCCCCTCGACACCACGGTTCAAGTGTCGGTGTGTGTTAACCAGCTCACAAACGATTTACAAGCAGAGCTAGCCTCCACGCCAACGACCAGCAAAAGCCATGCTTGTCATGAACTGTCTGATACAGACGATTATTGTCCATCGGATGAAAAAGTATCAGCCGATGAAGAATATCAACAGAAAAAAGTAGCAGAGCCACAAGACGTGGAACGCATTTTAATGAGTAACCAGTCAGTTCCAGAAGCAGGTGTCATTCTTGAGGAGTCCCCAGAGGCAAACATCATAAACACAGAACTAGTTATATCAGAAGCCATATCCGTACAAAACTTCTGCTTGGATTTAAGTCACGATCTGACTATAAAAGCATCTAGCCTAGCAGTGGCTGACACAAAAACGTACAGAGATTTGAATGAAGCACTTGCAGCCCAGCCTGCTAGCCCAATCAATGCTCTGAGTGAAGGCCAGCTCTGTCAGGACAATCAAGTGCCTTGCCCTGTCATTGACACAGGGCAGGGCAACGGCAAGCAATTGGACTGGTTTGACTCAAACGCCACCGAAAATCCCGGACTCAAAGAGTGTGCTGATGACTCACCCGGAGAACTCGATTGCTTCTTGTCTGAAGAGCTGTTGGGTATCAGGCTCAACCCAGGGCACGGTGCCAAAACCCCCCTGGTTGGACATGTTCTAGTAAATGAGTCTGGTGAAGCCGGTAAATCACAAGGAACATCCAAAGCTGTGGCTGCCATTGAGCCTGCTAGTGAGGCCTGTGTGACCGGCCAGGAAGGCACTGTAGTGTTTGTGTGTGAGGAGGGTGAAGGCGAGATCCACCAAGATGGTTCAGCTGGGGGTCAAAGGTTGCCTTTGGAGTCTGAAGTGTGTAGCAGCGGTGTTCCGCCCTCTGAAATCCAGAGCAAGAACTCGTACATGGGTGCTGTTTCCTCTGACGACGAGGAATATTCTATGCCCGCTTGCGAAGTGATTCTCCCTGTCAATCCGGATCACTCACTCTCTGGTACCGGCTCTGGTACGGCCCACTCAAGCCCCCTGTCGAAGGAATCCACCAGCCCTGTGACTCCTGACGATGGTACGACCCAACCATTGGCAGATATGTTTGTTTTGGCCACCCCTATGGAGTTTCAAAGTAGCAGCCTCCAGCATCAAGGGGTTCACAGTGCTGTTATGTATGATGGAGATGGTATGTTCCAAGACCAGGGGGGGCACGTGGGTTATTTGGATACAGTCGATGGATGCAAGGACCAGGAAAGAACAAGTGACGGGGAGGAGACACAGAGGATTATGGTCACAACTCCAGACGCCTCCAGAACTCAAGGTAAATTACTATTATTTTTTTTCAGATCGTTGTCTTAAGGGGTTACGCGTAGGATTTGTGCGTGCATAAATTGCTTGAAATTGCCAATATATGAGGAGGGTCTAATTTTCTTCCCCCACAATCTCGGTTGCATAGTTCAGCTTGGCAGGTCATTGTTGAAGTCTAAGCATTGATAATTGCAAAAATGTCTCTTCTTTCACAACTATGTCATTTGTAAAATGTTTATTTTTGAGCATAATTAAACTTAGTTTATGCTTGTTATTGTCTCAACCCATGGAGCTCACACCTAAGTGCACTGAATGCACGAGCTTGAGCATAATTGCGGTTCACTAACCGGCCAAAGTTGCCAGTATTGAGAAGGAATTCTGATTCTTACACATATTATCTTTAAGTACTGAGACCCTTGATTACTTTGAGTAGTTGAGGGTTCAAACCGTAGGCAAGCTTTGCATTCTTCCTTTCTTGTCTTTGACTCTCCTTTAGTTTTTCCTCTTTCTCCAAAGTAATATTTTCATTAAATAAAGGCCATAGCTTCAATGCTTTAAGCGAAGATCAGCTATGACATGGGTATGCACGGTAAAGTTTGTCTGTATAAAATATCTCGCTCTTTGGATTTACAGTACGTCCCCTCTCTGAGGTTCAGCGGACAGGGGCGTGTGTCTTTGGTGTAGTCCCAGCTGCCTTGAGGGGTCTGTGGTAGAATGCGTATAGGCAAGCTGTGGGGGATGGAATATTGTGGAAACAACTGGGAAGGGCTGTGTGTGTCTGTCACTCAGTTTACCCAGCTCCCCTGTTTGTGTGGGAGTGTGGTATCTAAGCAACCTGATGAGGTCATCTGACCTCTACAGTCGATGGCAAAAGTAGAGTCCGGCTGAGAAGTGGCCATTGTGAGTATCAGAGTGTGTGACTGTCTGATCGAAAGTCAATGAATAAGCTAATCTTATTTTTTTCTCAATATGTAATCAGTGTGGGAGTATTTGAGTGTGCCAGTTTGTGTGATGTTCAGGGTTCTTCACTTTTGGTTTATTTATAAAAGATGACTTCATTGCAACGGTAGCATTTTTTTCTGAATCATCTTTCATGTTAAATATTATCCAGGGATGGTCTTCTAGAATGATAAAACGGCCACTTGTGTGGGCTCAGTAATGAATGTTTGCTCAGCTTTGTGCTAGCTTCATTTCAAAGTTTTGTAGCAGGAAGCTGCTTAGCTGTTTGTTCTGTGTGCAACAGTAGTTCCTGATAAACAACTTCAAACAATGTCTGTATGACTCAAAACACAGACCAGAAATTAATATCACAAGGAGAAATGTCATGAGGGATAAGTGTGGGAGGGTCTGTTTCCTTAGGAAACAGGCTAGTAGTTGGCACCTTGACCTGCTTTGTCGGCTGGTTGAGTCACAGCTGTAATGCCCCTTTTATCTTATCTCCTCAGAAAACAAGTAGGCTAATTATACAATTCCTATGTTTCATGCGCAAAGAGGCTGATTGAACAGTTGGTAGCATATTTTCATATTCATCGCAAAATTATATATACGGTACAATATATATAATAAATATATATATAAATGCTAGCATACTAAATATTCTCCTTGCAAGATTTTAGTGTGTCAGTTTAAGCCTCTTTCCCACATAGTTCCCGGTACATTACTGGGATAACCATTCAGTTACGTTCTGGATCTTTTCTGCCTTGCGCCCTTTCAGCCAAGGCATAGCAATACCTGCATAGACTGGCCAACGGAAAGTCCAGCAGAGGGTGGAAATGCAACACTTATCAATGCCTGCCGCCGCCATAAAACTCGTGACTGAGAGTAGCTCCCTTATTTTGGCATCTGTAAAGTTTCAAGCCATTCATGAAAAAAAATAATGTATTAATAATCGGGATAACATTAATCCAATCACCCGAGAAGCAGTGGCACATTTAGATAAGAAGCAGCAGATTATAATACATAATCAGCGGACTCTTGTGATTGGTTCGTCAGACTAATGTAATCCTTCACCTGCCCCTCACAGCGATGTTACTGCTTTCATTCACAACACTGCCGTAACGGCAGTTTTTCGGAAATGTCCATACTAAATCTTAAGCGGGGAATTGGCAGCGCAGATTTAGCGGAATATCAACCCTATCGACCTCTTCTCCCAGTCACACATGACCCCATGCAGGAATGGTTCCTGAACATTGCAGCGAAAGACGTGCATGCATGTGTGAAAGGGGCTCATGTCCGCCTGTGATGCATACAGGGAGAGCACATGGTGTAGGCTTAACTATATAGAATGACATATCAGCACATATACTGTGTGTGTCTGTGTGTGTGCACTTGAAGGCAGCTGTTTGCAGAGTTCTTTCCCTTTTCTCACAGGGGAAGAAAAGTTGTCTTTTGATTTTGAAATCGATAATGGGCACAGGACATTCTTTTCGTGAATAGTTTCAGGATGTTATCCTGGTATCTGATCTCCTGACTTGTATTTTCTTTATAAACGTTTTAAATTAGGTTAGTGGATATATTGGTCTTTTATTGGTTTGAGGTTGTTTTGATGAAGTTATTTTGTCATCGTAGATTAGGCTGATGATGAACATCCTGGAGGTTTTCATTTTGAAAACATTACTTTGATAAACTCGCATAGAAGTTTTCTCTATTCAGAGGTTTAGGGTTGGTTCCGTCATACAACCACAAGCCTCCTGTCTCATCTCTTCGGGTGAGGAACCCGTGGGAACCTGACAAAATTCAGAAAAAAGGCTATGGAGGTCAAAAGATGTTTCCAAAGTGTTGCTATTTTGATTTTGGTTCTGAAAATGAAATAAAAAATGCCATTCGCTTTATCTATAAATATGTTCTTATTTATTTTAACTTTGATCTCTATCTTTCCTTCAGTGAGGGAAGCCTTGCAGGAAGAACAGCCCCCCGAGACGATCTCAGAGGGTGCCCTCCATCCTGAGGTGAGTTCATTCTGGGAGCCCTGACTGCCCTGTGGTACACCGATTCAGATTAATGGGGGCCCTTTCTTTCGAGCCCAGCCCGGGGACCTAAGGTTGTGCCACAGGTTGCGTTCAAACTCATCCATCATTCCCTTTATTTCTTTAAAGGGTTTTTAAAAATAACCCATACTGACCTGTGTGTGTGTGTGTGTGTGTGTGTGTGTGAACTTACTAACAATTTGTATAGCAAAGTAGTGAATTCTGTAGTGGAAAATGATCATCTTTGTCGTTAATAAAGTTGCAGTTATCAAACATTAAAGTACAGACAACTATCAAAGGCTTAGGCTTGTATTAATCAGAGGATGGCCTGAAAGCACCTGTGTGTTAGTGTGCACATGTGTCTTTCATGGGATTATCTTTGCGATTGTTGGCAAATCAGACACCATCAGTTAAATCCTGGTGCAGCTTGGTTCAGGCCAAGCCCGGCCGTAGGCTGGAGGCACATGATCGGGTCCACCGATGAGGCCCTGTGCAAATCGCTCTTTAGGGGCCCTGAATGACGCACTTGTCAAGACGCTCTGCAGTCTGGGGTCATCGAATAAGTTATGGGAATCTCTGGACCCCCGTGTGTGTGTGTGTGTGTGTGTGTGCGTGTGCGCGTGCGTGCGTGCGTGCGTGATGCGACTCTTTTTGCTGAAGGATATCATGCTAAATGTCTGGGAGGTTTAGAAGAGAAAGATGGTGAAGAAGTTAAGAGAAATAACTTTTTCACTAATTTATTCATATAATATGAATAGATTAGGGTATTTGACTCCCAGCAGAAAGGTTCAACTAAACTGAATAAATTACATTATTCTGTGCTAAATTGTAACTGGCCAGTAAACTAGAATTGAGAGAATAGTGTGCAGCTAGATTGTCCCTTTGCTGTCAAATATATTGGCATTTGTCGATTTTCTGTCTGGCAGAACACCTAAATCATGGATTATTCTGGATTTCAGTAGCTTCTGATTGTATGTTTCTGTTTTAGTCCTTACGGTTGTGTGAAAGTGTTGTAGCAGCCGATAGATTTTAATTCCATTCCTTCGTTTAGTATGGTTAAGGTTTAACCGAGGCTGCCTGGTTTCATACCAGTTTTACCAACCCTAAGGTGCTTAATCCTAAATTAAGGTTTAATTAGACCAATAGCCTGGCATGAACTGAGAGAAGGAGTGAGTACGTCTCAGTTTCTATGTCTCCCCCAAGTGCTATGATCTAAATACAGGCCGAGGACAGACAGGAGTACCGAGCCTTCAGACAAATGAATAGATACATGTTGTTGATGTTGTGGTTTTTCGTTGCTGATTAAACGTTTGCCGTCCTTTACTGCCCACTAGTGTTTAATGATGGGATAACTGCTTCCAAATGAATGCGCTCTGTGCGCATGTGTGCTCCCGCCCTCCTTTTTCATTCGCCCTCTCCCAACTAAATCACACCCCCGTGTTGGAACCCCCTCCCTGCATCATGGACACAACTGGAAGGTGTGCACAGCTGTAACCATGGGGACAGCTGTGTTTGTGTGGTGCTGATTGGTTGCAGATGGAGTTGCTTATTTCCAGTCATTGGCCGCACGTGACGGCTGTGTTCTGAGGGACAAAACCCCTCTGCACTTTTTTTGACTAGAGAGAATTTTTGGTTAGACCAAAGCAACTACAATGACGGATGTAGCAACTCCTCCAAGTTAAACCTTCATTCTTAAAGAACGGTTTTAACAACCACAAAGTATCACAGCAACAAGTCTACCACTAATATATTATACTTATATCAGGGCTATCGGGAATGTAGCCTCTATGTCCACACTACAACACTTATTGTAACGCTTTTAACATTATACATGGGTAAAGTTCATGTCTTTTTGTCTACAAGCGTGTCTACAAACATACAAAAACGCCAAGTCTGATTATGTTGTCCATTCTTTACATTCAAACTGAATGGTCCATTGTGAGGCTGCCCTCCTTCAGCATCGCAGCGGGCTTTGCTGTCCCAAGGTAGAAAAGGGGTGAGAAGCGGCCTACCCTCATGAAGACCACGTTGACTTGGTGATCTGCACCACCGAGTTTGTCATTTGACAGTTTGTTCAGAGTTTTCAGAGCTAGGCGCGTTGCGCTGGAAACATTCCTGGGCAAGGGATCTATAACCGACTCAACTTTATGGAAATTGTAGAGTGATGAATGTGCAGTGTTATTTCTGTTTAGCAAATCCATAGTTTTGGCAGTGTTTGTATATACTGTATATAACTAAACATGTATTTTATTTTATGTAATGGAAGGTTGCAGAAGGCAAACCTTGTAGCACATCAGCCTTAGTGTCGTATTTCTTTTTTGTTCCCCCGGAAAATCATTTTTTATCCTTGTGTCTAGAATCCCTACGTTTCCATATACCGGCCTACGTTTCCATACATGCTGTATTGTCCGCCGTTGGCCACTGGATATAACGGTAGCCATGACTCAAGCTGGGATCCACCCCATATAATCATAGTTATAAAGACCTCTCCTTCCACCATTGCTACATCTCTGCCTCCCCCTCTCACACCAACACACAATTAGCGACCCATTTAAACTGGTTTTCTCTCTCTCTCTCTCTCTCTCTCTCTCTCTCTCTCTCTCTCTCTCTCTCTCTCTCTCTCTCTCTCTCTCTCTCTCTCTCTCTCTCTCTCTCTCTCTCTCTCTCTTTTTTCTCCTCCCCCCCCCCCCCCCCTCAGCAGTCTTTCTGCTTCCCCCTGTAATTTTTTTTCCCCCACTCGTATCAATTCAGTCCCCTCATACACATCATACACACGTGTACACACAGACGCAGGAGTCCATACGCTTTAACCCAATAACCAACTCTTCATACTTTTAATCTTGAATCTCTCGGCAACTCAGAAGTGAAGAGGTACTTATTGATTGTGTGTGTGCTGGGGGGGGGGGGGGGGGGGGGAATAAAATGGAAAAAAGAAAGACTAGGAACTGGAGTGTTTGTTCAAAGCAGCCCAATGGTGTATATGTCGGGAGAGAGGGAGGGAGGAAGGGAAGGAGAGAAGAAGGAGGGTGGGAGAGGGAGCTAGGGAGGGGCCGGCCCTGTGAACAGATGTGGGCAAAAGCGTCTCATTTTCCGTTCTGGGCTGCAGGGAGGTGGAGCGGAGCTGGAGTTTACTGGATTACGCACTGGAACATGGGCACCGATCGTTACCTCTCGCTACACTGGCAGAACGCTGCACCAAGCCCTTGCACTTTTCTTTGGAGTTGTCGTTTGGTTTTGTCATTTTGGCGCTTGTTTTAGGCAATGGCCGATGTCTTGGAACTGAATTTGCCAATTCCAGAGGTGACCCTTTTAGACGTTGTCTCCTGTTTTGTACGGATACAGATTTTCTTCTCGGACGGTTGGCTGTTTTTAGTGCGGCTCCGTGCACAATGCCAGCTGTGTCGTTTTTTTTTTTGTGCCTTAAGCTAAGCTCCGCTCGGTTAAGTATTAGTTAAGCATCTCTCTTTTCTTTGTCTTTTTTCTTTCGCTCAGCCAACTACTTCAGACTGAGGATAACGACAGCGTCTGGTAGTTCTCCTCCCTGCCCGAGCAGTTTGAGAAACTATCAGCGAAAACAAACAACACTTACCTACGACTACAGTAACGGCTAGCTCTGACAAACAAAAGAGAGTTCCGCTGTTTGGTATTCAAACCTGCCGTGTTGCTGGCATTACGGCCAGGTGTTGGCACCTCTCCTAGCCTGACAGCTGGAATTACTTTTCTTTTACTTAGTCTTCATCAGTAAATTTTTGGGATCTCCTGCTAGCATGTACGAGAGACACAGGCGTAGGTACAGTCTCTGCGCTAAGGGAGAGAGGACCGTGGACGTGGTGTTAATTAAGGTGGGTGTGTTTGTTTGTGTTGCAATACTTTGAACACACCAATGTGCGTGTTGAGAAGTCCCTGTGGAAAAGTTTTTGTTTTTCCGCGTTCATAGCGGTGACCTTGGTGATCTAGTTGGTACTTTATCGACATAGGTTTGATTGTTTTGAAGGCCTCCGTATTTAGTGACTCTCTTCAATGTGACATTGAGAGGAGATCTTGCTTCACTCATAGCCTCCATAACAATACCGGGCTGGTGCTTGAAGGCCTTGCTGTCTGCCCCCTTCAACACATTTGTTTACCAAATCCTAGCCGGCCTGTGTAATTAACAAAATGCAGGGGAGTCAAACCTGCCCATTTGGCGAATAGTTCCAGATAAATTTAATCTGGAATACTTTTTTCCCCCCTATTCGAATCACTTTAAAACAAAATTGTCTTCATTTTTGCCTACGGTGTTTCTTCTTGCAAAAGAAAGGTGTACTTTCTTTAAGATGTATTGCTGTCTGAAATGGAGTAAGAGTTTCTTTAAGATATATTGCTGTCTGAAATGGAGTAAGAGAAGAGTTTTGTGTGGTTACCGCCGGTAAAGTTTAGAGCTATGATGCCATTTGCAGAAGTTCAGAAGCCTGATATGATATCTTCTTAAATAATTGTTATTTACTATTACTATTTTTCTTATAATAGGGCTATCATTTACTTATGTTATTGTCAATGCTGAACACTTTATAAAGGTCTCACAAAGGCACATTTGTTTCTTATCTTTCATCCTAGATTCTACCCCTGGGATCTGATGTGATCTAGGGTAATGGCTTTTGTGCTCCACATTAAATTATAAATCACTACCTAAACATATCAAATGAACCCCCCATCTGTCGCTACCTTCAACCGGAAAACACACACACACACACACACACACACACACACACACACACACACACACACACACACACACACACACACACACACACACACACACACACACACACACAGCCACAGCCACACACACAGCCACTCTGTTTACGGCAATCGACCATGCTGCTAGGTTCTGTCTAGGTAGCTAGGGAGCTTGTTGCTGAATAAGAAGCCCCCAGGCTACACACTTTCCAAGTCCCAACCTGCCCCCTCAGTAGACAAGTCACACGTGCACACACAAGTAATGCGTGGTTAGCATCTTTTGTCATACCCCTTAGGGATAGGAAGTTAAACACATCAAGTAGCGTTTAAAAAACCTTGAATTTAACTCTGAAATGAAACAGGAACTGTTGTGGTTGGCTGAGGTATTTCCTTGAGGTAATTGAGGATGAGGCGCACACAATCATGCATTTAAAGTGTGCCCATCTCCACCAAGAGGATCTAACCCTTATGTTTAAAGAGGGAAGACTTTGACTGCGGATTGTGTAATCTTCCTCCTCGTCATGCGGGAGACCCTCCTCTGTCTCGCACCACACCCATGCTCCCAAGAAACCTCCCCCCCCCCCCATTCCCCCCACCTACACCCCTTATTTATCACCAGTCCATCACTAACATCCAGCCCTGTTTGATTGTGAGGAGTACTTCTTGGTGAAGGCATCAAACAGCCACCCTTTAGACTGGATTTTGTGTTTTTGGTTTTGGCAAAGACGCTATCATAATTCATGGCTGACCGCGTCAAAGCCAGCGGGGGGGGGGGGCGGAGGGGGGGGGGGGGAGGGGGGGACCCTGGGAGTCTAGACGGACCAGACCCTCTTAGTCTGATCACCGTGGCTGTGTTATCACAAACATTCGCAGACAATGAACATCCGCTGCTATGCAAGCCAGGCAGGGGCGCAGAGTCGACAAGGGCGGTAAGCACGTCGGCGCGCAGGGTAGGGGTTCTATCACGTGCTGGGTATACACGGCTCACATGCTCTCAAAGTGTGTGCATGTCATTATTGTGCCTGCACACTTTTTGATCGCAATGTGACACATGCTTTTTACCCACTTGGACAGTATCTTGACCCGAATGCAAAGGGGAGGCCATGTTGATGTCAAGTTTGGGATTAACACGGTGTCTCTCTCTGGCGATAAATCAGAGTTTATTGCGCCGGAGGAAGTGGTTATCACCACGCATGTTGCAGCATGTCCTCCCTCTAGGTTCTCGAAAGTGTTAAAGTTTGGTTCTGGCTTTTTTGAGGGATTTAAGTCAACGTTAATAGTAATACGTAGTAATTAAGTTAATTAATGTAAGTAATAAGTATTGGTCACAATTAAATTGATGGGTATAAAGAATACCTCTTAAGAATTCAAAATCCATTGCATTTTTGGATAAAGTGCAGATGATTGCAGGGTTTCTTCATGTGACCAATGGACGGCCCATATTATTAGCATGGACAGGCTCTCTGAACAGGACGGCAGATTGACAAACGAATCTCTGTTGTCTGCCAGATGCGGGGGCCACGGCTTGCCTGTAAAACATCTCTGCAAGATGTCCATAGCACTAGAGAGGGACACAAGAGCATGGTAACAGGGGACAAGGGACTGATTGAGATCAACGGACAAAGGAGCCATTGGCTGGCGACGATTAACGATCAGACAACTGAATATGAGATCATTGTGGTGGTCGAGTTGTCGAGCAACGACCACCAGAGTGAGGGAAGCAGATTGCTGCCGGGGGATTTCGAGAGTTGGATCTTATTTTTCTCCTCGTCGTCGTCGCTGTCGCTGTTGTTGTTGTTGACAATTGCAACCAGAATCTGGTTCTGGCTAAAACACTGCAGCCACACTCAGCATTTTTGTCAATCCTCGCATTAGTGCCAGAGCAGCCATGCGAGCACTCACGCAAACTCCAAACTATTTCCCCCCTTCTTGTGCCCGTGCCCGCGTGCGTGCCCACACCAGAAGGCTGAAGAATGCCCGTCCCTCCCTCCCCACGCAGAGCCGCCGGGAGGGCAGCGGCAGACTGCCCTCCCGGCGGCCTACGTCACCCCACGTCTCTCCCTCCGTCTCCCGTCTGCTGTCCCCCTCCCGAGGAGCGGGGTAACGCGGCTGGAAGCGATCTGCAGGTCGGCCCCTCCTTAGTGTGGGACGGGCCAGCCGCCTTGTGGCTGGAGTCCCCCCGGCGCGCTCCCTTTGATGTATGGACAGCGCTACGCTGAACAGTTGCTTCTCAAGGTCGTTTTTGAGAGGGAAACTAGGACAGGACATTGTGCTTGTGAGTGTGTGTGTTAGTGTGTGTGTGTGTGTGTGTGTGTGTGTTTGTCAATGTCTTTGCAAGTTCTAGATGTCTTCCTACATGTTGGGCTGTGCGGGCCTTTGGGTGTCTTTAGTGTGTGTGTGTGTGTGTGTGTGTGTGATACACATGTGCCTAGAGATACCCACTCCTCCACGTATCTGGCACTCCACTGGATGTCCCGCTGCATGGGAGGAACAATAGGAACAATAGTTTGCTTGAGACACTGGTGTGTGTGTGTGTGTGTGTGTGTGTGTGTGTGTGTGTGTGTGTGTGTGTGTGTGTGTGTGTGTGTGTGTGTGTGTGTGTGTGTGTGTGTGTGTGTGTGTGTGTGTGTGTGTGTGTGTGTGTGTGTGCACGCACACGTACACTCACGTGCCCACATGTGTGTTGAGAGACAAAACATCTTGGTTAATCATAAACCATGAAGAAAGTATGGGAGCATAATACCCATACGACACTGTGAATCCCCGGTGACCTGGATCCCACACACATGTAACAAACCTCGTCAATGTGCTGTCCCCTGCAGATCCAGAGAGACAAGGAGACCTTCTTCCCACTCGGGCCCTGCCCGGAGCCCAACACCCTCCCCGGGTCCTGCACACCCCCAGCCCCAGTCACAGGTGAGACCCATGGCCACGCTGAGGTTCAGAGACGCAGTGCAGGTGCTCAGAACCCACTCTCTTGTCTCAGTGGGGGTCTGTACCTAGAGCTACCATCCCTCTGCGAGGCATTGGTGCTAAATACCAGTCCGTTCTGTCCCACCGCAAATATTTCCCAAAACAAAGTGTATGCCAAAGAGAGGGATGGATCTGAGTTGGGCTTTTTTTTTTTTTACGGAAATAATAACCACCACATTTTTGCGTTCAAACAAAGAGGTCTGTTATGTAACCAACGTACGAGGAGCCATTTCCCTGAGCCACGTAGCTCTGCTGTATTAGCATATAGTCCTGTAGCTCTGATGGATTTCCATGGAACACAGCAGTTACCCGACGGAGTGGAGTCGGTAGGTGGGTGAAGGTTCAGACACACCAGGACCATTAATCAAAAGTACCATCATTCATAAAAAAGTTTTCTGAAGCAGTAACCACAGCGATCACATAATAACACGGCGCCAATTGCACAAATCGACAGCGAACCGAGACTACACATTAAAATCCCACGAGACAACAGAAGATCAGGGAAGGTGGAGGTTGATGGTGTGGTCTACGTTGAGTCACCTTGGGGTCCGTGCACAGACAAGCAGTCAGGGTTAGAGAGAACCCATGTCTCTGTAGGGTGTGACCACACAACCCCCCCTCTCCCGTAGGATTACAGTCGGATCCCATCGGGCATTACGGAGACCAAAGACTCCTACCAAGAGGATGAAAAATATATTTAGACACACGTACACATGCCCAGAAAAACCCGTGATCATATCAGATTTGTTCATTTAATTAAGAAAGAAATTAGTTTAGTTCTTTATCCGTCTCTCTGCTGCCAGGGCTTTTCTCTCTACCCCTCCGTTTCCCATTAACAAAATCGCAATGGACACACTTCCTTCCACCAGAGGCAATTAGGTAATACAACTGAACATGCTTCATGCTTTAGTTGAGTCAAGGGGCCCTCGTTTAAGGGCAAGATATGACATGGAAAATGTCAAGTACACACACCATGATTTTTTTTCCTTATAATCGTCATCACTAAATTTGTTACCTTTTCCAGCACAATGTCAACATTTAAACAGATTGCTCATTTTCAGAACATGGCAACTGTTTTCACCAGTAGCTCAAAACACCAGCCCGTTGTTCAATCTGTTTAGTTTGACATTAGTCAGATCATGTCCTTCCTGCCCGCCCAATATAGCTGATGAGACAACTTGCAAAAGTCCAGACTCTGTGCCTCTCTCTTTCTCTTCCTTTATGTGACTCGCCCTGTGTGTGAGACGCGCACACACACACACACACACACACACACACACACACACACACACACACACACACACACACACACACACACACACACACACACACACACACACACACACACACACACAGAAACATTGACACACATACCCACCACACAATGGGCATACATTTCTCCCTCCTTCCTCATCGTCTCTTCACTTCTCTCTTCTCTCTCTTTCCCAACTCTTTCAGTCTTTTTTCTGTGGTCTGGTTGCTATGAGGTCAGCTTCCTGTCTGAGGGTATTGCATCCAGTGCTGCAATACGTTGTTACATGAAAGAAAACCTCTGTAGTAGCTGTAAAGTTGTTGGTAGTGCTCTTCATTATTGTTTACATATTTAAAAGTACAAACAAGTCAATAATTGTGTTTTTCATTACTTACCCCAATCACAATGTTAAACCTGCATTATGTAACTTAATACATTTTGCCATAGTGTGGACCAATTTTATGATTGTCCCATGAATAAATCTGATCTGCCAACTCGTTTGTTTTCTCTCTAAACTGATGTGGCGTAAAATGCAAGCAAATCATTTTGATCTCAAGTATTGCGCACTGCACTGAAAAGGACTGACTAATAAATGGTAATTACGTTGTGATTTAACCGGAGGGCAAGCTTCTTGCAGGAAGGGAAAGTTATTTTTTATTGCAGATTAAACGGTAAACACCATCTTGTGAAAAGCTTGGATCATGACATTTTCTAAAGGCAGATGTTTGGACCTTTTATATTGTTAAAAGCCAACCGAATAACCGGGGTTGGTAGTTTTGAATCTTGTTTTGCGTTAAATCCTTTCTATACTGTCAGATACATGCCTGTCAACACTGCATGCGAGATGTTGACAGCAATTAACCTTAACACACCTTCTTGTCAATAAGTCAGTTCAGTGTACAGAGGGATATGAACAAAAAACAAGGGTGTTAAAGATCATTTTACCCTCTTGTTTCTGTATTAAAATGCATCCAAATATGTGAGGCTATTAGGAACGACCACAAAATTGGGCAGCTCTTTGATAAAGGCAAGACAACAACTATTGAAGCAATACATCCAGAAGCACCGTTACTGTAACGGGACTGTCCTCACCTTTATGCTCCTACGCAGACCGGGGTCTGTCCGCTCCCTGGGAGGGAGACGAAGTGGACCGCATGATCCAGGCCCACCCGGCGACCACCCATGATGCAGTGGAGCGTCTGACACCCAGCGTGGAACTGGATGACTGCGTCTTCAAAAAGGTACGTCAATGCACGCCCAAGCACACACACACACACACACACACACGAAGGCACGCACATACATTCAGTCCGGTTCATTTAGCTTTGGGGCGACCATCATGACCGGTGTTTGCTGTTGTTGTCGTTCCTGTCGCATGGTAACTTTGTACTTTGCCGTGTAATTTTACACGCCGCATTATGGGCCTCTAGTGTCGAGACACCCTCAGGTTGAAAAACCGATCTCCCCGCATTTTCCCCACGTAGGTTCAGGAAATAACGAGCAGTTGCGGGGAATCTGTGAACCTTACACACCCTTTCCTCAAACGGAAAAATACCCCCACGCCCCAAAATACAAATCGGCAGAAATGATCAGGGAAGCCTTCTGGTTCTACTTACTTGATGATTCCCACTGGGTTTTTTATGCAGCCGTTTTTCTACCTTGGTACCCCCCCCCCCCCCCCCCCACACCGGCCCCTTCTCCCCCAATCCCAAGCGCCCCCTGTTGGACAAGTGAGTGGGGCAGGAGCAGCAGCCTGGGCCTCCACTACCCTCTGGAAGCCCGGGCTTCACAGTTAGGTGGGGAAGAAAGAGGAAAACGTGTGTGTGTGTGTGTGTGTGTGTGTGTGTGTGTGTGTGTGTGTGTGTGTGTGTGTGTGTGTGTGTGTGTGTGTGTGTGTGTGTGTGTGTGTGTGTGTGTGTGTGTGTGTGTGTGTGTGTGTGTGTGTGTGTGTGGGACAGCCAAATGAATGAAAGAAAGTGAGGGGGAAAAAGTCAGCCAGGGAGTTTCTCGTCTGCAGCCTCGCCGTCAGCCCGCTCCTACTGACTCACAGAGGAGAGGGGCTCCTTTTTCCACCACGTTTGTTTGAACCCGGCACACTCAACTGACTCGCCTACCCGGCACACCCGCCATTATTTCATTGGGGTACTAACAACAGTGAACACTATTATCAACCACAGAAGATGCAATCGTGGGTTATATATGCCTGACATTTTGGAAAGCATGTGCGCGTGTGTGTCTGCTCGGTGTGTGTGTGTGTATGGATGATGACGATGGCCATGTATAGACGGGCATCGTTTTGAAGCAGTAATATCTTCGGGCAATGCCTCCACGTTCAGCACCATTGTACCAGACGGGGGCCGTTGATAAAATGCTCTCGTGTCCCTGCAGCCCGCGCCGCCCGGCTCCAGGCCGGAGTTGAGGCGGGGACGTTCGTCCTGGTCCTCCACCGACGACTCCTCCAGCCATCGACCCCCCAGTGTCTCCTCGCGGCACAGCGTGGACACGGCCTCCATGGACACGGCCTCCATGGACACGGCCTCCATGGACACGGCGTCCATGGACAGCACGTCGGTGGGGGCCAGCGACTCTGCCTCCCTCTGGAGCCCTGGAGGGCCGTGGAAGTCAGACGAAGAAGGTGAGCGGGTCCAGCGTGGCTCTGACGTCGATGTCGAGGAACGGAGCGTGTCCAATGCCGACGCTGATTGGCATTGTTGATTTGAGCTCGGGGTTATTCTCTCGTGGACGACCTCCATTAGTATACTAAGGCCACCGTTTTCTACTTTGAAACAGAACTCAATTGGTTTAAAAGTTTTTTTCAAAACTGTATAAGACCGATCTCTTCTCAAACTCGAAAAACAGCTGTGCCCACCACAGTCTTGTTGAAGTATATCCTGGGGACAAGCCCGAGTCCCACAGACCCTCAATGCAGTACCCCGCCCCGTCTCTAGGGAGAGGGTGCACGCCGGGGATAGAAGGCCTGGATGCGACGGGCGGAGAGGAGGAAGAGGGGAAGGACCATCTGCCGGACAACTCGGTGACGTCGGCCATCCTGCGGGCCTCCAACCGCTCGCTCTCGCCGTTCCGACGCCACAGCTGGGAGTCCGGCAGGGCCAACGTCCCCGGGCCCCCAGGGGACCCGGCGGAACCAGCGCCAGCGCAACGCAGGTCAGTGTGCAGAGACGCAGACACACACACGCAGGTATAACCGCACAGACACAATGACATGCTGACATTCGCCGTGACACACACACACACACACACACGCACACGCACACACACACAAATCTATTGAGACACTCAATAGCTCACTCAACCCCTCACTCAACCCCTGTCAAAGGGGATCCCTGCTTAGGGAAACCCCTAACTTCTTTCCAACACTGGTTCTTGTGTCTCTTTCTACGTTTTCTCTTCTCCCGGGGCTTTATGGGAAAGGTCATTTTCCTATGTCACAAGGTCACACAGTGACCCCAGATCCGTCCAGATTCTGTAAACAGTTGAGCACTGAGTGGGCTGGGTCAAGAAGGAGAGCGGATGAGAAGAATCCCACACATTATTCAGATGTTATCCCTCTCTCTCTCCCTGCCTCGTTAATGCCTTGCAGACCAAGAACTACATATTTGTAATTTATTAAATTCAAGCTCATTAAACAAATTATTTTGACAAACTCCCAACCTGAAAATATACCAAAGGCCTAAACCCAAGAGTGTGTGAATTAAAACGGATAATTCCATGTATTAATAGTATAAACAACAGTTGCCTATAAACAGCTGTTGCCAAACGCTAGCAGCTGTAGCTTTTGGCTTCGGGACACAACCCCGTTTGTCTCTTCAATGCACGCTCGCACTCTTGAAGGCCTGCTTCCCATATGCTCCTCTGCTTTCGTCACAATCCATACATCCCTCTCTTAATCCATCGGTCCATCTGTCCATCCCTTCTTCCAGTTCACAAAGGATCTTGCCAGTGGAGGTGAGGCGAGCCAAACCACCCCTCCACCGGAGAAGGTATATATTCCATCCATCGCTCTTCTCATCCGTCTGTCTGTTCGCTTTCTGTCTGTCTCTCTGTATTTTTCCCTTCCGTGGGAAAAAAAACGTGGAAGGAAAGATGAGCATTTGACCATAAGAGCATAACTTTCCGTTTTAATATATAGAAATCCGTAAACTAAACTGAATCCGGAAACCAAACTATTCATCATCCGCATGGATAGCCATGGGAACGACTGTGTATGTCATTATTTTTGCCCAGACAAATTGTTACGCTCACTAGTAGATCTGTCTAGCAGTATTGGCAGCGAAGATCAATCTGCCAATATTCAGACTCGCCTTCAGATAACATCACATCCCACTGCAATGGAGAATGTAAAACAAAAAAAAGAATCTTTTTACCATTGCCCTCCATAACCCTTTAACGACACCAGGGAATTTGTCGCCAGTGTGCCAAAGCCTCTGGTCCCAGCGGCTCGTATTATACCTCCACAGCCCCGGCCCTACCTCCGTGCCCTACGACGCTGCATCACGGCTACTGAAACCCCATATCTTTCCATAGCGATGCGTTCACACGAAGGCCCCGCGGCTCTTGGCGCGTTTGACGGAAAGGAGTAATTCATGAACTGATACAAAGGAGCAAATGGCACAGAGAAGAAAACAAAAAAAGAAAAAACAAGGCATTCCCCGAGATGGAAACATAAACTCCCCTTTGGTTCCTGCCAGTGTAGTGTATCAAGGACTCCGGCTACACGGGTAGAGTTCAGCACGCCACGTCTCGGCCACCGTAAGTCTCCGGCCAGAGGTTTCCCCAGATGTTAACACCTGGCTACGGGTTTAAGGCCTGCCAAGGAAGTTTGAAGCAGGGGCGTGTGTTCCTTCATGGCGTTCAGCCAACCTATGCCAAGGTTGTAATTTTTTATGTCGAATTCGGTATTTATATGTGCTTCGGGAAAGGGCTGTTGACCAATTAATTCTTTATCTAAAGCAGACCTAGACACGTCTCCCAGGCGTTCTTCATTACAAGGAGTGAATACGTGCACAATTGCGGAGGGATTCTAGTAAGTTCCATTTTGACTCACCGCTCCTACGTTTGAACCCCGTCCTGTAGGCATCATTAGTGTATTTATGTTCAGAGTCACTAAGGGTCCCCCCTCCTCTTCCATTCTTCAATGTCTAGTCCATTATTCCATCCCCATCATCCCTCTTTCCCATGGCTTCCACGCTCCGTCAATCCCATGTCATCAGGTCAATTCAATTAAAACTTTATTTACAGAGATTACAGGCACATGCGTTGTTAACATGTCTGTAATCTCTGTATACACACAGACAATACAAAATGATGTAAACATTTATGTAACTACAAATACAATTTGTATTTGTACAAAATAATAAAATAATTACAGCCAAGTAACTAAGGAGCTAGACTGGAAGGTTGCTAGTTCTATCCCCGGCTCCTCCTAGCTGCGTGTCAAGGTGTACCCGAGCCAGACACCGAACCCTATCTACTTCCAACGAGCTGGCTGTCAGCATGCATGGTTGACGCCTCCGTCGTGTGTGAATGTGTGTATGAATGGTTGTAGGTTGCTTTGGATAAAGGCGTCAGCTTAATGTCAATGTAAGTGTAACTGGCCCTTGAAGTGCATTTGTTTGACGTTGTGGCTATGTCTGCCATCGGTGGGTTGACGGTGCCACACATTTGAATGCAACAATTGTGGCCATGTACTGCTTTTTTATGTGGGTGTTTGTACTGTATACTGTACCGCAGTAAAGGAAGCCAAAACCTAACTAGGACTAGATGGTCAAACCCACATGACCAGCTCTGCAGAGCTATGTCGGTTGTTATCATGACACACATCTTGATCAAAGAACAGGCTAGGAAGGAAAGAAGATCATATTTCCATGTCACTAGGCCACAACATTTTCTAATCTCTGTTCTGTTCGAATCTCGCACACCAAAGAGTGAGCCACACTAGATCGGATGTGCTTGCTAAAAAGAGTCATGCACTTCTAAAGCGTGCTGAAGTCTTGACTGTCATAGTAGGCATGTGTTTGATGCCTGAGAAAATCACTCTAGCTTTTATTTTGATGGTTAAGTCATCATAAATGTTCATTGTCTATCTATGACCTTGCTATATATATGTTTATACACACACACACACACACACACACACACACACACACACACACACACACACACACACACACACACACACACACACACACACACACACACACACACACACACCAGATGAGTTTTCTATTTCACATTCATGAGACAAAGAAACCACCTCAGACAATTAATGTCTGTTCTCCACCTCCTCCCCTCGTCCATCTAGCTTCAGTCTGGAAGGCCTGGAGGTCGGGAGGGCAGTCAGCCCAGGCCACTGCCCACGTACGGGTGCGTATGACCGGGACGATCGGTCCGGGACAAAGGGGTCCTGGCTGGACAACCAGGAGAGGGGAGGGGGCTCTCTGGTCTCCCTCACAGAGGAGGAGCAGGAGGGTGACGCCAGCAGCCCCGTCAGCCAGGTGGGTAGAAGTGTTTGTGTGTGTGTGTGTGTGTGTGTGTGAGCGCGTTATCTTGGGCCTGCCTATGCACATGTGTTAACCATCCACCTCTCCTTCTCTCTGTCAGAGTGCTCACCGCGAGCTGTCCATGCAAACCAGCTGTCCCACCAGCTCCCACCACCCGCCCCTCACCAAGTCCATCTCCATGGTTGCCATCAGCCAGCGGGAAACTGACGGTGAGATTCTGCTCTGCTCGTTTAGTTTTTTTCCTACTCTACTGAAAATGTCTATAAATTCAATTATCTTCAATCTATTGAATCCATCATTTGTTGTTTTCTTCCCCTTCCCCCAAAATGTAATAATTTGTTGACAAAAATCGAAACAATGGGGGGGAAATGCTTTATGTTGATCCTCCTCGCGCCCTTGTGCAACACCTCTTCAGCAAATGGCCGACCTCGGGTGAAGCGGCGAATCAGCTTTTCCCTCAGTATTTCCCCACTCCTTCCCAAAACTAGAAGCCTCTTTTCTATTGGCTCTTTCTCCAGTGACGATGAAGGAGAGGGAGGGAGTAAGTACAGATGATTTTCAAAGCCCCAGAATGCCTGCTGTGGCATCGGTTTACCACTTCCCTCTCAGCTCTGCCCCTCCTATCCCCAGAGACAAATGCTCACTAAAAATGTGATTTGCTAAAAACCCTGGGAATAAAATGGACAGAACAATTATGTCGTGATGCATTTTGGTGGGATTGCTTGAATACAGAAAAAGTATTGCAATTCCAGCTACTACTTCGCAATCACTTTCGAAGTAGTAAGTGTTTTTTTTTAGTTTTTGTAATAAATATTTGTATTTTACCAGGTCATATTTTTGTTCTATCTATTTAATTCCTTGGTTTTAAAGTGTGACCCGTCCCAAATTGTCTGTCCATATTAACTGACTCTAGCCCCTGACCCTGACCATGACCCTGTCGGTCAGTGTGTGCCATGAGATGATTCAGTGTGTTTCCTCTATGTCGATCCTGCCCTCTTGTTGCCAGTCCCTTAATCACACCTGTAACATTTTAACATTTGATTCCAAACAGCACCCTTAACTTAAGATGGCAAGTTTCTACACACGCAAAAACAAAGAAGAGCAGTAAATGTTTCTCCAGTTTTAAAGTCACCTCTGTTGTTCTCAAAAAAAAATGTAGATAGTTGTCATTGGCTAATGTAGTATATCTTTTGTCTGAAAAAAGCTTGAAAACAAAATTGGTCAGTGGCCTGGCCTTAAGAACTAGATCATAGTCACATATTTAACTCCATGGCCAACAGCTGTGTGGGCGCCACTAGGTTATCAAATTTCATAGGGGGAACCAGACTTTACAGGAACATGGAATATTTTTGGAACTCAAATCGAGAACCATTTGAGTACTCGCACTATACCATGTGTGTTGTCAAGCGCTTTCTTGTATGGTAATCTATTTATATCCCAATAACCTGTCATGTGATTGTATAGTTGAAGTTTATGAATTCTCTAGTCCCCAGGCTCCACTTGGGGACTGGTTGTTTGTGTTTCTGTGAGGTCGTACTGTTGTTTAATGCTGTTTATAATTGTAGCCTCACTAGCTGTTGTGTGTCTGGTTTCCTACTGTAGGGGTCGGGTCTTTCTCCACTACCGCTGGGTCACTGGAATACAGGTGAGAATCAAAATATATATATGTGTGTGTGTGTTTGCAGACAAACGTATTCAAATATTGTGGATTTTAATCTTACCACTAGCGTTTGTTAGCAGAAAAGCCAAGACCAACTGTGGTCAAGCCTTTGCACTCAAACACGGAATCCCTTCCTGCCCTGTTAGTATCTGTGAAGAGGAACCGGGCCCATTGAGGAGCAACAGTGAGCGGGGAGGAGTCGGAGGAGGAGTCGGTGGTACCAAGGTCAGCCGGACGTTCAGCTACCTCCGCAGCAAGATGAGCAAGAAAAGCAAGGTCAGCCTCCCTCCTTGTTGTTGTTTTGACAGAACATGGCAGCCAGGGGCCCAGGTTTTGTTCTTTCTTTTTTCTTTCTTACACTCACACGCAAGCACTCAAGCACGGTGCCTGTGTGTCACTATAGGCGCTGCAGATTGCCTAATCTTGTGTTCCCTATAAGATGGAAACGGCGGTGCAGCTGTGCGGTCTGTTTACCCCGCAGACTGCTGGTGACATCACCTTATGCCTGCTCCCAGACCGCCTTTGTCACCGTCTGTCTGTTTCTACCATGGAAAATTCCTTGCATTCAAGGAATTCTCCTTCTGAGATTCTCAGAAGGAGAACTTTAGTACGCACTCGGAGAGAGAGAGACACACACACACACACACACACACACACACACACACACACGCACACGCACATTATACAAGGGGGTCAAAGGGTTTTTTGTTCGGTTAGTGGTCTGTAATCTCAAATAAAGCATATTTTACTAAGGTGAAACCATGCATATCTGAATGTGAGTGTGCCTTCATCGTAGAAACAAACTATTTAGTGTGTTTGTCTGTTGGGGTATGAGGGGGAAGTGATCGGGCAGGAAGGAAGAGGATGGCTTACGATACTCTGCAGCAATGTTTTGCACAAATCTTTCACACATTTAAATGGTACAGCGGAAGCTTGTTTGCTGGTGCGTGTGTGTGGGTGCTAACTTCCCGATTTATGCCAGACATACAAGTGTTGTCAAACTGTGTACGACCATCATATTCCAAGAAAACGGAGAGAAACACAGGACGTAAATTCCAGCGAGAGAAAGACGTTGTTCTCTCTTCTCAAAAGTTCTCATTAAGGAAAGCAACATGACATAAAAACCAAACCAAGACAGAGATCAGGACCGTTTCAGGAATGCTGTGTAAAAGGATCCAACGCTCCATTAGGAAGCGAGGAATAGGAGAAACCATTGCCGACGAGGTAGGACAAAGACATTGATGATTAAGGCTGTGTATCTTTGAAGAAATGCAGCTTAATGCTCGGTGTGATTTGATTATTTAATGATTTGATTCAGTGTGTCAGGCTTTATGTTTTTTTACGGACTCATAAGCCCTGACTCACTCTCGCTTTCTGTAGTACCCCATTATGGGAGAGATTAGAGAATTGTTTCCGTCCATGTTAAACGCTGTGTATCTAGGAAACCAGACCATAATACCGCCTGCTTGTTTATTGCACAGCGAACGGCAGCGGTGTGTTGTGACGTACGGGGCGCTCTCTCTCCCTGGTTGGTCGGAAATGAGCGCTGACCTGGGCTCTTAAGGCCCGTAGCGGGTACGGACCGGAGCCAGCACCAGAATAGAACGGCACCGAGACATGGAACAGAGGAGAAAACCCGTCACTTCACCAAGGCGGCCGTTTATCCAGCCCTCTTCGCTCAGCAGATTAGTGTTCCTCACCAGAGCGATGTGTCCTATTCGGGAGCAGCCACCTCTGTGGGGCGGCTATTCAGCGTATTTACAGTGGCAGGGGAGGCGTATAATCTATTGTGGTTGATGGCAAGGACATTTGACAGGGATTTATCACAAGCAGGCATGGTTCTGTACCGCTGTGAAAAAACCCGTAAGCAGGGCCAATAGACTGCTCTGTGCGAGATGCTCTGGGTTTTATCTGAGGGGACGGGGAAGTGTTAGACGTCGAGTCACAACAGTCTTTAAGCAGTGTGTATAGTGTACAGTTTTTATGGATAACAGGAACGGTGTTTCCTTTTTCGTGCTATTAATAGATTGGAATTTAAATAGCAACGGGTGATTTGTTTTAGTGATATTATGATTGCTTATAATATAGAAGGATGTGTGCTAAAGTGATACAGACCGTTGTGGGCAGCTCAAGTTCGGTTGTGTTAAAGGGTATAGTGGGATTGATTTTTACTTTATTTAACGAGGTAAAAGTCTTATTGGGATAAAAACTATTTGTCAAGAGAGACCTGGCCAAAAGGGCAGCATAGAACAGACAATACATATGTTTCCAACAAATAAGACACACAATCTGCACGCAATTGAAAGACAGTTTTGGCAATTCAAGTGAAGAATCAAACACGTATCTATGGAGGATCGTTGCCTAGGTGTTGACAACATGCGGTCACCGCCACCGCCCGACGTCACGATGCTAAGCGCCTCTCCCCCGGGCTCTCCTCTTTCACAGGGCAGTGACAAAGAGAAGAGGGGAGAGAAGGAACGCGAGGGCAAGGAGCGAGAGAAGAGGCCAGTGAACGGCCACGCCTTCTCGCCGGCCTCGCCCCCCCCCAGCGGCGCCTGCCCCCACTGCGGACGGCTCTTCCTGGCCAAGGACACCTTCCTCTGCACCAGTAAGTCCACGTCCCAGACACCTTGTTGGTTGCATGTGTGAGAGGCCACTGCCCGATCAATTATGAAGGCACGCCCTGATATTGAAACAATAAAAGAAAATATCAGAAACGTTGCTACGACTCGGGTGAAGACAATTAGTTCAGATAAAAACCTGCCTTGCAGAACCAATTCCAGTCGTAAAGGCAGCCCGTCATATATAGGTTGTGTGCATTTCCCAACTTTGCCCTACCAAATAATTTTTGCAGTCCTGGGTTAAACACATTAATTAATTGCATTAATTGCACCCATCCGTGTGGACCGAGCACAGACAACTACTCATTGGATTAAATTGAATCAATTAATGTAACGTTGCTCAGGACGTCCATCACTTTCTTTAAAAAGTTCCATTAATGTTTAAAGGCTCTCATTGTGTTATTCGCTATATTGTTTTGCTATGGAGGAGAATGGGGTGAGAGCATCATTTCCAGTAAGGCTTAATTCCCTGGCCGTGTAAACAACAAAACGTTTAATAATAACCAGACGTTTGGTCGGCGGAGAGATCTCCGTCTGGTACCGCAGGACTACTGGAAGTGTATGCATAAATATTATAAAATGAGCAGTGTACGATCTCTCAATTGCACGGTAAGTGGGGGGGTGGTATATGTGGGTATGGGGGTGTGTGGGTTTATGATGAAGTTGGTGTGTGGGAGGACCAAAGCCTTTGGGTGGGTGTTAACGCGTGTGTGTGTGTGTGTGTGTGTGTGTGTGTGTGTATGGTTTAATTTGTACATACACTCACCAACTTTGTAGTTGGTGAGTGTATGGGTGTGCGTGCTGTAGTGGGTGACAGTGTGTATGGGTGCATTTGTGTTGTTGTTGTTTTGGGTGTGTGCGTGTGGGTGTGTTGAAGTGGGTGTGTCTGTGTATAGGGGCGTTTGTGTTTGTTTTGAAGTGGCTGTTTCGTGTGCGTTTGCATGTGTGTGTGTTGTGGTGGCTATGAGGGTGGGGCGAGGGGGCTATAAGGCCATCGTCAACGGTTAGATCGCCGACACACCCCTCCAGCCTCCTTTCTCACACCTAATTCTTCATCCCTGATCATCGAGTCCTCTTCCTCTTTGTTGCGCCATCTTCTCCCTCACCGTATTCTTTCCCATCTGTCCTTTAGTCAGCTCCACGTCACACATCCGCTATAGTCAGCCTCTTAGAATTCCTTTTGTTGGAACCATCTTCAGAAATGTGACTTTCTGGTCAGTGACTATTTCTCTGGTAGACCCAGCAAGTGGGCGTCTAATCTACTTATCTTCAGATATGAAGATTTGGTGGCCAAGGCTCTCTTCTCAATATGATATCAGCACCACTGATGCCAGTGTTGACGTAAGAGGGGAGTCCGGTATGTCACGTGTTGGGATGGGGACGGCATCGGAAGGGCAGAGTTCCTGCAGACCACGTCCCAACGACTCCTGGTCGGGTTTCTGTGCGGGACAACAGACTATCTTTGGCCGGACGGTCCACACTCAAACAGTACTTTCCCACACAAAAGGGCCTGAAAAAGTAGCAGTAGAAATGTTTGCCAATTGTTGGGCTGTTCCATAAGTAGCGGGAACAGAGGAAGTATCCCTTTTAGCCCTACGGCCCACTCTCCTAAAGTCTTGCAACCTGTTGCATCATTCGTGCCGAGGGGGCGGTGTGTGTGTGTGTGGGGGGGGGGGGGGTTGGAGGTCGACGCGCGTGTGTGTGTGTGTGTGTGTGTGTGTGTGTGTGTGTGTGTGTGTGTGTGTGTGTGTGTGTGTGTGTGTGTGTGTGTGTGTGTGTGTGTGTGTGTGTGTGTGTGTGTGTGTGTGTGAGCCGAGAAGAGAGCTCATGGCAGCTGCGAGAGACCGCGGCGCATCAGCCTGTGTGACAATGTTGCTCCGACTGCCGTTGCCGTGGAGACAAACTTCCTGTTTGATACACAAGAGAGACGGGAGCTGGCGTCGTAGCCTGTGAAAGGCGCACTGTATGTGTGACTGTATGACAGAGGGAGAGAAAATGTATGAGTGCCTTTGTGTGTGTATGCTGCTGTGTGTGTGTGTGGGGGGTTGTGTGTGCACCGCCTTTGTGTGTGTGTGTGTGTGTGTGTGCGCGTGCGTGTGTTTTTGCGCTGAGACAACTGGTGAGATTGTCTAGGTGGACACTGGAGCGTATTTTGCCAGTGTGGGCTGTGGCTGGTGGGAGATGCAGGAGAATGTACTGTTTGTGTCAGCCGGCTGACTGTGCTCCCACACCTACGGCAGTGCTTTAAGAAGGCCTCTCAAACAGCCGAACGCCACTTCACCGACACGCGTCAGCAGACATGTCATGCCTTTGAATAATTCAGTACTTCATTTGCATTTGACGCCATGGCAGTGCATTAGCTGGGATAAATTCATGACTAATTATCAAAAATGTATACAGGCGGCACTCGTGGGGTGTACCGGATGGAGGTTTTGCTTCAAGACTGTTTGATTTTATATTGTCTCGAAGTGGTCTTGTCATGAAATGTAAGATTCATTATGAGTTAAGTGAATTATGATTATTGATGATGAATTGGTCAATTCATCATTAAAGGCGATGACAATGAGTTATGTCCCTAACATATCTGTCCTGGTTGATTTCAGACTGTGGTGTTCATGTCCACAAGAACTGTAGAGAGAATTTGTCCATCTGCGCAAAGGCGAAAATGAAGGTACGATATGCACCCACCCAAACATACCCACGCACAAACCAACATGTGTGTACACCTTAAGTATTCATGAAACTAAATATTCTTGAAACTTTCAATTACTTTCAACAAAAAAGTAGCCATTTCTGTTACTGGGTTTAGAACTGTGAATGCTTACAGCAAACTAATTCCTGTCACCCGTTGTCCACAGCAGCAGCTATTTCCAACAGAAGCCGCCACGGGTACAGCTGTCAACCTGAGGAGTAAATGTAAGTAGTTGGCCACAGTCATGCTAGTTAGCCACACACATGGTAGTTCACCGCATGAATCGTAGTTAGCCACATCCATTCTAGTTAGATAAACATTCAGGCAAAACCTATTTCTGCCGTTGTCTATTTACCGTCTGATTTTTGAGGAAGCAAGCAACTCAAATAAGGTCTGAATTGCGACTAGACCATCAATCACTGACACTTTGTGTTCAGAGCAAAATATATTGGAAAAATATTTTCACCTGGGTGTCAAACCACGCATCAACTATTTTGCGCAATCTCCTAAAAACACTCATTGGGGTCTTTCGTTTAAAGCAATCATCCATTTGGACGTTTGATGTGTGTATTAAATGTGGCTGAATCAGTTACCTCTTTCCAGAGCTTTCTTGTCCTTTCTCTAGGGCTTTCATTCAATGTATTTGTTTTGGCTTTGTAGCCTCTGGCCGCATGGTCACATGGGCTCCACTCACTGGCTAGATGTCCACGCACGCTTTTGTGTGCTTTCCTTTTGCGGCGCTAAATTATTTAATGTGTGTCGTGTCGCCGTAAGACATGCAAACCTTATCTTTGCAAATCACTGTGGTTTTGCACCCTGGCGGTTTTGGAAAATTATTTTGAATTGTTCATGAAAGTAATATCGTCATATCACACATGACTAATGAAAGCCTCACGCATATGAGTTATTCACACCCACACTAGTTAACCACACATTTCTTAATCAGAAATACCCCTTGGGGGCCACACGCACATTAGTGAGCCAAACTCACGCTAGTAAGCCACACCCACAGTAGTACCACAAATAGGAGGTTCATATGGGTGGTATTCTTGATGGGTGGCATTTGTTAAATGTCTCTTATTCAGTGTAACTCATGGAGTCAGCTAAAATAGACTATGGTGGCTTCCTTCAACATGCTTGTTTATCGCATGTTTTGTTGTTCCTCATGAAGCCAGTATTCATCCCCCGCATGGTTGAACGGCTTTCTGGCAGTTTACAAGAGAACTTGTTTGAATGACGCGTGGCTTATCGATCCCAACAAGGAAGTGCATTGAAATTGCACCATTTTCCCCCGAGTGATGACGGCCAATGTGTTTTCTTTTGGTCTCCCCACATCCAGCCTCCTCCTCCGCCTCATCGTTATCCTCGTCCTCGTCCGCCTCTCTGACCCGGGACCGCTGGTCCACGCTGCCCAGCACAGAGGACCAGGTGCCCCAGTCCTTCCCTCGGAGGAACCCCAACATCCTGTCCTTCAACACGCACAGCAACCTCTCCAAGAGCATCTCCACCAGCAACATCGCCGGGTGAGCACGCGCGCGCACACACACACACACCACCCCCACAACACCACAGACGGACAGACAGACGGACAGACAGACGGACAGACAGACGGACAGACAGACGGACAGACACTATGAAGGAATCACACTGTTGTTAATGTTATGTATCGTTTACACTGACTGCATTCCTGCTGACGGTCTTGGGTGTGTTTCCGCGTAGGCTGGACGATGTTTCTCTGAAAGGGCAAAAGCACCTGTCCCGCTCCACGGACAACCTCCATCAGGGCAGCAAGGTGAACGCCTCCACGGAGTCCCTCACCGACGAAGGTAGGATCCCGCCCCCCCCACCCCAGACCCGTGGACACGGGTGTACATTCACTCCCACACATGCCTGATTTCTCATGTGTGTGTGTGTGTGTGTGTGTGTGTGTGTTGAAGGTACTGAGATGATGGACAGTCAGCTGATGGGAGAGTTTGAGTGCGACGTCAAAGAGCTGGAGGCGGACTCCTGGAGCGCCACCGTGGACAAGAAGTTCCTCAAGCTGCACAAGAAGGACGAGGTCAAGAGGCAAGACGTCATTTATGGTAAGGCTGTTGACCGTAGCCCACAGGTACGATATGCAAGTGTGGCGATTTCGAGCTCGGCTTCCGTCCCCTCCCTCTCCGTGCTGTCTCTAGACCCCGCCCACCCTAAAAAACTGACGCACGCTGAAAGATAAAAAAATATATGGAGTAGGAGGAATTAACTTAATAGCCTCAAACAAATCATTTCAATGACAGAATGTGATTTATAACACATTTCAAACTTAATGTGAATATTTTACCAGTTATATTTTATTTCCAACTGGTTATCATGTCATAACCCTGAGATTAGGCCATGAACCCCAGGTGTATGAAAAATGTACTTTATTTTAATAACAGGTCCTTTTATTAAACACACACACACCAGAGATGGAAATTAACTTTTTTGCCCACCAGCCACTCATCTTTTTTACCAGCCACTTTTTATGTGCTATATATTTTTTTAATATATGCGTACATTTTAAACAACATAATAGTAACAATAGATAAGAAAAGTGTTTTTCATACACATCATTTTCTCCATCAGAAGTGATTTTTATTGTAAGTAGGTGCTACCAAGGAACTGAGTTGAAAATGTTACTCTTATCGCATATGATGTATATACAAAGTATTTTCAATAAAAAACGAATTGACATATTAACAATAAAACAACATGCATGGCTGGCTACACCATCATAAGTCAATAGGAACATTTGTTTTTTTATATTTACATGTGACTGCATACAAATGTGTCCACAGACATGGTAGCTAACGTATGATGGTAAGCATTATTGGCCCTTAACACTAATATTCAGAAAAAACACTGCCTCAAAAGGCTATTGGCTTAAGCAATACAAGTAGAGGCATATACTTGAACTTTATACCCTGAACTTTTAAACGTTGCAAACGTGCAAAAACATAATTATATATTTATGTGGCATTCAGTTCAATGCTGAAAATATATCTGTGGCATTCAGCAGGCCAATGCTGTGGTAAAGTGTGTAAAGTATGACCATGTGTTTCTTTCTGTTCAATAGATAGAACTTTATCGATCCCAGTGTAGGGGAAATTTGTTAATCTTTGTCCCTATAAAACAATAATGGTAAAAAAAAAAAATACAAAACACAACGGTAACTGAGTAAGTCCAACCATCCAATCTGAAGGCTATACTTAACCACTCCCCCTACTCACTTCCACCAATGTAAAGCGAACAGAACTAAGTAGGGGAGGGCGTAGCCCAACTAGTTTGTGAACGACCCAGAGAAACGCAACGCAAATTCAATGTGAACATGTATGAGGCTTTAATAAAACCCCGGACGGTTTTGAAATTCCGCCACACAAGTATCTCAAAAAGAGGGCATGTCCGGGCAAAATAGGATCTCTGGTTCCCCGACATACGGGAAACCCATTTGATTCCTACCTGTAACATTGTTAAATAGCGGCCCAAATTGGTGGGAGCTATCCTGGTCATTTCTCTGCGTGAGAAAGTGTGGCGTGTGAGCGTGTGCATGGGTTGAATTGCGTGTTACTTGAGAGCCCTGTTACTGGTATATTATCCCAGATGTTGACAGTCGCAGTTCAGCAAAAAAGGCATAGAAGAAGAAGGGGGCCGGATGTTGACAGTAATGGTTGAGGAAGTGTGCAGCGCCGTATGACAAATGTATTAAATATGCAAATTTGATCGGACCTGACTGGAAAGTATTACCCGACACAGTGGCGGGTGAAGTGAAACAATTCACCCGCCACCATACAAATCCACCCGCAAATGGCGTGTGGCGGGTGTTAATTTCCATCCCTGACACACACACACACACACACACACACACACACACACACACACACACACACACACACACACACACACACACACACACACACACACACACACACACTTCGTTCACAGTGCATAAGTTGGCAATATCAGATGAACAGCACAAACATCATGGAATCTGATATTTTTATACTCATTTGGGACACTTTCGAATGTGGTCCTACTCAGATTCAGGTCAGATTTTCTGTCAACAACAATAGCCCCTGCAAGTTCTCCCTAAAGTTCAAAACTTTGCACAATGTTCAAACCAACAGTTTTTTTTTTTAAATATTTGTAACACAAATATGTTGAGTAACACATTTCTTTAGAAATGAAAGGATAAAAGAATCAGTTGATCATAGAAGAACATCAAGCGGTGTAATAAATGTCCACACTGGGCCAACCCCACTGCGCGTCAACTAATAACTTCGACTACAAACACTGACGTCAGAGGCCTCCATGTTTACCGTTGTGTGCTGCGGGTCTGTGTTATCGGTCTTTGGTGCACGCAGGCCTCTTGGGACTGTGACCAGGTCACTCTGGAATCTGATATCGGCCACATTTACAAGTGGGATCCAGCGATCCATCACAATGGACCACTGAGGCTTGCAGTGTGAACAGAGGCTAACCGCGCCTTGGCCTCCCTCACAGAGCTGTTTCAGACGGAGCTGCATCACGTGCGGACCCTGAGGATCATGTCGGAGGTCTACTACAAGGGCCTGCAGAAGGAGCTTCAGCTGGATACCCAGACCCTGGAGAAGGTATGTACCCAGTCACACACTCTAGACGAGGTACACACACACACACACACACTCTAGACGAGGTACACACACACTCTAGACTAAGGTAATCTAAACCTCTGTCTGTGGTAGAGGAAAGCAAAGGGATTTGAAAACGGAGGCCCACTTAAATTCATGGTCTTCACCCCCCTGCTGTTCTCCTCAGGTGTTCCCCATGCTGGATGACCTGCTGGAGACACACACCCACTTCCTCACCCTGCTGCTGGAGCGCAAAAGGTTCTCCCAAGTGGAGGGCCGAGGCCCCAGCAGCTTCCTGATCGACAGCATCGGAGACATCCTGGTGAACCAGGTCAGCGCAGAACCACTGCTGTGTAATGTGTGGGATATAGAGCAGATGTTGTCTGTATACATAATAGCTGAATGTGTTTTGTATCCAGTTGGAACCGGCTGGGAAAATGCCCCTATGGGATTTTTAATGACAACAGAATGTTTATTATTATTATTATTATTATTATTATTATAGTGTAAAACATTTTTGCGATAAAGTTTTATGACATAACATTGACACTGAAGAGCTTGACAACGTTGCGTTCTCCAGTTTTCGGGCTGCAATGCCGATCGCATGAAGAAGGTTTATGGAAAGTTCTGCAGCCGCCACAACGAAGCGGTCAACCTCTACAAAGAACTCCACGCCAAAGACAAACGCTTTCAGGCCTTGATCAAGGTATGCACTCACTTGTAACACTGTGGCTGTTATTTAACCATTGACTAGAACCATTTCACATCGCTGATCCATCCAGAGTTCACAGAGTCTAGTACATAAAATGAAGCCATGCTATTTTCACTAATTTGATCACGGTCACAAAGAAATGATCATTTTGAATACATGTAAAGCCTGGAGCTCAATGGGCCTGTGTTTCTGACAGAGGCTGATGAGCAGCAGTATCGTGCGGAGGCTCAGCATCCCAGAGTGCGTTCTGCTGGTGACACAGAGGATAACCAAGTACCCCGTTCTGATCCAGAGGATACTGCAGCACACCAAAGGCAAGCTTGGCGGGAAACACTCACACTGACACAGTGATGGATCGATGAATTACTAAATATTTGTTATTGCAATTTTGGGATATTTTCTTTTATGCTAAACAATATTGCGACCTCGCAGAGGTCTCAATTAATGCACAGGGAAAAAAAGGACATGAATGAACAAAACATTAGTCTCACAAATCCGTCTGAAGACTTGAAATTTAAAGTAAAATGTCTCAAGCTCAAATCTCAGTGAATGGGGGATTACATTCTTTTGCTCCTTATTTGGTTTGACCTATCGCCCTGCTACGCGCTAGTTGTTATCTTCGGTTGAATGCTTAACCCACTCGGAAAAAAAACGTAACTTCGCCCCTTGAGGTTCTGGTTTGCGGCCCACGCTTTCCGTCTCCCCCTAGAAGTTCTGCTTTATCATATCAGACATAATTCAATCAGATTATGCAAGATTAATATCAAATACCATCTCATCTCATCTCATCTCATCTTCGTCCGCTTATCCGGGGTCGGGTCGCGGGGGGAGCAGCTCAAGCAGGGGGCCCCAGACTTCCCTTTCCCGGGCCACATTGACCAACTCTGACGGGGGGATCCCAAGGCGTTCCCAGGCCAGTGTTGAGATGTAATCTCTCCACCTAGTCCTGGGTCTTCCCCGAGGTCTCCTCCCCACAAATCAAATACCAAACGTCTACAAATCAATGCTTTACACAAAGTAGGCGCCATAGAACGTGAATTATGAACCATGAATCATGCGTGGCACAATAACAACATCTCATGACCTTGAAGCTCCCTTTCCCCCCAATGTTTGAGGCATCTGGGCATTGGGAGCGCTGGGTCGACAAGCAGGCGTGAGGCTAATGCGACTGGGCGGCCCGTAACCTCCTCCCCTCCCTCCCTCCCCACAGACACGGACGAGGACCACGCCTGCGTGTCCGAGGCGCTGCGCTGCGTGAAGGAGCTCATCGCCGCCGTGGACAGCAAGGTGAATGAGCAGGAGAAGAAGACGAGGCTGCGGGAGGTCTATAGGTGAGTGGCTGTGCACACGCAGGGGCTTCAGCAACCGCTGAAACCAGCTGCATCTGTGGCTCTTGTTTCACCTTTGGCACAGCAGTTCCCCTGGTGCCACAGGAACTGAAACTAGGGGTGTGAAAGTATTTCAGCATAGAAGAGGGAAGTAACAGTTTCAGTTTATAAATGTGGCTGTAGTTAAAAGCAAAAGTAATCCATAACATACTGTTCAAGTTAGCTGTGCTTTGCTCGGAAAAGCAGTGCTTTGTGCTTGGAAGTCGATGAAGTGATGTTGGGTAAAATATATCTCAACGAGTGACAGCCGCGGCTATCGATGCATCAATGTTTTAATAATGTTTCCCCTCCTTGTGTGTGTGTTTACAGTCGCACCGACAGTAAATCCATTATGCGGATGAAAAGCGGTCAGATGTTTGCTAAGGAGGACCTCATCAGGGGGCGCCGACTGCTGCACGACGGCACTTTACAGCTGAAGAACGCTGCAGGGCGTCTCAAAGGTTGGCACTCCCTCTCCCTCAGCCTCACATTGTGGTTTTCGTGTGGTTTGTTGGTTGCTTCCCTTTTCTTTCTTTTTATCAATTCTTTCTATTTCTTCCTTGAATTTCTCTTTACTTTGATTCTCTTTTCTCCTTTTCTTCTTTCTTTCTCTACTGTGTGTGTGCGTGCGTGCGTGCGTGCGTGCGTGCGTGCGTGCGTGCGTGCGTGCGTGCGTGCGTGCGTGCGTGCGTGCGTGCGTGCGTGCGTGCGTGCGTGCGTGCGCATATGCCCTAGTTTGACTCTGTTCCCTGTGTGCAGATGTCCATGCCATGCTGCTATCAGACGTGCTGGTGTTCCTGCAGGAGAAGGACCAGAAGTATGTCTTCGCCTCCCTGGTGAGTTGGGAGGCAAACGGGCCCACGCTCTCTGTTGATGATGCTACGTCAAGCCATCATACAGGGAATCTCTTAGGAGGAGGCTGGCCCACAGATTCAAACATGCATCCAGAAAGCGATGCTGTTTGATTTTTCACGTCAATGTGTTGGTTATTGTTCATTCTGTCATGCCTTGTGTCTCTCAGGACCAGCGTTCCACTGTCATCTCCATTCAGAAGCTTATCGTAAGGGAGGTGGCCAATGAAGAGAGAGGTCTGTACACGCTGAATCTTTTGCTAGAACATCTTATAAATAAACCTAAATCTCTGATTAAATGATTACAGAAATTTTGTTTTTTTTGTAAATCTGTAGTGCGTGTAGCCTGAAATCCTTTCACATCTGCAACATATGTGGATCAGAGAGATGTGAATTCCTCCCAGATCTCTTGTGTGGGTGTACTGCCAGGAAACCCAACAGTGAGTGTCTCTTACAAAGCCGTGTCTGTGCCTCCCTCCAGGTCTGTTCCTAATCACGGCCGGCACCAATAACCCAGAGATGGTGAATGTGTTGGCCAGCAGCAAAGACGAACGCAACACCTGGATGAGCATCATACAGGACGCAATGCACTGCATGTAAGACGATACGACTGCTTGTAGTTTGTTTCTGTTGTTATTTTCATTTTTTGCCGTTGGCTTCTAACTTTGTACATACTCACAATTCCTAACATTTGATAATGTGTCGATGTCAAGTGTCGATGATCATGAAAATGCTGCTGATCATCGCCCTATAAAAAAAAGTCACCTATATTAAAAAATGTAAACATCACTAAAATACAACTACCGTATTTTCCGCACTATAAGGCGCACTGGAGTATAAGCCGCAGCAGCTAAATTGAATGATGTGTATATATATAATCCGCGCTGGAGCCCGCCGCTTAAAGGTCGGGGGGCGCGGACCGGTCATAGAGCCCATAGAGTTAAAGTTGGTGGACGATAACCTGTAAAATCCATAGATTTAGGAGGTCCCCTAGTGGCCGTTAGCTGTAAAGATCCATCGATTAGCCGCACCGTTATATAAGCCGAATCAGAAAAAATCGAAAATGGGAAAAAAGGCGCGGCTTATAGTCCGAAAATTACGGTACTTATATAAAAACAATTGCCCTGCATCACAAAAGCTATGAAGCCACCAAAACACCCACTGTGAAAAGTAGATCCATGCTATGCATTGTATGCATAGTTTAGTTCTAAAACTTCTCACCCATCCCATCGTGTGTTTGTTTGTGTGTGTGTGTGTGTGTGTGCGTGTGCGTGTACGTTCTTGTTCTTGACCCTGTCAAACATTCAATGCATTGGTTCCTAATGCAACCTAGTCCGCCTCAAGCTTCCATCAAAAGCAAAGTTCTACTGCTTCGGTCTAAGCCCAAACTCACTCCAAAGGCTGAGAACACCTCACTCACGACGTGAACCATGCCTCTGTTGACTGTGGCTTCATTTCCCCATCCCGACAAACAATTCACGTTTTTGCCATTCGGACTATCTCGTGCTCCAGGCCCTCCTCCAGTATTGGTAGTGCCTGTTCTGTCTCTTTTACCGCTTTGCTGGTGGCTTGGCTGATGCCTCGCTGTACTTCTGGGGCCATATCTGTTAAACCGCTGCACTCGACTGCTTGATCCTTTTGTATTTGTGTTCTTCTGCCCGCTTCAGAGCATTGTCCACTGTTTGCTATTTCTTATGCTTTCTCTCTTCTATTACCGTCATTGGAGGCTTCAAACAGTTGCATCGTTCTTGGACGACCCTTTAAGATGATGGCCAGTGCCATCACTTCTTCTTTGTCTTCTTCAAGGCTGTCATCATCTTTAAGACTTCTATTTTTCCATTTGGGAAGGGGTGAAACTAGTATTGTCGGTTCTGAGGGATACGGGAATCGTTTTTCCATGCCTGCGCGTCCTCTCTGGAATGGGTCAGGGCCGTCTGTACTGTTGAGGTGTGGGTGGGAGGGTTGTTTGGTAAGCCGTTCTTGGTGTAGTCCTGGATGTTCCTCTACCTCCATTTGGGGTCTGTGGTTTTTCATAGAATCCAGGCGTGGGTACCTGGCAGCGGCTTTGCAGGGATGTGTTTTGGTAGATGGGTGGTGGTCACGTGTTGGGTCGATTCGTCTGCTTTGCTTGCTTTTGTCTCAACCTTTTTCCTACTCGTGCTTTCCCATTGTGGCACGCATCGGCGATGTGCAGCTGGTCCAAACTTGAATATTTTTTAAATATTCAATCTACCCTCAGGTGGAGGAAAATGAAGGGTACAAAACGCAAGTTAGAAAACAACTGCGCTCAAACTTAGGACATCGGGTATAAATACAACTATGTAATAACCTCGGAAATGAAGGTTCTGATTAAATAATTTGTTTCTTTTTTTTTTAACAATATTATACCAACACTGTGTAGGCTTATTTAAAACTCAGTTCGCTCTTCTGGCCAGACACAGGTTATGTGTCTGGCCAGAACACAAGTTATCTGGCTGTGTGGTCCGGCTTGCCAAATGAAGAAGTTAAACTCTCTTGATGTAGCTCTCTTCATTAATCCTGAATTGCTTGCCAAATGAAGAGGATAGTTCAAAGAAGGGTTCAGTTCCATGGCTTTTGTTCCAAATAGACCATAGAGCCAAGATGTAATGATCAATACTTTATTCGCGGCCTCCTGCAGGATACCTCAGCAACCAATGCCATCCTGCTTCATGGTGGACTCTCTTCTTGTCACTCTCGTACTGTGTTGTCTCCCATTATGTGCTACTCTCTCATTATTTGTCATCTCCTTTTTATCACGTCCTCTCCCATCGTTATTTTTAATTAATCACAAAACATAGTTTGTCAAAACACATGGGACAAGGACGGGGCTATTGCATAGCCTCCAATCAGTACCTTTTTTCCAAGTTAAACGTATGAAGCCTCTGATTCCTATTGGGTTACCATTATACAGAAAAGGCCAATCAGTCACAAACCCGCCTACATCCTCTCTAGGTTGAACATTGGCGGGGTGTGGTACCTGGGTAAGATTGGCACCCTGAACTGTGGGTCTGTGGGGGATCTGTCGATGGACAGTTGCATGAATTCCTCGCTTCTTCTTCAGGTTGTTCATGTGTGCATGTTTGGGTGACGCAATCCTAACTCCCCCTGTTTGGTTGACTTGTGTCGGACAGAGAGAAGGAGGAGGACGAAGGGGTTCCTAGCGAGACGGAGGAGGACCGCAGACAGCAGGAGACCAGAGCCAAGGAGAGCAGAGGTACACAATCCTCACATGGAGGAGAAATCTGTTTAATAACACCAATAATATTCTACTCGACGACTACGACGAGCAAAATAAAGAAAACAGAAACCGTGGAAAACAAACCCCTAACAAACACAGAGACTTAACTGTGTGTTTGTGTGTGTGTGTGTGTGTGTGTGCGTGCGTGTGCGCGTGTGTTCTTTCTAGAACTCCTGAGGCTCAAGGACCAACAGATCGTGCTACTGCTGAAGGAGAAGGTGAACATCTTCAAGGACCTGTGTGACCTCAGCCCCGCCCTCGACGAGGGCAGCCAGCCAATCGGGGAGCGCATGCTGTTCAGGGCCACGCCCGATGAGGTCACCAAGGGAGAGCCGATCATTAAGGACGCCCTGAAGGAAGGTGTGTGTGGGTGGAAAGAGCGGTTAAGATGTGTTCATTTACTGAACACTGTGCCACTCAGCCACACATCTCCAGTGACATCTCCCAACAGTCCAAACTGTTGGAGCACTTTCATGGTCTTGAATCCAATTGAGCCAAAAATCTACTCCAATCTTGTGAGCTACTATCTGATTCAAAGCCAATTTAATCAATTATCTCTGTCCGCCGCTCTTGCCCTTTTCCTAACAATAGTGGAGTCTCTGCATACCTTGGTGAACAGCAGTGTGGGAGGAGCGGGAGGCAGTACCACCATCTGCCTGACAGGGGGCACTGTGGGACCGGTCTGCCTTCCCAGAAGGGCTGAGACATTCGGCGGCTTCGACAGTCATCAGATGAACAGCAGCAAGAGTAAGACCTTTTGGTGTACAGACACACAGACAGACAGACATTTAATACACTCAAGACCCTGGCACACGCAGGCACATAGAACAGCAACTAAAAGAAAATCAAGGCCTATATATCGAGACCAGGTGAACCCTGATTCAAGTAACATTAGAGACACATTTGTGGCAATAGATTGGCCTCTAAACATATATCTACATAATATTAATGGGATATGTTACCATTAGCAATTTCCCATAGTAGTACATTTTAAATAAGAATACTTCTCTCGAAGAGAATATAGTATCCAGCAATTAGGTGAAAAGCAGTTTGGCTTTACACAAAGTATGTCAGTAGCCTTAGTGAATCTAGATGGCTGCTCCAGTATCAAGGCCTTGTGTTAGTCTCTTGCAGGAAGACTGCAACAGGTGCATACTTGTTAACAGCTGGAGCCGCCACTAGCAGCTTTGATGGGGAATGACGCATTCTCTCTCTCTCTCTCTCTCTCTCTCTCTCTCTCTCTCTCTCTCTCTCTCTCTCTCTCTCTCTCTCTCTCTCTCTCTCTCTCTCTCTCTCTCTCTCTCTCTCTCTCTCTCTCTCTCTCTCCTTTCGCACCCAGGCGGAGAGAAAGAAGAAGGAGATGACGCACTTGACCTTCGCAGGACTGAGTCAGACAGCGTGCTGAAGAAGGTGTGTGTGTGTGTGTGTAATAATTGATACCACCGCCCGCCTGGTTGTAAAGTGGTCTTTAAAACGATGCAGCTTCTTCTGTGTGTCGACCAGGATCTGAGATTGTTACAGTGCGGTGCCGGGTGTGTTGGTCATTAGCAGGCGCCACAGCTTGTTGATGTGTGTGTTTGCTTTGCTCCACAGGGAGCGAACACCAGCCTTCAGATGTTACTCAAGAGAAACAATGAGGTTAGTGTTTTGCGCCACGGCTAAGCTCTACTCCCATGGCTCCGGCTTAAGTCCACAGTGTTCAGATGCCATTGGAGTCCGTCTTTAGTGTTCATCTTCATTTAGGACGGGCATTAGTGGGACAGCTTCACCCAGAGATAAACAAATAGATGATCAAGCAAGCAGCCTTACAGACAGCTTCGGTGAACCATTCTTTCTCGTTGTTATGAAAATGTGAGCTAACGCCGTTTAATATCAGCAGGTCCAGCACAGTGTGGGGAACCTCTACAATCTGCTGACATCGCTGCAGGTAGGCACGGACACACACGCACACACGGGTTATTCTCAGAGAGTTAACTCAACTTTTATCACCTGTCTCTCCGTGCTTTTTCCCATGTTCAGCTTTGCATAAAAAAAACATGACCTGCCTCTTTTCCCATAAACGCCTATCTCCAACAGGCCTACACGATAAATTGCTATCTCCAACACAATACCCAGAATTCCTCGTCTCGGCTTTCTTTTTTATCATGACTTCCCTTAACCCCGCCCCTTCCCTCCTGGCCCCTCCCCCCTCAGGCTGTGGTGGTGCAGCAGGACAGCTTTGTGGAGGACCAGAGGCTGGCCCTCAGCGAGCGCCTGGCCGCCCAGCCTCCCTCCAGGAACTCCTCCTCCTCCTCCCTGTCCCAGACCTCGGGCTACTCCTCCTCGTCGCGGCCCTCCTCGCTGATCGAGCAGGAGAAGCAGAGGAGCCTGGAGAGGCAGAGGCAGGAGGCGGCCAGCCTGCAGGTACGCCGAGTCCCCCCGTCTGTCCTAGCCCCCCGCCCTTTATCTCGAGGGGGGGGGGTCTCCTTTCGACCGGCCAGCGGTCTGTGATGTAGGCCTGTCCACCGTGTGCATGAAAGGCTTCGAGTGGGTTGTCCTAGACTCCTATCTAGCTGACTTCGGAGTGGGTTTTTAGGGTGGCCGGTAGCTGAATAGTCTTGAGTTAAAGAAAAAACTTATTATGATGACATACAAATAATAATATGTACGCCCAAACAACAGATCAATATTATATGCTGAAACCATTTGATTGCCTACCTGTCCGTCTGTTTTCCCATCTGGCCTGCTGCTACGCGTAGGCCTGTCACGATGATTACGTTATCGACCCATATGAATTGATCAATCACCTCGATAGCAGTCTGCACTGCAAGCCAATGTTTACTTGCACTGGGGGGCGTGAACATAGGTTGCTTTTAATAACATGACGTGGGCAGTTGTATCGCAACCGTTTGGTTTTGGATACCAACTTTATCCAATATGGTGATATGGTGGGGAACAACATCCAAAACATGGATTTATTAAGGACTGCACGCCCACTTATCATAATCCCCCTCGTCCACCAACTGCCACTTGATCATCAGCTTGTTTGCACTAGGCTGCGAGAGGTTTAGCTTTGACTCACTCAGGAGAGAAATATCTTATAAAAATGTAAATTCCAATTATAATGAATATTTTTAAGAAATAAAAAAGCTAAATGCAATTTGAAAGGTTGTAATTGCATTATTATGCCATTGTCATTATATCAGTGGCTTAAAATGCTCTTAAAATTACAATAATATAATTTATCGCAATTATTTCTCGGACAATGTATCGTCCATCAAACAAAGTTACCGTGAACTACCCACCTGAGGTCGCTTTGCAATCATTGCTCATGACCGAGTCTTCCATGGGGCCAGGCAGACCTACGGCTAAAGCTAGCAAGCTAGTCGCGTGTTCTGGGGCCGTGGCTTGGGAGGGCGCTCTAAACGATGGGATTTTATGCTTTCAAAATGTAGCTCACTCTACCCCAACTGAAAAAGCAAAAGCAAAACAGTACCACAGTCAGCCAGGTAATCAGACTGGGTACCCCCAGCCCGCTCTGCCGGGGATTTGAGTTCGCCCCGCAGCAGGGGGTAGAGAGCAGCATTGCTTTCCTTCCTGTTTCTGAGCCGCTTTTACTGGAGCCAATCACCAAGCCGGCTTTTACCCCCCTGGCACGCTATTGGCTGGTTTAACACAATGACGAAAAAGGAAAGCGACGGCAAATCGCCAATTGCGTACGGAGTCATTTGAACTCAATGACTCCGTACGCAATCGTAGATTGAGCTTAAATGACAGCAGGAAATAGACAGGCCGCTGTCGTTTTCTTCAGCACAAGAGGCGTGATCATTTCATTTAAGCTCAATCTACGACTGAGCTTGGTGTGGCCCTAGCCAGGCTACCAGGCTAACACCAGCACCAGAGCACCCCCCCTCGGTGGCTGACCCCCACCTCCGTCCCCTCCCGCCCCTTCAGAAGCAGCAGGCGGCGCACCAGGAGGAGCGGCGGCGGCGGGAGCGGGAGTGGGAGGCGCGGGAGCAGGTGCTGGGCGAGCGGGAGGCCGGGCTGCGGGCCGAGGAGGAGGCGGCGGCGGGGGCCCACGCCGCCCTGGGGGCGGAGCGGGAGGAGCTGCAGCGGCGGAAGGAGGACTACCAGCGGGACCTGGAGCGGCTGCGGGAGGCCCAGCGGCGGCTGGAGCGGGAGAGGGAGGCGCTGCGGCGGGAGACGGAGAGGCTGGAGGCCCTGAGGAGCGAGGAGGTGAGCGGGGGGGCGGGAGGAGGAGGGAGGAGGAGGAGGGAAGCCGTGGGGGTTGTTGTCTGAAGTCTGTTTCTTTTTTTATCAAACGTGGGACACATTGATAATGACTTCATGACAATGAGCTATATAATAAATAACCCAAAGACGCTCAAATGAATCAATAAAAACAGAGCCTTGGCTACGGCTCATTTACGTTACGTCTACATTTAGGGCATTTAGCAGACGCTTTTATCCAAAGTGACCTACAATAAATACATTTGGCAGAAGAACAATCGCTAGGTTTACCAATTCCCTGTATACAACAAAGATAGCTAGGACAAGAGGCTACACAACACTAGTACCGTAACTACATACGACATACAATAAGTGCATACATTAATTGCCAGGACGTACAACGTACATTAAGTAGGAGGGCTGTGCAGTCTAGGCGAGCTCTGAACAGGTGAGTCTTGAGTCTTTAGTGGAAGCTGGTGAGCGTCTCTGCAGTCCTTTACATTGGCAGGGAGCAGAAGACTTAGGCCCAATCCCATTTCTTCCCCTTACCCCTCTCCCTTGTTTTGAAGGGGTAAGGGGTTAGGCCTTAGGCCCCATCCCATTTCTACTCCTTACCCCTTCCCCTTACCCCTTCAAAACAAGGGTGAGGAGTTGGGGGTAGAAATGGGATTGGGCCTTAGTTCTTACTCCGGCAGCACACATATGGTAGCTTGACGGAGAAGGAGAGCCAGCGAGGTTGATGCATTGAAAGAGACAGAAACTGGCCCCTCGGTAGATATCGTCACTGGTGCGCTGAGCACATAAGCGATACGTCTTGTGGTGCCCCGAGGTTTGACTCCCACCTGTGATCCTTTGCGACATTTCATTCCTCCCTCTTGTTTAATCTACTTTTCTGTCTCGCTTCACTGTCAGGTCTGTAAAGGCACAAAAAAGCCCAGGCAACTTTATATAGAAAAAAGAGAGACTGCTGAAGCCTGACATTTCTTTTGGCCGTTTTCAACCATGGCCACCGGACAAAATGTTCCCAAAAGTGCCGGAGGCTAAGTGTTGAATAATTGTGTCCCAGAGTCACCATCCTTCCCCCTCCGGCCTCTACTTTAAAAAGCCCTTTCACTGCCCCCCCCTCCCCCTCCCCCCCCCTCCCCCTCCCCCCCCCCTCCCCCTCCCCCTCCCCTCTCTACAGTCCGGCGGGCTGCAGAAGTTCCAGCGCACGTCCTCCTCCACCTCAGAGGAATCCCTGCGCTTCCACAGCTCCAGCTCCCTGGACCAGGAGTCCAGAGAGGCCCCAGAAGCTGCCAAAGAGGTAGACCCCGGCAGCCCACTGCCCAGCCCGGCCTCACGCCGGGGAAGTCAGCCACAAAGCAGTTGTTTGCAGCCTTCCCGATATAGACCGGGAAATAAATTGATGTCTCCGGAAGCTAATGTCTCGGAATGCCGCTAAGGAATGGGGAGTTTGAGTTCATGGTGTCACGCAGTCTACCAGGATTTAGTGATTTTAATTTCCCTTTCCTTTGTTTAATATATGAACACATTCCATTTTGCCACGGGAGGAAAAGGGAGTGTTCTGTGTGTCTCTTGTCTGGCTTTCAAAACGCAACGATGCCCCTTTTTTTATAGGTGGAGCTCTCCTCCTCAGCACCGACCAAAGAGCCCTTCCTGCGCATAGGATCCAAGCGCATGGGCAAAAACTTCAACCCTTTCTCCTCCTCCTCCTCCTCCTCCACCTCCTCGTCATCCAAGCCCCAGGGAGGGGACAAGGATGCCCAGCTCCCCAACCGACTGCTCCAGCTGGCCAAGACCAAGCCCAAGAAGGAGAAGAAGAAGAAGGGGAAAGGAGGAGAGCGGGAAGAGACAGGTACCACTTAAAACGTAAACAGAAAAACTCTTCCATTCAATCTGCCCTCCTTGTTTTAGTTCTGCTTGGTTTGGCCTCACGCGCCAGACCTTAGAGGAATCAGCTCAAATCTCCTGTGAACGAGGCGTCTCATTGTTTTTTATGTCTCATGCTCGTTTAAACCAATCATGCTGCTGAATCTGTAAGCGGGAAATTGGCTATTAGCGGAGAACCCATCCGTGGCCAGCACTGGTTAACTATTCAAAAAACGATTAAGGTTTAACATGTACACTGGGTAGACTGGCCACTATAAAAATACACTCATTAAAACCCCTCCTCAAAGCTTTATCCTCGTGATGAGCTTCCCCTCTGTGGAATAGAACAGGAGCCGAGCCGTGTCCATGACCCTTTGAGCTTTTGGTTTCCGGCCCAGGCTCTGTGCCGTCTCCCCCCCCCCCCCCCCCTTACTGCTGGTACAACACACTAGGCCTGATGGATCCCAGATTACACTTAGAAAACATCAGCCTTCAGGAGCTATCCCAGACCCATGCAGCCTTGAGCAGGAGCGAGTGCGACGGTCAGATCCACCACACACGTCGTGACTGTAAACGCTCTTCTCTTGGTTCCTCCGTCTCTTGGAAGGCCAGGCCCTGGTGATGTCTGAACCCCACGACGACGGAGAGGTCATCTTCTGCTGATGGGGGGGGGCGGTGCGGCACGGACAGACCAAACCCCCCCCCCCCCGCCCCTCTAGCGTCGGAGACGTCAGTCCTTGGAGAGCCCCTTCCACTCTGCCCTCTCCGGGGAGAGGCGCCAGGGAAGTCTGTTTGGCGAGGCAACTTCTACTCTACAGCTCGTCCTCCTTCTCAACGGACCGTCGTAGCAACAGGTAGCACAAGGCCACACGCACTTTCTAGCCCCCCCCCCACCACACAGAGCGTCTCTTCTGGACCGCCCCTCCCCGGGCCACTCTGCCCGTGTTGAAACGATGAGACCTTATGGAAGTTTAGTGTGTGTGTGTGTGTGTGTGTGTGTGTTTGGTTGTGTGTGTGTGTGTGTGTGTGTGTGTGTGTGCGTGTGTCTCAGGTCCCCAGACTTTTAAACAAAGTAAAACGAGTGGCTGGTCACAGGACCACAGACCTTTACAGTTCTGCAACTGGGATGACGACGATGATGATGACTGGGAGAGTTGGAACGAGGCCGTAAAAACATGCAGCATGTGCAACATGAAGTACAACAAGCAGATTTGATCCTTTTCTTGATCGGTGCTGATCCTCGAGTCTTCCAAAGGATTGAAAGAAAATGAACACAGCAACTGTCCAGCTTTAGGAAGAAGCAATAATAACCTAACCACCACTTTTCTTGTCTCTGTTGCTAATGCCAAACGTGAGGTTTCCCCTCTGCATTACCACAATAAGTACTAGCATGTTTTCTTTTGTATATTCTGATTGGTTGCCAGGGTTGCAATAGTTAGGAGAGAGCTCGCCGTGAGATATGGATTCTATGTTCAAAAGTCTTCTTTCTTTTTAGAAAGACTGAAGTGTTATTTTTTTCTTTGTAGTTAAATGGTGTGTGTGCGTGTGTGTGTGTGTGTGTGTGTGGTCAGAGGTTGAAAGGTCAGAGAAGGTTAGCTAAAATATAAGTGATGGGGGACAGAGAAATTACTTCAATCAATGACCTAGGGATAAAGGGATGTGTTCAATGAGGGATCATATCTTTGACTGGCATTGAAGAAGAGAGCAAGAGATGGCCATCTGGCCAAAGACTCTTCTGGACCCTGATCCATTTACCCATATTCCTTTTTTCCCCCTTCTACATTTTCCTCTGGAAGAGCTTTTATCCACATTAAAACTCACTTTCCCATGATGCTCTATTTTGGATGATCGCCTTATCTAGTCCCCAAGCATTGGCCATGCATTAATTAAACAGCTACCAAGCGTGTGATGGACCGTGTTAGAGGGAAAGCATTAGGAGAACTCAATGAACCACTCAAACCTAACTGCCTTCAGCCACTGCTTGGCTGCTAGTCCCAAGTATACACCAGCAAGTGTTAATTACAATACATGTCCCATCTTGTCAAGTCAGTCCCCAAATGAATGAACTCTCGGCACCTCAATCTAGCATGCCAGGGAAGGAATTCGCCGCCTTCTGTTGGTCTCCCTGTCTCCCATGGAAGGATCTTTTTATAACGACGGAGCTATCGACCACGTCTTCCCTCTCCCTCTCTCTCCCTCTCCCTCTCTCCGTCTCTCCCTCTCCCCCTCCCCCTCCCCACACTGATGATCACGGTCTGTGCAAATGGATCTACCGGCCGGTATAGGACTCAGAAATCAATATTGGCATTGTGTTTAATACAAAGTGGTACATCTGGTGCCATTAGATTTAAAAACAAAGTGGTGGCGGCCTGGGTTGCTGCTCTGGCCTCACCGATATCACCACGTGTGAAAATGTGCAATGCTGCAGGATACTCTCTTCCCTCTCTGTCTCCCACCCACCCCCCAGCTTTTGTTTTGTCACTGCATGCAATACGATCAAGATGAGGGCTACCAAAAAAGGTCTATTTAAAGCACTTTAGATTGAAGTACACTTACATTTTCCAATGTTGCATCAAAGCCCCAGTGTGTTCTCGTGCCTTAATGCAAGACAATCGATTAGTTTACTCTCTTTTTTTTAATGTACGTATTCAGATAGACTTCTTTGAATCGAGAGGGGGAAAACGTTGATGGTGTTGGGTTTGTGTACTGCAATACTCAATTTTATTGTTTTTTATAAATGTTTGGATCCGCCTGCTCATGTTATAGTTTTTTTCTTTGTTCTTTGGTCCTAATCCGGTTTATTTAAATGAAACAATGTGTCAAGTCAAGACAGTTAAGAGTGCATTGTCAAAGGAAACACTGATGGAAGTTACTTCTAAACAACCTTGAGTCAAATGGATTTTACGGAGCTAGCTAAGCCAAAAGCAAAATCCTCTCCGAACCAACCCTTACCCCCCCCCCTCACCCTCCAACCCCACCCAGGAACCCGCCACTGCCTGTTCTTGTGATGTTTCTGCAAGTGCACAACACACACACACACACACACACACACACACACACACACACACACACACACACACACACACACACACACACACACACACACACACACACACACACACACACACACTAGGGAGTTGGGCTGGTCTCTGCTAAAGTCTGTGGGAGACTGCAACCGGGAGCTGTATATTTGCACCGCATTGATCTCTCTCCTCTTCATGTATCCGTGGCAGGGTGAGTGATGTTGGACATTTTAGCCCCTGCAGTCTAAAGATACGAATATGTTCCCTAGCCACCTCTCATCCAAAGATATCTCTGCTGAAAGGAGCAGATTTTTGTAAACTAAGAGCCTAGCACACAGCCTTTATCCGAGGCCCTTGTGTGATACATACAAATTGAACCACAAAATGGAAACACTGGCTCTGGTGGGGATGATGTCAGGGATTTTAAATGACAACAAGGGTTATTAGACCAGTGTTGAGATCCTGAAAATAAGCCTGCGTTTTATTCTCATACATTCAAGTTACATTACTAAACACATTTATTGTGGTAGATGTGTTAATTTGGGGGTGTTTCATTCTGCTGATGAAATGTCTTTGGTGATCGATTTCAGAGACAATGTATCACTGTGAATGAGAGACTGCCAGAGTTCTGAGCAGTGAACCTGTCTTCTCAATCTGACCGACAGATGGCACTATAGAGGAGAACATAGCCTTCTGAGCGGTTGTGTAACTAATATTGAGCTCGGAGAATATCGTCGGGCCCCTAAAAATGTCAAACAGCTATCTTAATTTGTATTAATGGCCTGAAATGCAAGCTCCTGTGTGAGTCGAATTTCTTATTTATTTGAAAGTGTGTTTGAAATATGGATCAAGTAATCTTTCTTCCATACATTTTTAATTGGCATCTTATCTTTCTTTTCTGTGGCCAGTCATTACCCATCTGATAATCAATACACAACCATCTCACAATGCTTTGGAAAATCCAGACAGTCCACCTTTGTTTTTACTCTTTTATACGTTTTTAAAGAGCAGGTTGGAGGGTTACTTGTTACAGTTTTGTAAAGATGAGTGTAAATAATTCTAATGCCGATTTGGGCAAAAAAAATATTAAAAAGCAGTTTTTATGTGTGGGATTTCGAGGAGGCATGGGTGCTAATCGCTGTGACACAAGGGACTTCAAGATTGTATAAACCATCATGCAAACCTGCACAACTCACAGTTTTCTCCCACAGTCAAAGTGTAGCAGCAGTCTAGAGCTCAATTCAGAACTGCACTTTCCGTTATCTGTATCAATACATGTATATGCACACGCAAGGCCTTGCAAAGCAACCGATGAACTCCCTTATAACCGGAGAGAGGATTCAAACCAAACGACTATAATTAAATCTCAATTTGTCAACAATAATGTTCCCAATGAAAATGCACTAGAATGTCAAGAAATGGTTTCAAATCTCATTAGACCTTACAGTTTTGCACTGTATGCCAAAGCTTTTTAACAAGGTTGTTTGTACTAAATACAAGAAGGTACAATAATAGTTTCCTTTTGATTTCATCTGTAAAGCAAAAAAAGGCAGAACAAAAAAATTTGTAAATATGTTTTATGTACAAATTTGAACTTTTGAAGTATTGACTGTGGATTTTTTCTTTTGTTAGATGATTTTTTTTAATAAATATTAAGGCTTTATTTATCTGTACTCGTAATGTTTGGAGGCATAAACATATAAAAAATGTACAGTAATTTTCCCCTTTTCAATAAATCACGTTTGTCAATTGTGCTTGAGTCTGCTTATATTACCCCCCCAAAAAAAGATAGTTCTGTCTTTTCTCCCAGAGATAAACAGGGAAGTGGGAGACAGAAGGTCCAGCATGCCACTGGAACCACTAGCATCACAGGTCCTTCATGGCATAATAGGATGACTCATTACCGGACCCTATCTCTAGCCCTTCGCTAGATCCTCACCACTGTAACGAAGTGATTGCCCATGTGATGAAGTGAATGCCACATCCAATTCACTGCATGCTGATCATATGCGTCATGCATTTCATAATTTCATTGAGCTGACCTCATTTTAGCAGCCATCTCCTGCCGGTAGTTAATCCACTGGGGGAAGTAAATGTACATTCCAGAGCTCTGTGCCGTGTGTTAGTATTGGCTGGCATAAGAAAGTGTTCTTCTAATTGATCCGTTTTAGGTCATCAACACTGACGGTGTATGGATGTATAATAATACCCATACAGTATCTTCCTTTGGAATGATCTCCAAGCATTCTGTCGGTCGGTCATCAGAGATGGGCTAGTTCTGGGACTGCAGAAGGGCGTGTTGAATCTAATATGTTGTGTGAGTCAGGAGGCCGGTGTAGCATGACTCATGATGTCAGCCATGCCTTTCCTCTATCAGCCGGGCAGAGTCCAGTGCAATCCCTCGATGACGCCAGCCAATACCAGCTCTGGTTTCTAGCATCCAGTATAAATACTTTTTTTTTTATACAGTTTTGTTTTATTTGACATCTCTTTTAATCAATTTGTTCTATAAAATGGTCCAATAGAGCCACACTCTACACGCATTTGGTTTGAAGAGTGAAGCCTGGGGAGGAGACGGCGATGATGATGGTAAAGTATGGCATGAATCATATCTGTTTACACACTAGACCCTGGCAAAAATCTGTGTGCGTGTGTGTGTGTGGCGAAGTCCGACAGGCTCTGTATTAAACACACTGCTGCAGCTATCATGTGTCCTGGTGACTCCTCGATTTCAACATCGTTACCTCACACTGGAATCAAGCCACCATGCTCATGAATGCATATTGCGTTGTGTGGGTAGTGGCTCTTACATAGGCTCAGGAAAATGTGTGATATGACCTAGTTTCTGCTGACTCCGCCTCTTTCTCACCTGCTTTTAGCTTAACACCAACTGTCTGAGGGGCGGTGAATTCCGAGATAAGGTCGTCGAACAAGCCCACTTGGGTCGAACCCATGGTTGATGGAAAGCCCACAACAACAAAGCGCTGTCTTGATAAGCCTGTGTGTGTGTGTGTGTGTGTGTGTGTGTGTGTGTGTGTGTGTGTGTGTGTCTGTGTCTGTGTGTCTGTCTGTCTGTCTGTGGAATCACAAAAACTCTGAATGAGAAGGTGGTGCCCCTGTTTAACCACAGTGTTCCATAAGTAACACACGCGCTCTCTGTCTTTCTGTCTCGCGCTGTCGCCGCCACAACCACCAACAGCTCCATCTGGCCCGCCTGTGTCACACTCCACCCTGACCACTGCCTGCAGACCGACCCACAGAGTGTGCATAACTGTGATGCACTCTTGGTGACACAAAACAGATCGACGCATTTCTGCAGCAATCAAACTAAGTCTTATGAAGGCCGTTAATCTATATTGTATTAGGATTTCCCACATCAGCCCAATAATTCACATGCACTCTCTCCCCCCTCTATATCTCTCTATATTGTAATTGATTTTGAGGAGTGCTGATTAGGCTGCCTTTCACAGTGGTGCACATTAGAGGTTGAATTATGACTGTAGGCATAATGAAGGTGCACTTACCTTCTGACATAGAGCACATTACCCATGGTGATGTTTGTCTGAGGACATCTGGCCCTGGGCTTGCTGGTGGATCTTCAGGTCTGCAGCGTTTCTTCATTTCATATTGTCTGTGTAACAATTGTAAGATTGTGATTCATTGAAATGGAGTGTATTGTATTTTAACCCATTTGACCCACATTCCTGGCTTTCATACTGATCGAAAAGGCTTGTATGCTAACACTTCAAGTTCAAAGGAAACCACTTTGAGAGCGTCAGGGAGGGAGCGAGGGAGCAAAGGAGGGCTCGTATTTCAAAACAGTGCTTCAAAACATCAAGGACCAGTGAGGTTAAGAGAAGTCATGATACGGGCTGTCTTTTCTCAACTTGTTTTCCTACAGGGCGAAGCTTAATCAATTTAACGACATCCTGACTATCCCTCTCGCGCCGTCCTCCCCTTCCTCTTACCCTATTTTCCAACTCTCTCTCTCTCTCAGTATGGAAATTGTTCTTCTTTATGTGCAGTGCGCTTGCAGACCATGACGGCATCACGAGGGTGAGTCCCCGCTGAGCTGGCGTTGTGTCCTGTGTGTTCTGCCAGAGGAGTGCAGATCACCCAGCCTACGACATGGCTTACAGCATAGCTCTCATTGTTCAGTGATACAGCCTCAGAATCAGGGGCCTTCTCACAAAGCTGGATATATCAACAAACAACTTTATATGGTTATCTACAAAACGATTGTATCATCTACGTCACCCTACCCTGTTAGTTTCCTATTATACCATAACAAAATCGACCTAATGTTCGAAGGTGTGTCATAATGGCTGGTCCCTTTGTCGGACACGGCACCCTGGGCCGGGTGCCCGGGTCGTGTCCCTCTTGATAAGGGTTTGGCTCTTGTTTTCAAAAGTCAAACCAGTGCAGGACGGACGCTCTTCTTAAATCAGCCTTCTCTAAAATGTATGTGAAGAAGTGAGGGAAGGCTGTCATCAAGGGGTGAACGATCTGGGAATTGTACGCTGTCGAATGGTGTATTGGAAAGAAAAAGAACGTTACCTTCGGATGAGGTATTTGCTCTATTTGTATACATCCAAATAAAATACCAAATCGTGTGTATTTGTTGTATTTCCCCCCCCCCACTGGATCTTGATCCCTCCGGTGCCACCTCAATAAAAAAAAAAAAAATCCTGGTTGCCCCTGCTGTCACCAGAGGACTTTGTTCCCTGTCGATCACACTGCGCCAGCCTGGGTCAAGTGCAGGTTAACCTGTCACCGTCTTTGCTGCCTGCTACGCTGCGCCCAAGGCAGAGAATCGTGAGGCACCACAAAGGCACGAGCTGTGCACATTTAAGGAGAATATGATGCAAACTACCAGAAAGGAAATGAAATGCAGCTACAACAAAGACTGGGAAACTACTCAGGACTGGGTGAGGAAATGTGGGAGTGTGCATTTTGTATACCACCCCTCAACATTGGTAGCATGTCCCACATTGTCCCACACAGATGGACTCATTGTCCTACTTTCCGTTTGGATCTGGTCACTCTACCGATCGATCACATTTTCAACAGATGATGTGACTGTTAGGGGAGCGATAGCTGCTGGACCCAAGAGCAGAACACAGAGACAGGACAGGAGTTGGAGTGAAGGTGAACAGGTTCATTTTGTATAACCAGGAGGCTGGGGGCAGGTTGGAGAGTGGGGCACATCAGGCTGGAGGTGTAGCTCCACAAAACTATAGGCAAAAGAGAACAAAGGTGAGGCATGGGATTTCAGCAGGAGAAACGACCAGAAAGTGTATACACTGGAGCCAGGTACGAGTAACTACCACGGTATCTCGAAGTACGATCTGGCGATGACTGCAGGGAAACCAGGTGTATTTGAAGGGGAGTTGATGAGCTGAGGCAGGCCAGGTGTGAGCAGTTGAGAGAGGCAGGCAAAGCACAGAGACAGACAGGGGGTGTGGCCGACGCAGGGGGAGAACACACAGCACCACAACTGTGGCCGTGACAGTGACGGTCGATAGATGGTGGTGCTGTTCATGTTCAACCTTGACACTGAGTGTGAACCCGTTCCTCGAGATTTAAATCGGCTGTTGTGAAACCTAACATCTCAACACTCCGGGGAAACACTCGCTGGAGTCAGAGTTCTGGTTTAAGCTTAAACATATCCTACCCTGACACTTAAAATAGTACCCGTGGTTCCTGATTCGTTATTGTTAGTGTATTTGTTATTGTACCAGCAGCTATGCCAGAGTCTTCTGGGCTTTATAATGTCTAATTATTATGCTAGATACAGTACAATGCTACTATCTAGGCCATGGGCTTCTTTCACTTTGTCTTCATGGAGAAAGAAAAACATTGATGTCAAGTTTGACAGTTGGGGAGTGTGGTCTAACTATCTCAAACAAAAAACAAAAAAAAATCTTCTGTGCCACTCCAGTTTCCTATTAAACCTATGTTTTCTAATGTCTACCTCATGTGTTTTGAAGATTTCCAGAGGCAACTGTAAACATGTGACTTGAATGTGTTTATGAATGCAACAATGAGAGGACAGACTAAAACAAGGAAGACTCATGAACAGACTGTATATACTTTGCCTCTTAATGTTTTCACTCTGACAGGATACTGTCATAAAACATTGGAAGTATAGCCTGAAAATGATTTTGTGTCCACAGTGCCACATTGTGTGTGACAGCAAACATAAACTCTGCCTGCTGTAACCTATAAACTCTATCTATAATAGGCTGTCGGTGTATGGAAGATTTCCTATCCACTACAGAATTTCATTGAGTTTAATTATGTTGAAAAAGAACACAAACATTTGATTATGGATTCAGGTCAGCCAAAGATGACTCCAACCTTTATACATCGACTACTACAAAGTGCATTTACTGTATCTCCTTTATCTTGACGTTTGGTGGGCATGGCAACCTTGGAACTTTTCCTCTCCTGGTAATGTAGATTGTCATGGAGACGGATGCAGTTTCTGATTCAAGGAGATGTCTGTCCAATAATGATCCAAATAAACATCTGCCTTCTCCGTAAGGGGTTCTCTCTCTCTCTCTCTCTCTTTCTCTCACACACACACACACACACACACACACACACACACACACACACACACACACACACACACACACACACACACACACACACACACACACACACAGTTTCAACAACTAATGATCCAACTTATACTGCTGTCCGTCGTGCGCCGTTTTGCAGTGTCGATTGTGTGTGTGTGTGTGTGTGTGTGTGTGTGTGTGTGTGTGTGTGTGTGTGGTATTGGATAGTGTAGTGATTGAACAATGGGTTGCCAGAAATGAGTCCTGTTTGATCACACTGATAGACACAGAGTGAAACTTCTGGACTTCTGGTATCCTACAGGAGAATGAGGCTACATTATCATACTGCATCCTGGCTCATCCACAAGCATGCACTGAGGAGCAACGTTGAATAATGCAAAAACTGTGTGCGTGTGTGCAAAACATACCAAATGATATCACTCAGAACTAATTTGAGCCAATTAGAAGCATCAATGACATTAAGTTCAGTCAAGGGAGTCTGAGTAGAGAGGTTTTCTACACAGTGCCCTTGCCTCTTCCCCTGTGCTGTGAGGTGTATAATGTTCAAGGTTATTCTCTCACACACCATGAGCAAGCTTATGGCACACAACATGCCCTGTGGTGATAGGACATACCCTGGTTTTATAATGCTTGACAGCAAACCCAACAAACACACAAACACTCATGCCTTTGACCTTCTCTGGCCACAGCAAATAAACTGCATTTCACCAAAGAGAGCTGTAGAACGGTCTTCTTGGCAAGTAAATTAAAACAGGAGGAGGATTGAGATGAATCAGTGGAAAATGATGATTATGCAGTGCTGCACATTAATTAAGAACCCACGTCTTGCAGCTGCACATCCCCTGGCAGATGTGACTGAGCAAGGTCACCCAAGGACTTGGAGGGGGGGGGGGGGAACTCCTGGAGTGACTTGATGCTCAGGCCAGCTGGGAGGACATCTGAACAGGGTCAGAAAGGGGTTGAGGCATTAGTGGCTATGGAGGAGTAACTAATGGTCTGACCTGGCCAGGTCGATGCTGCAGAATAATAGCGCCTGCTATAGCTTTGTTGTGGTAGACGGTGAAAGTGTGCTCCTTACTGACAACAGCGGTCAGTGAGGAGAACAGGGCTTTGATTCGGACAGCAGACCATAAAGACAGAGACCACACGCTGGGCTCACAGCCCTGCTGGATATAGACATGCAGGTTCTATAGCTTAATTTATGACTATATCTGCGTGTGTACTCTGTACTACGAGAGACTGAATATATATAGATTATGGATAGGTGATGAGTGACTTCATCATTCAAAGACATTTCATGGTAAATAATTGGAGCACTTTGAATTTCAAGGGCAATAAATCCCAAAATGATAATGTATTTAATGATAAACAATATTTCATGATACAGTTATAATTAAATCGTAATTGTTTCTATGGTAAGTGGCTGCTATGCAGGCCGCCAATGTGTCCAGAAAATACGCCAGGTCAGTGGATTTCAACCACAGGGTCAACGATGTTTCCAGAAGATTCCAGGAAATGGTATGAACACACACACACACACACACACACACACACACACACACACACACACACACACACACACACACACACACACACACACACACACACACACACACACACACACACACACACACACACGCCATGCTTTGTTTAGCTTTATGGAAGCAGGTATTTTGAACACGTTAACTCCAAGTCCTCTCATCCATATGCCTCCTATATGGCTCCCTTATACTGTATGTGCCGCTCCAGTCAGCTAGGACTGCCTAATGTGTTTAGTTTGGGTGGCAAATCGTGTTAAGGTTCTCACTGAAACCTGTACCAGGTTCTTGTTTCTGCTCTTGTCTGCTCGTGTGTGTGTGTGTGTGTGTGTGTGTGCGTGTGCGTGTGCGTGCGTGCGTGTTGCAGAATAAGGGGGAATGACGGGCAGAATTAACAAGGCAGATTGGAAAAATACCTGTATGCAGAAGTGAGCAGTGTGTTTCAACATGTCCTCCTCGTTCTCCTCTCCTTGTCTCCTCTTCTGCAGTCCCTCTCTCTCTCTGCTCTCTCATCTCCACTGCTCCACTCTCTCCTCTTCTCTCCTTTCCACTGCTTTCTCCCCTCTCCCGGGACTCCTAACGGGTTTAAACCTCTCTTTGGCCTTTAAAAATGAATGAGAGTTAGTGCGCGTACGCGTGCACCAACACATTTGCGTTAGTGTAATTGTGAGTGAGTCCCACTGCCAGGAATAGGAGGAGTGCAGCAATAATTACCCACCTGCCCCCTATCCCTTCCAACGCGCACACACACACACACACACACACACACACACACACACACACACACACACACACACACACACACACACACACACACACACACACACACACACACACACACACACACACACACACACACACACATACATACATACATACATACATACATACATACATACATACATACATACATACATACATACATACATACATACATACATACATACATACATACATACACGTACACACTAAGCCCTAAGCATACACCACTAAGCATACACTAACCATTAGGCAAACACACACACACACACACCTACATATACACACACTTATCCCTAAAAACACACCTCTAAGCAAACAGACACACACACACACGTGCATAAACTAAGCACTCCATACACACTTGGCACTCAGCAAACACTTTGCACTAAAAAGTAGCCACACACTTAGCACTAGGCGCACGCTAAGCACAGAGCACTACTCATTAAACATGGCTCTGTACACACACACACACACACACACACACACACACACACACACACACACACACACACACACACACACACACACACACACACACACACACACACACACACACACACACGTTCTTAAGTCTATCCTGCCCAGCAAGCTTAACTTACATAACTGCCGCCCTAACCATGTCAACCTCTATAAATGAAACGCACGCACGCACGCACACACGCACACACACCCTAAGCACTCAACCCTACACATTACTCAATAAACATGGCTTTGTGCACATATAAAAGCACAGAGGCACACCCTAAGCGCATTGCATATTTGCAAACACACACACACACACACACACACACACACACACACACACACACACACACACACACACACACACACACACACACACACACACACACACACACACACACACACACTATCCTGCCCAGTAACCTTAAGGTACCTTACTAAAACCATGTGAACATCTGTAAATTGCCACACGCACTTCGACCAATAGGACTACATTCATGTAAACAGGACTACTGCCAATGATTAACTTAGTCATAAATTAGGTGACTGCAGTAATTGAACAACAATGGCATAACAACAATGATAGATATTTAACATTTCACTGTTTGAGTGGGACAGAGAAACTTCAATTATTATTCAATGAATATTCTTCATTGCTTATAGCTTGCTCATACCTCAAACCGAGGCTCTGGATTTATGATGACCATATCATGCCTGACAAAACTAGATTGCCATGGCAATACCTCCTGTTTGATTGCTGCTGTCCCTTGTCATGCATCCATTCATTTTTTAACGCTCAACTTTGTCAATTTAAATGCATACTTCAACATACGTCACACAGCATCCATCTTCTGGAATGCCAGGCATGAATTCGCATGCCAACAGTTGAATCATGTCGGTACGCTGGGACAGTAGACCTGTCCCAGCTTGTAGAAATGACCTCATGGTGAAGGCTGCACTTCATTTCTCTGTGTTTTCTCCTTTTCCTCCTGTCACGTGATAGCAACCAACAACATTCTTGTGTCTTAGCGCAGGAATTCAAGGGATGTTATGTGGAGCGTTTATAGACTGCTGACGTTTTGCGGTTGTGCCCTTAACAGTGTGTGGTGAATGTATTTTACAGAACTGTCCCTCAAATACGGTGACATGTTAATGGGGCTAACAATCAACTGGTCTCCCTGTTTATTGTAAGAGTCGCTGACAGACAATTACAATGAAAAAATGCAGTATGAACATAAACAGTTTGAATAGGTATGTTCTGAGATGATCGACTATGCTAGAACTACAGAAAACATGGATCCTTAGAAAAGGAGAGCGGATGTAGGCAGAATCTTCAGCGTCTATAATCTTCAGGATGGGATTTTGCCTAATATAGCCTAGCTGTATGTCCCTCAGTGATTGACCCACCTATTTATTTATATTTGACCGACATATGAGGGAAACTGTGTGCAACATAGGCATACAACAGGCCCAGTAGAGACATGGATGTCCTTCCTGCATCAACCCAAGAGTATTACATCAACCACAGAAATCCAGTTTTGGCCGAACTATTAAGTCTATTTTTATCTATGTAACAACATTTTGCCTGCATAAGGTGTAGCTTTCCTGAACCCAGTTCCCCTTTCATGTATATAGCGATGGTGCACTGATGTGCTGCAGGAATACTTGCTACAAATAAAGCTGTTGGATATTATTTTATTTGAACTAGAAGTCTTGAGCATCAGATTCGGCTGCTAGTGACCTTAGAATCCACACCCTTGGGAAGTTGGAAATAATAAGGTATGGATTAAAGATAAAAAAAATATAGGCATACTAAAGCCTGCTATATCATTCTGACATACCAGCGCAAACAGACAAATAGGTGAGAAATTAACGTTTTAGTGGCTATATTTCTTCATGTGGTTAATTGCTACTCTCGTCTCGAGCATCTCCTTCTCAGCCAATCAAAGTACAATACGCACTAATTAGGTTCCGCTGTCAGTCACGCCCCTCGCGCACAAGGGGGCATGGTTACTCAAGCGTCCGACTGCAGAAACCAACGTTTAGCTTTGCATCCAGCTGTTTAACTAAGCTAGCAAACTCGATAAAAAGTTTGTGTTTTTGTGAGGGTTTGACTGAGCAATCTGGACATATGTGTATCAACAATGCCATGAGGTCATCTACACTTTGGGTATGACTAGCATTTCATTATAAAAAAACGGGGTACCTAATGACATGTTGTACAATAATACGGTGGAGTGTGCTCATAACAATATGATTTTAAGAATTTAGAATATCTAGAACTCAATGGGATATTATGATTTTAGCATCAAATGATCAAAAAGATTCCCCTCTGGAATTTACTCGCTCCTTGCAGTCAACTAGTCAACATTGCTTCGCTGATCATAGATTTGTTTGGAGTGCAGTGGCGTGTGTATACTTTTGCATTACCTCGGGTCGACGAGCTGACAGACATGACCCTGGCCTGCATCACCATGTGACCCTCCCACATCCACCTAACTGTTTTCAAATGTCTCCGATTATAGGTCAAGTGTGAAGAAGCGAAGTAAGACCAATCACAATGATAAGGTATTGGAAGCTACTTTACACAATTTGTCAACGACTTGTTTGTTATACACACATCTACAAGCCCACTGAGTTCAAGGGCATCATGTGAAACCCTGTATTGGCGTTAGGCCTAGTTCTGGTCAGGTCCTTTTGTACAGCCCTTTGTCAAGTGGTATCGGTGCGAACAGTGCTAAACAATTAAAAAAAGGTGACATCCCCAAAGTTAAGGCCACCTTGATCCATCCGTTCCTTACCACATTAGACCTCTTTCAGAGATGAAAGACTGACTAGAAGAGTCAACGGGCATGTAGGGGTTGGCTCTGTGTTTTACTGGTTGGTTTAGGCATGTTAGAATGTTGGCACGCTAGAATCTGATTTTTCTTTTGTGATGGAGTAGATGCTGTTCTTGAACACACTACTAGCAACACTCCCATTTCATATGTACTTCCAATACATACAAAGCAGCTGTTTACTGCTGCTTGAGGTTGACTACGGTCAATGCTTTCCAGCGCTTTCGTTGGGTGCAATGCGTTTTCATTCTGTGCTTTAAGAGATTAGCCTCTGGCAGCGTCCTTTGTACAGGTTACCATAAACTAACAGTGTTGACCTCTTTGTGGGACTTTTCTTGTTAAACTAGTTTGTTCCCCTGCAAGGATTTTCTTTCAGTTTTGTAGACGGTTTGTTCCAATGATTGACTGACAACACATGCTTGTGTTTTCAGAATAAAGATTGGCATCCCTTATCTTCATTGGCAAATTCAGCTGCTTCAGTGTGACCAAATTCTGACTAATTACTAAATTGTTATGTTAATAATTTGCATATTTTATGTAAAAACAGCATAAAAGGACAAGTAAAGTTGACCAAGTTGAATTGTAACTGCTTGAATATTGATCATGTTCTAAAGTGTATTGTGTTTTTTCCTCAGGGGCAGTTCAATTCAGACTCAGGTTGTACCTCCCCCAAAGTTCATAGGTGAGTATTTCAGTTTGTTTAATTTGTTTATTCAATCAATGATTAATGTTCTTCCAGTAAAGAATAAAGTGCTGCCATTATGAGGCTTTATTTTCCCCACATTTGTTCTTCCATTTTATAGTCATGAAAGAAAAAAATAAATAATTAAAGAGCAGGTGTGTGAATGCTAAAACTTTGCTAAACGGCAGTGGAGTTTGTGTGAGACTCTGTTGGACGCCCGGATGTACCTGCAGTGTCCTGCCCTGCGTGTGTCCTTGGCTTGTCTTTGGCCGGGTTCCCTGGGGAGTCCTTGGCTCTTGGCCAGGAGGAGCAGAGTCAGAGGGAATGACAATGGAAAACCGTGAGGTGGAGGGCCTGTGGGGATGGAGGGGTGAAAGGGGACAGTGGGCAGTGACCCCTATCTCCCATCTCCCCTCTTGTCTTTCTGAGCGCAGAACCATCGACCACCGCAGCATTGGTGCAGATTTTCATTGGTGAGGTGAATTGGCAGATCTTTCTGTACGCATATGGTTTGTGGTGTTGCGTAACACACCTCAAGAACACGGTAACATTACCAAAGTCAAAATGAATACTGGAAGTAATTGCCACACTAACTATCTAAATTCCATTTTGACGTGACATGTATTCATGTTCAAAGTCCTTCTAATGGCTCTGTGGCAGATGGATATGAGAAGTGTTTACAGAACATGTCTCGCCATCAGATGCCCTTGGGAACTGAAGTTCCACTTCAAATGGTACAACTCATAAATAACAATTGACTTTGTTCTAACATTTCCAGGTTTCTACGTGGCTGATGGATACACCCCATACCATGTGACTCACACCAGGACTAGAAATGACTCCCCTTCAACCATCACAGGTTAGTAGGCTAGGTTGAACATGTCTGCTATACACATACGCAAACGCATACATAGAAAAAAAGATTTGTGTGATCATTTTATTTATTTCTTCCATCAGTAAAAACATCCAAATCTCATCTCTTGCAAAAAGAAGTCCTTCACATATTCAACTCCCACCATAATCAGATTTAATTTAAAAAATCCTCATTGTCCAGTAAAAAGTTTGTTCAAAAATGCAGAAAAAACGATCTCCTCTTCTCCCTTCATTTTCCAATTCATACAAAAGTTGTGTGCCATTGCTTTCTGACATGTAACTGTCAGAGTTGAAGAAAATCCAAGGGTAATGATAGTGGATGCTTTTCTCCCCCTCATTTAAGTGTCATTTTTGTCAGACAGAAATTGCACATCACTACATGGGTGATACTGCATCAAGTATCCAAATCTGCAATGTGTGAAAACCTTGTTTCTCCGACTTGACTGGAATATGCCCTTAATGAGCCATTAAAACATCCAAAAATGGTACGATTTTTTTTCTTAAAGAAACAAAGAGCACATTCATTCCTTAGTTTCATTGGTTGGTTGTCATTGCCATGTTATTCCTTTTTAAGACTCATCAAGATTGTGGATCAGCCCATTTGCAGTAGAATGGCAGAAAAAGGCTTAATATGTTTGGTTTGAACTGAATATCCTTGCCCTGTTAGCATGGGTTTGAACAAGCTCAACTAGAATACACATGAGCCAACAGATGTTTAGTTATTTTATAGTATACATAAACCAAAATAGTAGCAATGACAGAAGCTAGAATTTTGACTGACTGCTACATAGGGCTGAGCGATAATTCCATTATCTTTCAGTAGCATGTTCTTAATCATAATTCATTATAATGTGTAGTGTTGTAGTCTCTTGATTTTGTCATAAGACTTCCATCTAGCAACAAAACAAGGTTTGATAGCGCTTTGAGTGCGAGAAAAGCGCTATATAAATTTAATTTATTATTATTATTATAATATATAAAATTGAATTGCACTTATATAGTGTCAGTACTCATGTGTAACATGAGTAACATGTGCCGTGCTCATTGTACATACCGTTATACCTGCAATTAATGGCTGTCCACAGAATAACGCTGTTTGGATGCAAAACTGCGTAACATTGTACTTGTAATTACAATACATTTCATCCAAAAATGTATGAATATTGATCTGATATACCTGAAATTACAACATATTTTCAATGGTAACTTTTGTAATGCAAATTAAAAACAATTGCACATATCTTTTGAATATTTTGTTAAGTCTTAAAAGTCCTAGTGTTAATACCGCCCAGCCGTAGATCTAGAGCACTTCATAAGGCATGGCTGAAAGACAACAGGGGGAAAAGTTGGCTTTGTCAGATGCCAAAAATTCACTTAGTAAAGTGGCCCCAAATGATAAGCTAATACATCTGTAAGAACCAATACATCTGTAAGTAACTGCACACTGAAACAGCTTTAAGTACTTCATCCGAATAGGAGGGAATCCTTTTCAGACCAGGATTCACAAGAACGATGCCACTTGCATCAGTGAGATCCTGCAGTGCTTTAAAACCATATGCTATTACAAGATGCGCGGGAAGGGAGTTTATGTAACTGTAGCGAGATACTGGACTTTTTAACTATTCATGACATAGCTACAGAAATATCTGCCTGTCCATCCCTTAGTTTGGAAAAACAATGGGAATGAACTAAGAGTAAGACGTGCAAAGCATGCTATGTACTTGAGACTGTTAAATTCTGTTTGATCGCTACTGGTTGGCAACATTGTGGCAGAAACCAACATAGTACAACAAGATAAGATATATCAAGATATATCATCTTGAATCATATACCGTGTTTAAGAGCCTTAGCTTTTGGTTTCAAATGAGGAATGATTGTGTACTCTTATCACAAATGCTAAACACAAACTTCTGAAGACATCCAGCAAAGAAACTATGAGAATTAAATAACAGAAATTACCCCATCAGTGGTTGTGCAACCAACCATGAGTTGGTTTGTCAGTTGGGTTCATCTTGTTGCAGTTCCTCTGTTGATTTTTAAAAGACTACGAATTCTAACAAACTATCACATCGTTCAGGAAGCCTTGCATGCCGGAGAACATCTCCTCTCCTTCTAGTTTGAGCTTTTGGAGACCGGCTTGTCCGCGATTGGTCCCTCCACGTGGAGTCCGTATTTTCTGAGGTGATGATTTGCTGTGAGCCATCTTCTTTTTTACACGCTTGTAGATGGTGCAGCAGCCCCGGGCGGGATGGCGGGGAGGTAATGGCGTTGCCAGCCAGCGGTGTAGGCCCCTATGGTGGGTCCTCTCCTTGAGAATGGACAGCACAGCAACACCTAGAGGTGTGAAGCGTGGGGGAGGAACAGTAGAGGAGTTCAACAGACCATAAGACAGCCTGTTAATGTTAGAGATATATGATAACGACAGAAATGGGATATACATTATGTGCCAAAGTGTAAGTGAACCCCCTGCTTCAGCTCGAATACAAACACTGAGACTGTCAAAAGTGTGTTTTGGGTAAGGGCTCTAGCAAGGAGAGTTGGCATGTAATCCCCCCGTGGTTTCGAACTTGGACAACTTTTTAGTACCGTCCTTGTGCAGGAGCTTTATAATGCGCAAGGTTGGATATGAAACACCGCACACACCAAGTGTCGGAGAAGCTTACCCATCTCTCGAAATGAACGGCTGCCTAGACAGAACTCCACACGTACACACACGCATCTACAGACCACCGCCGGTGCTCGGAGTAGAGTAGGGTAGAGTAGTAGAGTAGAGTCTCTAGTCACCACAAACTGGTGACTAGAGACTCATTCTTTCTCTAAACTCATATTTTCCCTAAATCACAGTCTTATTTTAGTAGCATTGACCAATTGGCATAGATTAGTGTGTTGACAATCATAAAATAAATGACCACATCAACGTAAACAAAATTGTTTAGGTTTCACTTGCGCTTTAATGTTTCATGTGTTTTCACACATGCACCAAAAGTCGGACAATCTCCGGGTAATACCCGGCCCGGCTCCCATTGTAGAGTCTCGGAGAGCCGGAGGATTCACAACGAGCGAGTGGGCGTGTTGCTGAAGAGCTGATGTATTTTGTGTTTCCAACTTATTTTTGCTTTCCACTCTTTTGCTTTCCATTGCGGATATGTTTAATTAAATGCGGTATCGATATTAAAGAGGGTGATCACAAGGAATCCGCATTACGGAGTTGGTAGCCTCACCCGCCATCTTGGATAGTTTTTATTTTGCGAAGCGCTCCCTCCTACTCGCTCTACCCAGGCGCCACCCCTTGCTTTAAGTATCCAGAGTATCTCCAGTATGTGTGAACACGTCTGATGTGTGTCGCATGTGTGAAAGGGCGACTCCGGATCATGTCCAGGCCTGATTCTCCAGAGGTGATCTGGAGTGCATGTGTGAAAGGCATGTTGTTTTTGTTGTGACTAAATGAAAGGGGTAAAAAAAAAAATGTTTGTGTGTGTGCACTTCAACACATGGAATATAACGCCCCACGATGGCAGCAAATGGAGAACTGTCATTTACACATCCGCTCTAGTTTTTTCGTCTTTTGGGGAAAGAAAAACAACAACATTTTCTGCTCTTGTAGATTCCGCACACACACACACACTCACACACACCAGGACCAGTCGGCACCAATGTGTGGAGCTTCTAGAATGCAAATGAGGATACAGCTCAAGTAACCTAAATGTGTTGTAAAAAAAACCCACTCTCGAAGCTAATGGGCAAACAATGGAAAACCAACTACAACTACTTGGTTTAATAGATGGGAGAAATTACGTAAGTTGAATACAGGACCTTCATTGAAGCAATTTGAGGTCTGCTGTATGAATAAGTGAAGGATGTCTTCCTGCTAGTAAATATCTAGTAATGTTATCAGCCAACATTTTGGATGGCTAATAATTGACAATAGAGTTCACCGGCGTCTAACCCTGGGCAGTACTGGCTGGAAAATGTTTGGCTAGGACGGAGTGACAGGCGGTTCAGGCTTTAACCATGGGTGGTGTGCAGCCAGGTAAATGTTACTCCCATCTTGGCCAATTTTGTTTGTACAGTTGCTAGGCGACAGTGGCGCTGCTGAGGAACCGTCTGCTTGTGTGTCTCCGCTCACCTGTCCTGCTGTCTACCCTCTTCTCTCTAGGTTTGCTCCCGGTTGTCCTCGACAGCCTCCCCCTCTCTACTCCATTACCCTGTTACCCATCTGTTACACCCCCCGCCTCCCTCTCTTTCTGTTTTCATCCTCTTAATTGTCAAACAACTCTCCTCTTTACCATCTTCCCTTTGAATTCATCGTCCGTCACCACACTCACTTTCCCTTCCGCCATGTGTGTTGCGGTGCTGGATCAATATTTCCCCTGTGCCCCTACGGTGATATCGGGTGTCCGACTAGTCTAAGGAGGGCTGCTGGCTTGCTGGTAACATGTAGGGGTCGTGTCGGCTCCAGCAACACAAGCAGATGGGCTAGTGTGGCGGCACTGGCAGGGATCTCAACCTGCTCCCAGACTCCCGGCTGCTCCCTCCCAGCACTACCTCTCCTTATGCTCCCCCCCCCCCCCCCCTCCCTCTCAGCCCTTCTTTCACCTAACTGCAGTGCTCCATTTACTCTTCCCCTCCCTTACTTATCAGCTTTTCCACAGCCCCTAACCCTCTTCAATAGCCAGCTCTACAACTCTGGATCCCCACGCACAAGCCAGAAAATGAACGCGCGCATGCATGCGGCATTGAGGCACATGCACACAAATACCCCCAGCCTTTGATCATCCAGACACATCTAATCTGGTGCCCTGCTGAAAACGGGCGGCAAAGATGATTGTGTCATTTAGAAACTCAAATCTGAAGCAAAGCTGGCAAACTAGCACTTTACACACACACACACACACACACACACACACACACACACACACACACACACACACACACACACACACACACACACACACACACACACACACACACACAGCCCCGCTCGGGGGGCTAAGTGGCTGTCAGATATTGACATAAGCTCGTATGTCTCTAAGAACATTATAAAATGGGTTCAGTTGTGTCAAACATTGCGCTGCCGAGCTAGAAAAGCCGCCTTGGGAGATGAAGCCATGAAGGTTATGTTGTGAAAGACGGGGAAGAGGAAACTCTAGATTCCCGCTGTATGTGTGTTGCTGTGAAGATCAAAGAGAATAGCAGAAGAAGATCATGTTCACGCATTTTACTTTGTGTGAGTTGGAAGACACAAAGTGTTTGAAATTAGCAATGAGCTTCTTATCCCTAGGGGGCTTTTAGTTTGAATGTGGAGAATATATCGATTTTTTATTTTTATATTTTGAAGTCACCTTAAGAGATTGGTGAGGCCACCTGCTTGTATTATGGTTTTGCTTTGTATTGCATGGCAATACAACGATAAAGTATTTGATCAATAAAGGGTTTTATTAATTACTCACTCAACCCCTAGTTTCTAATTTGCTCCAAATTCCATATTTGTTTCTCTTTGGTGCCACCAAATGAAGCAGAATATTAGATCATCTAGCTGCAGGATCCACATCACACTCATCCCTCCTAAGCCCTTTCCCATACAGAAACAGGATCTGAATTAACTTTTCACTCTTTGGTGTCCTAAAAGGATCGCCTTCCACCACCGTAGAACTCCTTTAAGCATCATAACACGGCTTTATACAGCGGCATCAAGCCCATTCTCCATGGCTCGCAGTCTTAGGCCGGTGATCAGATTTGGTGGACCCTCCACTGTCTGATGCAGAGATGCCACCTGTCTGACCCAGCCTCACACAGCTACTTTGATTAATGGCATGTGCTGCTTAAAGATTCCAACGACAATGCCAGGATTTAGCTTTCTTATCGAGTTATTTGTGAAACATAGCATGTAGTGCTGATTATAATCACTCATCTATTTTTTTTCCCAATCACAATTATGTTAATTTGAGTTTTAGGTTATTGGAAAGAGAATAAATAGAAGTGTGTTTGTCTTGTTATTGGAGCGGCGGCCTGACTGCAGCCCAAGCAGGACGTTAGCATCATCTAACTGCCATTGGCTCTACTGGCACTATTAGTCCTGGGAATATTAGCAGGATCACATGATGGGTCAGACGGGTCTGTGCAGAGGTTGCAGTACTGGACTAGTGTGTGGGGCACTGGAATGCAGCTGGCTTTGGCAGTTTTGCGTGTGCTTAGCACTGGAATACAGCTGGCTTTGAGGGTTTTGTGTGTCATTGGCACAGAGTCCAGCTGCTTTGGTCGTGTAGTGTGAGGATGGCCCAGGATTCCATTTAGTCCAGTCGGTAGATTAGCTACCGCCCAAGCTGTTGATTCTGTGCTCCCTCTGGGCTGAGACTAGCTGGGTGTGAATGTGCTAAGCTTAGTATAGGTACAACCTTTCTCTGAGAGAGAAAGAATATTTATATTATTTTTAAAGCAATTGTTTGAGGTTTATGTGTTTAAGTGTGTGTGTGTGTGTGTGTGTGCTAACAAGAGTGACTAACTAAGGTTCCAAATACAATATTTATGAGGTTCATGTATTTCGGTTTCATTATCAATTACTATCCACCCTTTTTTTGACTCCATTTTGTCTCCTATTACATTGTTGCAGCAAACGCTATTGGGGGATTTTGTAAACATGCACTGCAAGCTTTTCATTCCTCATACACATCATGCATAAAAGATGACTGTCTAGCATCCACCAACGGACTGAGCTCAGCAGCTGGCTTGTGTTCTGATTGTTTGGGAAAATGGCTGATTCTACCTATAGTGTGATATTTAATATGTGTTGTGGAGAGTGTGATGGAAGTGGTGAGCCTCAATCATCGTGTGTGTGTGTGTGTGTGTGTGTGCCCCTGTGTGTGCGCTTTCTAGGGTTGCCTTTGCACATCTTCCCTCCACATGCTCGCCGAACATTTTGCAAGCAACTGCGATAATCCAACCACATCCGGGTGCTGTGAAAACTAAAAGCATGTTTTTGAATAAGTGACTTTTTGTGTGCACACATAAATAATATGAAAGCCTGAATGTGTTTCAATAGCTCTTCATTTTGGCATTAGATTCTGTTTTGATGATGAATAAAATATGACTGCCATAAAAATGTGGTCCTATAGAGGTCCCGTCCTGTTATGAGCCGTTGTTTGAGTGAATTAGTGTTCATATCGGGCCTAATGGGGTAATGCTAGTTGTTAAAATAGCACTTTGTGCTTTTAACTCAGTAAGGATTCATTTTATGTAACAAAACAGGCAATTACACTCCAGCATGATTTGCTTGTGCTGTCTAGCAAGAGTCTCATACCTGTTGGCTATTAAATTAACTTCCTGTAGCCTGATGGTTTCCATCCAGACACACATCCTTTCTCCAGTGCAAAAGCAACATTGTTAACCATCAGGCAGAACATTAATCGTGGATCAATACTCATTAGGCCTTATACTCATGCTCTGCTCCAGATCTATTCAATGAATGAATACAACTGGTAATATGTACGGTTCGACTGACAATCCTTTTCTTTTGAGAACTATTTTTGCTTACTTTGAATGTGAAGGTGAACTTGGCTGCGGCCTGAGGAATAATATTGCAGAAAGACTTTAAAGTTCAAAAGCATCCGGCCTGACATATTTTCTGCCACCTTGGTCCTTACTTCAAAGGGAAGCACACACGCACATCTGCTTAGCACCGCTGGCTTAGCAAGGTGCCGCCAGAGCACTTCCTATTCAACAGCCAGTGAGACGTCTTCTTGAAATATTAAAAAGGGAGAGGCAGGGTAATGGTCATGGTTGCCGTGTCTAAGTTTAACTTATTTCAGTATGGAAGAGATAAAAGCTCCTCTTGCAGGGATTGCAAATGAGAAACCGTTGCGTATGCATTCACATCTTTTTTTCTCGTGAGTTTGCATATTTTATTCAGAATTCAGACCTCTTCAGGGAATTGAAAAAGGTGCCGTGTAAAAAAAAAAAAACGATCCCATGAATTAAACATCTAATTAGACTAGACCTAAGGTACGGACGCCTTTCTGGTCGAAGATCCTTCAACACATCCCTGGTGTTGCCGTCCGTTCCCTGGTTGTTCAGAACACGCAGTGACAACGTACTTCCCTTCTGTGGAGGACTGCTCTATTTATCCCCCTGCAGGGAACAGGACATTTACACACTGGGCCTGGGACGCAAGAAGGGCGGCTTGAGGTCTTCTTCTTCCTCTGTCGGACTGGGACAGATGTGAACGGCTCGGTGTGTGATAACAATTCATATGAACCACCAAATACATCTTTGTACAGAATGTGCTGAATCAAGCTGTTCAGGGGATCCCTATACGTCGTCTTTCTACCATGGAAGCCTTCATTCCATCTTGTTAGAGTCTGGAGAGCATCCAGCTGTTTGGAGAGTGTTGACGTGCCAGGGACGCATCACTATGAATACACGTCCAACCCTCAGCCAGGACTCAGACCTATGGGGATGCAAACACACACTCGGAAAGTGGACCGAAATAAGTGTGTGTGTGGAAGCGGGCCAATCGAGGAGCGAGAGAACTCACACGCCAGTGTGAGTGACAGTAGAGATGGTGCCAGTAAAATGAGGTGCAAGCGACAGGAGTAGGAAGAAGTAGAAAAATAATAGAAACCGATTTATGATGAACAGGGCAGACTATAAACCGTCTCTCAGCAGTGTTTCATCATGATCAAATGTTGATCATTATTATTAAGTATTATGGTTTCTTTACTCATGAAAATCATGCATTGCTCAGCAATCACTAGTAATTACATTTCTAGTGACTTTATTGACCCAACAGTGGGCTTAGGAGGCCATTGAACAAAATACATTTACATTTTTATTTGCGGTCTGAAAGTGGGATTGGAAAACTCCCAAGGGCCTTGGGACACCATACAAATCCATCCCCCCAATAGCATCAAATAATATTATACTACTGTAGTAGAGGCCAATTAATAGTTGGCGCTCCCACATGCATCTTCCCTACACCTCAGCTGTGGAGAAGAGCAGTTAAAGAACCATGAACAGGTTCTGGACCGCCTTGGGCAAAAATGAGGCTGGTCTAGGATAGGATGTGCACTTGGCTTCGCTGTTCAACCTGTACGAATAGTCTTGACTAATGTGGCACTATATTCCTGCTCCAGCTCCATCAGACCTCCTCTATTCCAGTGTTTTTTTATTGAATGGTTAAGTAATTCTTAGCAGATAGCTAGTGGTTCTTCACCCTTTTTACATGCCATGGATAAAACAAACGCAGCAATTATTAGCTACTGTATTGTCCAGTTTCCCCCACATCTCCCGCCTGGCTTTGTCTCAGAAAGCACTCAACACCGAGCAGTGGCAGATGATTGTGAATGATCGTTTTATGTGTTTAAATTGTTCCTACGTCTGCTCCAGCTGCCTCTGTCTCCCTCCCTGTACAACCATTAACATTTCTCGAGCATTACTTAAGTAGCATACTGCTATAATTATACCGAAGCGCTGTTAAACTGCAGCTTTTATCACTGCAGGTTCCCCTCTCTTCGTCTCATTCCCAGAAACCCCTCGACCAACTCTGTTTCTCTGTCTTCACCTACCCTTACATGCTTCCATCTGATCAATAGGTGAGTGGCTTTATTGCTACTCCGGCCTCTGGACACCTGTGTTGCTAATGATACAACTGGGTGTTCACTCACAGGCCTTTCCTTTGGCCCAAACAGGTAGCCTCCGCCCGCATGCATACACGCCCAAACACACAGTGTGTGCTACGGGGAGTGATTGAAAACAAAATGAGGCAAGCTTGTCATTGGATCTCCAAGTGTGTCATCATGACATTCATTAATCCATCTTCACAATCGCCCTAGAAGGACTCCCATCGGCTCAAAGGCGGAGACTCAGAGAGTCAACTAACCATTCCCTTCCACAGTTGAGCCATTCCACAGCCAGCTAACAGTCAATATATCCATCCCCATTCATTCATCAAACAAGGCAGCAAGGCTCCGGTTGTCTGATTATCCCCCTACCATTCTTGACCAGCGCTTAATCAATTTAGAGTGATCCGCCCTCCAATAAATCGGCCCTATGCATTTGTCCACCCAGTCAGTAACACTCATTTAGCGATCGTGTCAGTGTATCACCTCCCCAGCCCAGGTACCTACCGGTGTCAGCTCTTCCATGTCCCGCCTTCCCCACTGGAAGAGGTGGGTCAGGGGTAGCAGTTAGGCGGGCAGGTGCTTCCAGGTGCTGACGAAGGCGGTGGGGATGAGGGAGTAAGGCACGGTGGTGATGGAGCTCCAGCTGTCCCCCGTGGGGTCGTAGCAGTCCAGGGTCTTGCAGCGCTGCGTGCCGAAGTAGCCGCCCACCACGTACAGCTTGTTGCCCGACGCCACGGCGTGGCAGCTCATGCGCTTGGAGGTCATGTCCCCCACGCGCGACCACTGGTTGGTGTCACAGTCGAAGCGGTAGGCCGAGGCGGCGGTGAACTCCGTGTCGCCGCCCATGATGAAGATCTGGCTGCCCAGCACGGCCGCCGCTGTGTAGCGCCACGGCTGCGGGCATTCCGCCGCGATGCTCCAGCGGTTGCCGACGGGGTCGTAGCACTGGACCTGCGGGCGGGTTGGGAAGGGGTGATTATGACTGAGACACAGTTCGCCCTTTGGCTTCGCTCCCTCCGTATTAGGCGATTTAGTTGAGATAAAGAATATAAGTTACAATATTAGGAATGAGGTTAGCTTTTTAGAGTGCTTATGGTTAGGGTCAGTACTAACATCCCACAGAGGGGGCAGTGTTGAGGTGCTCATTAGGTAAGGAGCAACAGCTGAGGCGGCAGGTGAGTCTCAGGAAGTGAGACTGGGTAGAGACAGAGTGAAGGCTGCAGCCTTGCTAGAACACATCCTTGCTAGTCGCGTCCTATGGAGATGAGGAATTCTCAAAAATAAAGGACGTGAGAAGGGCGCGAATTTCCGAGTGTTCTCCATATTGGAAAAGTGCTTGTCATCGTTCTATAACGTAGCATCCTTAAAAGGACTCCCATCGTTGAGCTACTTCTTTCACTTTGGGTTATAGCCAGTCTTTGGAGGTGGCTCTCTGCAGGTGAGACTCCGAGTTTGTTGGATTAAAACAGAGGACGCACGGTTTTGTTGTAGACAATAACTGGACGACGGGAGTCAAAGCGGGGGTTGGTCATCTGGAGACGAGGTGCCGTCGTGTCACAGAGAGAGCTGTTCTCCTACGGTGGCTGTGGACCTGTGGTGAGTACCTCGCACCTAACCCCATAGTCACCCGGGGACAGTTTAGCGACATACAAGTTCAATGCACCACGTGGGGACAGACAATAGGTTACAGGCCGTCTACCCAGATAAATAACGAGTGCGGTGCAGTGGGGAGGAACAATTCCAAGCCTTGTTGGAGATAACTGCGATTGAGGCAACGTTTACCTTTTGCAAAATGATCTTTTTGAGTGTTTTAAGAGGACGAGGCTCACCTTAGAGGCCTTGTCTCGGTGGATAGTGGTGCCTCCAAACACAAACAGTTTGAGCTTGGCGCTGACCACAGCTGCGTTGCTGACTCCGTCCCTGAGGGGAGCCATCATGGTCCACTTGTTGGTGAGGGGATCGTACCGCTCCACCTGCAGACATCGGTGTACCAGCCTTTTTAAATTCTTTGCTATTGTCCCTTTGTCCATTATTTTAATAGCATTCACGTACGTGTCACAATTTCACACCCACACTAGAATATCAGCAACACCAAGAGGGAAAACATCAGCAACACCAAGTTTCTACTTCAGTGTATGATGCTAGGTATGACGTATTCTTAGGCCCAATCCCATTTCTACCCCTTAACCCTTCCCCTTACCCCTTGTTTTGAAGAGGTAAGGGGTAGAAATGGGATTGGGCCTTAATACCTGCTTTAGGGAGACGGAGGGCGAGGCAGGGAACACCCCCGCTATAGCCGTGTGTCCTCCTACAACATATAAACTGTTTTCCAGCTCTGCGGAGCCATGGCCGAACCTGTAGTCAAGAGATGCAAACAGGCCCTGTTAAACAGGAGCATAAACAGAAACCGATGCAGCTACTCGTGTACACAGACGTTCCTTCACACAGCACAAGGATTTCGTATGCAAAATTGGACACGTTTAACAATGTTTTTTTCCAGAAATACTGCGATTTCTGAAGGCATTCGGCAAACTATATGGTATTTAAAACGTGTAGACGTTCTATTGTATAGTGTCAGACATGAAAATCAAGCAAAATAATAAGTAATGAAGTGAGAGCATACAGTAATCCTAAGTAAGAGCAGAGGTGCGTCACCTGGCTATGAGCATGGGCGCCCCCTTGGACCACTCCTCGTGGATGGTGTCGTAGATCCACACGTCTTTGGACACGCCGTTCTCAGAGCCCCGCCCCCCCGTGACGTACACCTTGCAGCCGATGGCGCAGGCGCTGAACTCCTTCCTGGGGCTGGGCAGGTCGGCCTTGGGGATGATCTCCTTTGCTTTGTGGTCCACCTGAAAGCGTTCCCTCAGGTTAGCATACCTGTCAAAAACCTGCATTGCATCTGATTTACCGTGGCTGTGGCTATTCATTGTGTTTGTGTATGTAGAGAATCCTTTGTTATGTTTCAGACTAGCTCTAGGCTGTGCAGTTCGGACATGTAATCATGCACATGAATGTAACTTGTAACATGTAACTTAAGACCCCTAGAAGAGAATACAATCTGCACAGTTGTGGAATGTTATGCAATATTTTTCCGACCTGCTCAAATAATATATAAACAATAACATGAACATTCCCAGGAGGCTTCTTTTCAATGTGCCTCCGTGTTTAAAGTGCCAGAGACGCTCTTCTCGGGTGACGGCGTGTTTGCCGCCTGACCTTGTCGGCTAAATGACTTGGGCGTATCTGCCTCATTAGGTTGGAATTGAGGAGAAAATTCACAGCAGGGGAACAGAAGGAACGAGAGCAAGACGGTGTCTTCAAGGTTAGAAGCCAGCTTTGAATATATAACTATGCAAATAAACCCTATTCATTGGTCTCCACGCCAACCCCTCCCATGTTTTCCTCTTGACGGTGTTTTCATTTAGCAGACAGTTTTATCTCAAGGGACTTAGGCAGTGCTGAGGCATCCTGTTCAAGGATGACTAGGGTTTATTGAGGATACTGGGGATCAAACCCAGTGCCTTTCATCTGTGTGCGTGCGTGCGTGTACCTGGTATATCTTGTCACACATGAAGGTCTGGCCCCCCAATATGAGCAGCGTGTGTCCCGCCTTGCGTGGTCTGGCACACGGGCTGGTCACCATGCCATCGTTCTGCAGGATCCTCTTCTTGCACTGCATTGCCTCCTCCACTATCAACCTGACCCCCCAGAGAATATGAGTGTGAGCGAGAGACAGAGAGACGGGTTAATCAATTATCACACTTTCTGTTCTTTGGCGAGTATACCCACAACTGAGACAGCAAATCTGAATAGACAATCAGTCTGTGTATATCTGCATGGAAGGAGGACAGCATAATGTATGTGTTCTCAAGAACTTGTTTTGATACATCTGGCTGTCTACCCTTAATTAAATGAATGGCAATCCATAGAACACATGCCTGTCAGCTGACCTACCTCTGTATAAAACAGCCACTCCTTGATTTACATGTCCCACCTCCTCTCTCTTCAAGGCTGCTTCAATAACTCAAAATGACCATTAAAAACTAGTTGTCACAATGACACCCACACCACATCATGTTGATGCTTTTATACATGATGAGGTGTCCAAAGTTTTGCCTGGCGGCCTGCTGTCACTTAGCGATATGTCGTTTCCAGTCGTGTGAGCCGTGCAGATTTTTCAGAAAAATTGTCTGCCAATTTGTTTGATCACACATCTTTTCATTAAACTGACCCATTAATCATCACCTAGTGATAATGCACTCATTCAATATCAATCACTAACAAAAGAAAACATTGACTGAGGAAGAGGTAAGAGTTTATACAAGAGGCACGCACGCACGCACACACGCACACACGCACGTCACCTGCTCCTCTTGTCCGCCATGACCAGCTCCTCACAGGCCACGGCCTCCAGCAGGCACTCAGAGGGCAGCAGGGCCAGCCGGACGCCCCTCAGCAGCTCAGGCAGGTGGTGCCGTCGGCCCTCCAGGTCAAAGCGCACCCACCGCAACGCTGAGTTAAACACCACCTGTGTGCACCACAGGGACACGATCAAAAAGATCCAGCGTGATTACCAAAGGCAAAACCTGACACGTCTCATTGAGGTGGTGATTCTGACCCTCTTATGATCTCTTCTGAATTACTTCTTGAATTGTTTAACAAAATAGGTTTTGTTAAAGCCTTGCAAAAAGTCCAATCTGGGTCTGTTAGTCCCACTCTCAGCCGTCTCAAGGAGATAAAGACTTGGACACACCACTTAAGACAAGTAACAGGTTACCGTCATACTTCCAATCCCATACCTAGAATCCACATTGACACATTAAACATCCACATCGCGCGCTTCCTGTTTAATTCAACAAACCGCTCCCCATCTAGGCACATCCAGCTCATTCAAAACCAAAAAAACCTGCTTGGGAGTAGTTATCATCTCAAAAATCTCCCCAATGTGGTCTCCCTCCTAAAATCCCCAGCATCTTTAATCTAGTTCATTACAAACAACACACAACGAAAAGGTTTTGCTTTCCTTTTGCAACACTGGCTCATAAACTCAGTGTCGGCTACAAAATCCCCCTGATCATTCATGGACATGTTCTCCTCTATTTTGAGACATTAATCACCCATCAAGCCCCAGTCATCTGCAACACCTGATCCAATGAACGTCTGCTCGCCCCCTGCTGAAGCGCTCTGCACAGTAGGTGGTCTGCTCAGTTGCAGAGCCACTGTGGAGAAATATCCCAGACATGCCTGACTAAGTTTCTTTAGCGCTTTGTTATTGAATGCCTCCAAGTCGTTGACAGGGTAGCATTGTCGCTGAATTAATGAGCAATTTCAAGCTAGCCGATTACTTTGGAGAAAACCAGATGGTTTAATTACAGCAAAAACAGACTACCCAGAGATAACAGTATATTTCAAGAAGGAAAGGAAGTGATAGGTTTGAATAAGACAGAAGCAGAAAGAAAAGGGAAAAAATAAAAGGTTACTTGGTGACCTCTTCGTCTTCAATCTCGAGTTCATCGCTTAGGATCAGCTCCAGTAGTTTTTCTTTAGACAGGCTGTAGAATTCCTCGGATTCCAGGACCTGAAAGGAAAATGTACTTGTCAAAGATATAGCTTGTTAATGCTATGCTGCAGCTATGCCTTCAACCCATTAGGCTCATGATATAGTATTTGTAGGATCTATGTACCGTATTGCCAGTGCAACAATTGTAGGGCTGAACATGAGCATGAACATGAGCCGCACTTAACTGAGCAACAATGTCTTATAATTGTAAAGCTGTATGTACTAAATACTTAAACTGGCAAATTGTATAACACTCTTCATGTGCCTCTGCTTGTGTGGATTAATATATAAAGAACTATGCAACAGATGCAATACATTTAAAACAATTTAATTTTGTTGGCAGGCAGGAAAAAGCAAAGCTAAGCAGCAGCATCAATCCAATCACCCTTATTAATATAAAGTTGGAACGGTCGATGGGGATTTGGAAACGGAACAGTAAATTCTCCCTCATAATATTTCATTCCCTGATTAAGTTCTGCAGCTTTTTCGATTGGCACCAACAACAGCGTATTCTCTACATTAGAAAAAACAAGCAAAAGTCCCCAGAGCTAACCAGCCACGTCTCAAAACAAGGAGCGTTTTCAAAGAACAGGGCGAGGCTATTACATTTCGAGATTTGACAGACGGGAAGTCGCTTGGAGGCCCTGCCAGCGTGACGCGTCTCCATTACCGTTTCGTAGTGCACCAGACACATCCGCCACGACAGCTCGTACAGCCTCTTGCACTGGTGTGCGTCCGACAGCAGCATCATGCCCAGGCAGTTGGACGAGTGCAGGTTCTTCTCCAGGAACTCTGCGGCTGCGTCGCGGATGTCGTGGAACTGCAGCATGTCCCCGGCCTCCAGCAGGGACTCTGCGTTCTCCTCGTTGATGATGATCCTCGAGGAATACGCAAAGTCCAGCAGTAGCTCAAGCACCTGAGCCGGGAGAGGGAGGGGTGGGCGGGGGGGGGGGACGACAGTTGGATGAGCCCTCATTTAGCAGCAGTAGTCCAAAATATCCAAAGCGCAAAGGGGGACAGGGGTGTGAGCTCTCAGCAGATGGTGACTACACTTTGCAAGTTTCCTGCAAAGTAGTTCACACACCGCTTCACAGGATCACAACAGACAGTGGTGGTGTTGATGTTGATCATAGTACCTCTGGATGTATGCTGTTCCGGAAGTTGACGTCACTGTCCAGACTCTCTCGCAATCCACCACTGAACATGGCCTCAAAGTAGCGGCTGCAAGCGGCCAGGACGGCCCTACGTAGAAACCAACCAGGAGAGTTCATTACGAGGAGTGCTGCATTGCTTATGATAAAATTGTCATAGGTCAGCATTGGCTGGACACTGCGTCAGTGTCCAAACCATGACATACTACTACAGTTAAATGCGAATTTTTGAATAATCAAATCCCTTGGCAGCATGTCAGTGCACCACTTTCCCATTTTGATGCCCTTTTGGCCAGCCTTGAACAATACACAGACATAGTGATGGACATCATAGGAAGATAAAAGCATCACTGGATCTGCACCAGCCTTAACCTGGAATAACTAGGAGTCGCCTCACCTGTGGCAGGGAAACGAGCGGTCCCCAGCCCACAGCGTCACGTCTGTGAACATGCACTGTTTCCTCAGCGTGTTGAGGTGGGTCAGCACGCTGTCTGGGTGCGACGGCTTGTGGAACAGCGAGATGTTCATGGAGCCCGTGCTGGAGCGGGACTTCCTGTTCTCGTGCACGTTCACCGACATGGCGGCCTCGCTAGGCACCTCCAGGGAATCGCTTGGAACAATCTCTCCCACTAAACACGGTGAACGAGAAACACAAATCCAAACCAGAAAATATTACATAAAAAGAAAAAAGGACAGGGATCAGGTTGGGCCGAAAGTAGGACAACTATTTCAGGATTCCAGATGATTCCTCAAGCTTCAAAATAAAATATCACAAAATGACTTATCATGCATTTAAACAAGGAAGAGGTAATTGGTAGCAAGTAAAGTAGTAAGTACTGCAGTATACAGAATGTACTCCCTTCTACTCACTTGGGCTAAAGTCTCTCACTGGAAGACTTCCTGGTGAGAAAAGTAAAATGACAACATTTAAAAAAAAAAAATGTATAATTCAAACATTAGACATGAAGACAAACCGTTAACACTGCAAATTTAAGTTTAAAATGTTCAGTGAGTCACTTTAGCCCAAATATTGTGTAACCTGGCCCCCAGGGCTAATATCAGATTAGAAAGACGATCAAAGAGATTACATCTGTTCAAACCAATAAACAGATCCAAATACATGTTTATTTTCTGATAGACTGCACAGTAACATTAAATTCATTTTTACTTTTATCATACAGAAATAAAGAACCGAATTAAATGGCAATGCGTCCGTAACTTTATCCTACATTAACTACCAAAAACAAAATAATGCCTCAAAATAGTTCAACATTGGTTGTAAAAGTGCTTGATAACATCCAGGCCAGTAAATAGTCAACGCGTCTTAAATTAAACATAAACATAGAAAATCTAAACTATACATTATACATAATTCAATGTTTTGCTTTCTTCTGAAAGTAATTATGTCGGAAAGATACAATAGATGGCGGCATGATTCAGGAAAAACATGTTCTCTACTGTTCCACTTACTGGGACACAACTGTGCTGCCATGAAACAAACACTTTTCATCGCAACGCCACAGGGCAGAGGGGGAATCAAAGGCTTTGTTCAAACTGCAAGCTTTAGTGCCCCATTCAGATTTATTGCTCAGATCCCATCATTAATCTTTTTATTTATTTTTTTATGTGGCCAGTATCGGATTTCAGGGACGGAAGTAAACAGAGAGGCCACAGAAGTGAACGTTTACCTTTTCATTTCTAAGTTGATAAGCCAAAGAATTTGTGAGTGGATGATTACAATGGCTTTTAGTGGCGAAATGGCTGTAACTTCTTTACGGAAATGGGTGGAAGCGGTAGGTTCTAGGGGTACTGAGACGTGAATGGCTTCCCTAGAACAGATTTTCAGATGTTGTAATCACCGAGCGACTCACTTTGTATCAAATGTCGATCTAGAGTGACATAAAAGTCGCATGATTTCTGATATGACTGTTCAGACTGAAAAGTATTGCAAAAATCTGACCCGTGTATGATTAAGGACCACATATGAAGGTGGCCCCAATCAGAATTGAAAAGATCTGATTCCTTGTGATTTGTGCCGTTAACATTTATGACTAAAATGAGGATCTGAGTCACATATGAGCGAAAACAAAATCAGATTTTGGCCACTGTTGCATGCAGCGTGAACGTGGCCAAATAGGAAGGCCAAGACAATAACACCTCTGTCTTGTGCTTCTTCTGAGCTCTCTCATCTCTTTCTCTCCCTCAGTCTCTCTTACCCCTTCTCATTGCCATCTCTCCGTTGCCGTTATCTCCTGCTGTTATTTTCTTATTTTCTACATTGTAGCTAGGTCAACATCCTTTGAACAGTATGGCATTGCGTTAATTCCCGCAGTGCTCCTCTAGCCTCTCCTGTGCATGTATATCTCTCGCTCTCCGGGGTTCGGGAACGCTGCTGCCGGGACACAAGATCAACTCTACAAAAACCATGAATTATTAAAAAGGCAGAATGTTGGAAAACAGCAGCAGGCCTGAAGCAGCGCTGGAGTCCCACATGTGTTGATGTTGCCGACAGCCACATCAAGAACCCCCCCGCCCCATACCGAAATATCGCAGCTTGAAGATACCAGATACCTAAATATTGGGACAAAACATAAAAGAGGATGCTGTATTTAAGGCGAGACACGGCAGGTGAATAGGATTTGACATGAATGTATAATTAGGATATTTTCTTTATGCTTGGTGAAAGATTACATTTTCAGGGAGTGAACTCGCTCAAAATCTCAAATTTTACCCGGGCCCCAAAAAAATCGATGTTTTTGCCTGCCGTGTCTTGCCTTAATGTGTATTGCCTCTGATGTATTATCTGGACCAGTTGCGGTCTGGCATCAGAGCTCTTTAAATTCCTTTAAGTCATTTTGTTCAGTGGAGAGGCATACTTGTAATTTTTCGGAGGGGTGGGTGTGGTATGGTTCACATTGTCCTAGGGCAACACAGCACACTGTTTTGATTCCTGGGGTATTCAACTGATTGCTGTGGCCAACAGGAATATCCTTATCATAGCCTTGCATCCCGCAGGCCATTATAGAGCTCTTTGTCCTATTCATTAGGACATATCATTTGATTAGGCGAGTTGTGTGGGACAGCAGAGTGGTCACTCAACGCACATTGCAGAGCAAGGAACAGACCAATGAGACACAAACACTCACTTAGCTTTTAATTGTTTTGTCTTGAGCATTGAGGCTTGTTCCTCATCCTTTTCACAAACTGAACATATAGCTGGAGATTAGGATTTGGTTACATTTCCGACTAAATGGGATACATTATTGAAGCAATAGGACGATAGGGATGTTTTGTCATTGATATTTTCCCAAAGAGTAAGAAATAAAGAGTTTGGTATTCAATATATTGTGTGTCTTAAAGAGTGTTATAAGAAATTGAGTCACATGGAGTTTCTGTGTTTTTGTACACATTTTGTTCCCCGTATACTGTAGGCTGATGATGACAGATGCTTTAGCATGAGCCAAAGTCAGATTTGTTCCCATATCTTTGGTGTATCCATTTCCAGATTGCTGGAGTTCCAGAGTGGTTGTTATAATGAGAGTCAAGTTAATCATTGGTAAAACACAATAAGCTAAATAAATCAACAGTGTGTATAGAAAAATCCAATATCAGCAAATCTGAACCGTAAAGTCACGTGAACCCATAGCCCAAAAAATATGAATCCAAGCCTTACGAATTCGGTTGAAGTAACAAAGCGAGTAAAGACATGCTCTTCCAGCCGTAGACGTGAATGAAACCCATATACAAATATATACAATCCATGATGACATTGCAGTACATAATAAAGGTTTGGAAGCCCCTGACACGGGCCTATTGTTATTGTTGTTATGCCCCTGAAAAGAGGAAGACTTCTTTGGCTGTGAGACAGCTGGACATAAACAAACCATGCTACAAAGAGATTAAGGAAGAAAAAAAACACAATAAAAGAGCAGCTTCAGCAAATGCTACTGTTTGTTTGTCTGCCAGCCTTTGCTATTGTGTCTGTGCTGGTAGTGTGTGTTCATTTGCTGACATGCTGCTTTTTCGGCCCAGGGGACGGCTGTGTGTGTGTGTGTGTGTGTGTGTGTGTGTGTGTGTGTGTGTGTGTGTGTGTGTGTGTGTGTGTGTGTGTGTGTGTGTGTGTGTGTGTGTGTGTGTGTGTGTGTGTGTGTGTGTGTGTGTGTGTGTGTGTGTGTGTGGGGGAGACGTTTGTATGCTTATGATGTTTCAGAATTGGCAAAAAAACAACTGTTGTGAAAATAATACTGTATATGACTCACATGCTAGCACTCATGCAGGGTGATTGACATGCACCGACAGTTAAGATAAGTATTTGCCTTTACAAATAGACATGTCAACTTTATTGGGACACAAGGGACTGATCATCCTTTAGTTGAAAATACCATGTAAAAACAATAAGCCATTCGGACTCAGAAAGATTTCAAACACACAGGGCCAGCGATGAAGCCATAGTGTGAACACTACACTAATCACCATGTCCGATGTCAATGAGCATTTAAACAGCCACAAGTCTGACAGCTTTACCCATACCAAAGCTGTCCGATCAACTGTCTCCCGCCTATCTGCCATGGAGATAGGATCGGATAAACCTCAATCAAAGACTGATTCAAAGTGAGATTCTGCTTCCCATCTTTCACAATGGTCTGCGGCCATACATTTTAAACGACTGGATGTATTCACCTCATGTTTCTTCCTCCAATTATTCAGATCCAGGCTTGCCCAGAAAAGAGCTAGATTGTTGCATCCAACAACAGATATTTAAGTATTGAAAGCACCTATGTAAAAGGCACTCGCTGCAGACATCTGACCTTATCCTAACAGAGTTCTCAATCACTTCCTGAAGGAGAGAACACTGGCTTATGGATCGGTGTGCATGTAAACGCACAGACAGAAGATGTCAAGGGGAAGCGGCGGGGTTGGAGGTGTGGGTGGGTTGTCAATCAGAGGAGCAAGCAAGGCAGGTCCAGGGGGGTCGGACAGCAGGTGTCAAGGTAAACAACAGAGTTTGGTGAGGTGTGGCGAGATACAACGAGGGGTCGCCGTGGATCACAATGCGGGGTTGGGGACGGAGAGTCAGGCCCTTGATGATTCAGACATCTGAATGAACCAACATCCACAAGGATGATGGGGGGAAATACATAAAAAAAATAATGACATAAGGTAGGGTTTAGGCACAGGGACGGGGTATTGGTTCATACCTAGGGGTGAGACATAAGGCAAGGTGTGGGTTTAGATACAAGGGTGGGTTTTGGGTTTAGACCCAGGGGTGGGGTGTGGGTGAGGGCTTCATTCCGGGCTTCAGGCAGACTTACGGTGACAAAGACTGCTGACCCAGGCACAGGCACTGACAGTCAGGAGGTGGGGGGAGTTCTGCATCCCCGCACAGCTACAGGGGGCTAATAGACAACACAAGATATTCAGGGCAATATACATTGTCAACAAATAGTGGTACACAAGCAAGTAAGGGAAAGAAGAAAATAGAAAGCCTCCGCACATTCAATATCTGCACTGCGATACAAGAGATGCTCGGAGAGGGCTGGGATAGGTTATACCCTGGATGTTCCACATAGTCAAAGCCAAATGTATTCCAAGCCAAAGTGTTGTCAAATGTTGCTGGTACCACCAGTGCTGCCAAGTTGGTCTCATCACAAAGGCCATATTGATTCTAAAAGGGGATATGCATTTTGAATCCATGACAGTTTATATAATAAAGATGGAAAAATAGTATACACTTTGAAAGGGTCACTACTCCTTTACTTTATCTTAAAACTATCACACACACAGGTCTCTATAAAATGTCTGTGTGTGTTTCCGCCAAAGAGAAGCTGAAAGGCTCACTGCCTTGCAATGAGGCTTCTAGTCAGTTAGCCTAGGTTGTTTATCCGCTGCTAGCATAGCTGCACCACTGGACTGGTTGCCTGGTGCCCCCTGAAAGTGCCCTAAGATTGAGTAAGAGAGCAAGTGAACATGCTCACACCAGAGTTCTTCTTGTATATTGTCAGGGAGGTGTGTGTGTGTGTGTGTGTGTGTGTGTGTGTGTGTGTGTGTGTGTGTGTGTGTGTGTGTGTGTGTGTGTGTGTGTGTGTGTGTGTGTGTGTGTGTGTGTGTGTGTGTGTGTGTGTGTGTGTGTGCGCATTAATACAGTAGAGGGTCCCCTTTTGTGAAGTAGGCTATGTTGTCAGCAGCTTTGTACTGTGTGAGTAGTATACCAAGGTCACATTTAAAGTTGTGAGCTGTGTGTCAGCATTGTACTCTTATCTCAAATTGTGAGCGGTGTAGAGGAGCCAGCATACTCCAAAATGATGAATCAACAACCAAAATAATTTCCATGAAATCCATCAAACATGAATTGTATGAGGTACAATTATACAAAAAACAACCCGAAAGTGTTGCAACCAACAGTTAATCAAAGGCAGACCCAGAGAGAGACCGCCCCTTTCATCACGATTAAAGGGGACTTACTGTCAGTCTGCCATGTCAATCACCGGTTGGCCAGGTCACTACAGGCTGAACCACTGTGTGAAAATTCCCCCTGTTCTCGTCCAAGCATATGGCTGTCAAATTTGTCAAGGGCAGAAGTTGATTCATGAGGTGTTGGATTTCTCGTATTTTTTTGGAATAACTGGCAAGGATACATCTGCATGATGAGCCCTTACATGATGATGATCATGTAAGGATCATATAAATGATCAGCCCTTACAGGTTGTAAAGCTTGGGATCCCCAGCTTTATAACCTGTAAGGGCTGATCATTCCTGCGCTTTGGCTATTGATTTGTTTGTTAGAGCATTCATCTGATCAATGATTCTTCGGACTATTGGAACCATCCGTAAAACGTAAATAGAGAAAAATAAATCGCACATTTAAGGAATGCACCTTGGTAAGAAGTACCATTGGTTGTATTCAGGCATGCTTACTGTTGGCATGCATCAAGTTGCCTATATATTTCGTTTTGTAAAAGGAGAATTAAAATGTAATCCATCTCAGAGACTCGTGGCTGAATTTACCCTACAGGGTATCAAAGTGTATGGAAGCCAGCCAAATGCTTTCAACCGTTGGGCAATAGTTTGTCTGCTTCTGTTCAGACAGTAAACATAACTCATTGCTGTACGTTGGGCATACACTTAGTTGGGTAACTTAATGTACTGTTAGATGTATTTAGAGAATGACTTCTCTTTTTGTGTGTGAGCAGGTATAGGTTTCTGTTGGTTTTGATCACAATCTGTAGAACACTTAAAGTAGAGGACAACTTAACTTACGTTATGCATGTAAAACAATATAATCGCGGTAGAATAGACACTAAACAGCAAGTGCAAAATACTTCTGATTGTGGCTCATTAACCCGTTCCCATATCGTTACCCATTTAAGACGGGGAGTTGTGTCAAAACACTAGACTCTGGTTAGCATTCCCTAGCACGCAAGCTAAAGACAAGTTCCGATTGTTTCGCATACCATCAACAATAACATCCCAACGCTCGCGACGTCCGTGGAAATTATGGTAAAAGTAACCTAGGTCCATTGCAGGTAGGAGGAGGCGAAGATGAAATTCCACAAATACAGAGCAACTTTAGTTGAGAGCCAGAGTCATTGTAATGCTCAACTTTAATGACAATGAGCACTGAGTCGAGTCTATCTGAAACCTAAATAAGAGCAGAAAACACCTAATAACAAGGGGGGAGTTGTAGATATCAAGGTAGATTTATAAAGTTGTGTGACGTTAATGGATAATGCCTAAATTGTTTAATATGTGAAAATGCATTAAGATGTGGTTAACGTCAACTGTTAACGGTGAACTCTTGACAACAGTTAATCTTTAGTCCTAAAATGAAATACACTGCACATTTATCTGTGTATAAAGGACATAAGTAATGAAGATATACTCACATTAATTACGTTTTTCGTAAAATTAAATCCAATTAATGTAAGACATCTGGCTATCAGTTAAAAAAGGTATCCCAGATAACTAAAAGAACGTCTATCTGCCAGTGCCCGTCGGACTGGTTTTGGGAGAACGCTGGAAATTGCTCAACAAGGACCAACCAGTGGATTTCGGTTTAGCTCTGAGTGACGGCTCTCTGGCCAGTACTAAATGTCGATTTCAGACTAATCTAGTCACAAGCCAATAGAATATGGTTTTCTAAAAATAAGGTGGGCTTTTGCTGATTCATGTCGTGTGACGGACGTTTGGTTGACCAATCACTTGGACCTATTTTATGCAAATAAAATTATTAACATATTGCTTTTTATAGTAGGCGTAATTTTAACAGATCTTTAAACCAATTGAGTACACAGGAAATTAGTGTTTATTGCGGTAGCAAAACAATACCACGTTGACTCAGGAAAGTAACGTAGTAAGATCTGACAAATCGTTTAAACATGGCAAATAATTTCGAATAACGATAACACAACAAATCTCTCCTTGAAAACGGCTGTCATTACGAACGATCAATGGTGCCCACTGGATAGAATCTTCCATTTTTTAAAAAACACGCAAAAATCTAAAAGGGGCGATTAATGAGACCCGATTGATTTACAAATGTAAATCTGGTTAAATGTATTGAAAAAATGTAAGTCACTGTAAATCTATTATGGCTAATATATACTATCCAATATCGCCCCCTGGTGTGCAGGCTCCCCCATCCCCCAAACACACAAAAATTAAAACACATGGATACAAACATAAGCTTGCAGTGTGTTTATTGATGATGACACAGTCACAGACAATGCACATTGATGTAAACCCATATGGTGTATGGACGTCTTTCGTGCATATGTGAAACATAGCTCGTCAACATATGTCAAGTCGTCTATAGTTGAGTAAACAAATCCAGCCGATGTGTTGATGGACATGTCCTGCAACGACGACGGCCGCTGCTGCTACATCAGGAACGTCGGAGACGACTGCAACTGGATCATTTTTGCGCCGCCCAATATTCCGTCACCTACTCCGACCAGACCGTCACCCGCTATCCCAAATGTGTGGCCATCCCTCTGACTTCGTCCATGTTGATGCTCTCTGCGGTAATTTAAATCTCCTCTCTCGAAAAGCCAGAGGCAGTTCCTTCTTGAGACAGACAATTTGACAGTGTGACAGTCAGACAGGAAGGACTGTAAGTTAATGAGTAGGCTGAATGAGTATGTCTTTGTTCCCAGGGTTTTATGTTATCAAGTTCCTAGTTCCCGAATTGCATTATGATTTTCACACACATAACCCTCGAATTTGTTCGGGATAAATTTGACCCGTTTAAAGTTAAAATATTTCATAAATATTATTCTTTTTTTTCTATTAGAAGACACTTTATATCATTTGTATGTTTTTATTTTTTATTTTTAAGGTGAACGCCTTCTTTGGAACCGTTCTTGGGTACTGGAACATAGTAAGGAAATGCAGCCAATGCAAGTTTTTTTTTGTATATCTAATTTCTGTACATTGGCCCAATCATTTCTATTTCTACATTTTAATTACAAGGCCATAAAAAGCCCTTTGCATTTTACCTATAGAAACGTCTATAGGCCTATTATTAGTCACATAATTAAGAATATAGTCTTTTAATTTGAAATAAACCAATTCCAAATTGTTTTATAAGTAGGCCTAGGCGGTAACAATCACGGGAGTCAGATGCGGCAGTAGATTGGAGCTGTCAACTTCTGCCAGAGGGTGGCAGTCGATCGCGACGGCACCCCTTCTACTCCATTAGTCTAGTCTCATCTCCTGTTATATAGTGTCCTTACACAACACTAGTCCATAACTCACTTTCAGATATCAGCATAGCTAAACGTATTAGGATACACAAAAAATCTTGCAGATTGACATCACCCCTTTCAAGAGAAATGTTACACGCTCATATATGCTGACAAAGTAAATGCAAATCCCCAACAGTCTGTTAACACCTGTGCATTACTTATAGAAAACTGTCCTTGCACTTTATGACCCAAATCTTCACGGTTTCCAGAAACACAATGTGTGAGTATAAATGGCCAGTCAGACCAGCAAATAATACATTAGAGAAAGTACATTTATGGAAAATGGTCTGCCTAAAGGCTGTCTACCCTCTGCTCAACTTAAAGCCATGCACATAGCAGAACCAGGACCGGCCAGCAGGGTTAGACTTCAACAGCTTTCAACTTGGCTGTTTGAATGAGCTGTTTTTCCTTCTTACAATTATTCAAGCTTATACTTAATATTTTGCAATGATCCAAATAACCAAATACAACATTGCCTCTAAATATTTTGGGTCAGCATACAATCAGGAATGCTCAACAGCCACCCTCAACACAAGCTATAGAAAACAGCAATCAGCAATTACAATTACAATTAGGGCATTTAGCAGACGCTTTTATCCAAAGCGACTTTCATCGGTTAACACACACATTGACACAACGGCAGAGTCAACCATAGAGCAAAAAACAGCAATAAAACCAAACATTTGATGCAGCAGTTTAATTATTAAACATTTCTTAAATTGAAAAACACATTTATATAGATTGAAGTGGGAAAAAGTTGTGTTTTATTAATCTCAAAGCTTTGAATACTCTTCCTGTTTGTATTAAAGCAATGTTGGAAATATCTCTAAAAAGATCCTGTTCAAAACAATCTTTCAACTCTGATGTGAATTCCTAAACAACTCTAAAGATTGTATGTGATGTGTATGCTAAATCACATGTCAAGCAGACTTTCTACAAGATAAAGTAGCGTGTGATACTGCCTCCACGCATATCTCGCAGGCGACGGCAGTGCCGCAGCATACTCAGGATGCCCTGGAACCTCTTGTCCATCTTTATCTGGCAGAACTCAAGGAGGTCTTCCTGTACCACGAAAAACCGACCTGCCGTTGGCACAACGCAACACGCATGAGGTACAGAGCAACACACATTTCAGTTGTCTTTTGAAGAGATTATCCCATACAATGCAAATTAAATACAAAATGTAAAAAACAACTGTATATTAACTAAAGAACAACTTCAGCAGTCCTCATGATTATCTATCAAAAAGTACTATATAATAACACTCATTTGAAAAGACACACTGTTGTTCAGCCCATTAAGAGCCAACAAGGCCATTGTGCCAAGTGTACCTTTTGTGTCTTTGGTTTCTTCATCCTTGAAGCGCTGGTAGAGTTTGCGTGTGTTGTTGTTGAGGCTCTTGGTCGACTGCCGCGTGATCTTGTACTTCCCACTCACCGCCTCGTTGACTTTACGCACCGCCGTGTTGAGCTGCTCATACGTCAACCGCCCCTTCATGTACCTGTGGAGCATCATTTAGTCCGTGCATCCACCTTTTATCACCCTGGTGTTGGCTAAGATGATCACTTCGCAACCAAGAGAATTAGGACTGAAATAGGCTGACATTTTGGATTATTATCATGTTCATCAATATTGTGTTGTACAAATTGTGAAAATGTCAAACGAAAAAAAATTGAATTTTTGTCTGCGTTTAGTCAAACTGGACTCATGATTACTCTTAGTCTTTGCCTCATGGTTGAAAATCCCTTTCCCATCAACAGCTACTCTGGTAGGGGGATTACTTTTTTGAGCGGAAGGTATTGGATTTTATACGATGACCTCTAGCATTTACTTAGATCCAGTTCACACATGTGGATTACACTGATATTCTGTTTATCATACAAACAAACACTGCCACCAACAATTAAAGAATGTCCTGTATTTAAGGTTATTGGCAAAGGCTGCTAGCCTGGGAACGATATGTATATGCAAGCCGTTTTATTTTCTCTGCCATCTGCATCTGGCCTACCTGGCTCCCATTCAGAGCGATTGCCAGCAGACCTGGCACGGTTCGTGCAAATCCCAACAGTTGATCTATTATGGCCGATATAATAGACGATGACTAAATGGGAGCGCCCTATGGGACACCCTTGTGGTCTTTTTCATACAACCACGGTGGCTTCAGCTAACGTGTCGTCACGTTTTGCTGCTCTGATAGGTTGTAGGTCTATCCAATTGTGTCCAGAGGCTTTTTGGTCTGTAGCCTTTGATAACTTTCCTTGGAAATTGAAAATGAACTAAGAGATTCCAGACTAATGTGCATTTGCAAATTGGTCTGGCGAGGTCAGGCTAAAAGGCTGCAGTTGGTGCACATCAAATTTAATGTCAGATTAAACTGTTGAGGTCACTTACTGAGGGATGTTTTCAAACTCCAGCATTGTAACAAACTCCATTTGTTTGACTTGGATCTTTTTGCAGGGATTTCCTTGCTGGCTGGGTTGGGTCTCGGCTGGAATGTTCTGATTTGGAGAAGGTTCATTTTCCCTGAGAAATCACCAATGAACAAATAACATCAGCCAAAGGCTAGGCTACAGATCTATATTATACACAAGGAAATAGAAGTTGTGCTACCTGCATTCCATACTATAAATCAAGCATACCTGTTGGGCATGTGCATAGGAACATTGTCCTTAAGGTGTTGCAATGATTCGCAATCATGTTGGAAGGACCCCACAAATTCCTAAAACATATAGACATTAGTTCATTAAGTCAATTGCTATAGGGAGAGATTCATAAACTGGCGATATACATGTAAAATATGATAAAACCGTACTTGAAGACATTTCAGTTGCTCATTCTGGCGATCCACACTTTTCTCAAACTCATGGTAAAGGCCTTCTATGGTTAATACTTCTTGAATCAACTTCTTAATATTACTTTGGGGTAGTTGAGGCACTAGTGAGACGGAGTGGAAAACACACGTGATCAAAAAAATATTTTCCAGGTATGAACAGTGATGGTGGTAAGAAAATGATATTACGTCAGCTGTATCAATGTTAATGTTAACTACCAACAACTGAAAGATCCAACGTGCGCCATAGAGATGAAATTCTGTCATTTATGTGACGGCCGATATCTTCCAGGTCGCTCATGTTCCTGTGAATGGGCGAAAGAGACATTTGTAGACAAATAACCGCAAATATGTATATCGACAGTCGGCTTAAATAAACGAGCGATGTTTGAAATACGGACATAAACATGTTAGAACGTTCATAAACGACGTTATGTTACAAAGCAGCGATCTGGTAACGTTTCTAACGTTTCCTATCCAAATCATATATACTGCGCATTACAATAAAACGTGAGACATTCATAGACGATTTACTTGTTTTTCTCCTTTGCTGTGATGATTTCGTGAGCTCTGAACCTGAATTATGTTTCGAATTTCCCGCCCTGTTTCCGCCCCCGAGGTTTCTGCTCATCGAGCCACTTCATCTTGCGTTACATTTTTGCAGCATGTGCAACCTTCTGCTTCTTGGCATTCCACTTACATATAACGCAACTACTTAAAATACAGTTTATTGCGTTTACCGTTGAGATTTACTTGGATTATGAGCTGTTATAATGATCGGTCTATGTTTTTCAATCTGTTACTTTCCAGGGCTACACCGAAACTGATGATGCCTTTTTATATAATTTACTTGGATCATGAGCTGTTAGAATTATTGGTTTGTATTTTTCCATCGGTTGCTTTCCAGGGCTACACCGAAACTGATGATGCCTTCTATAGTGTGTAGAAAACATGAAAACGATAGGGCATCTAATCCTTCCTTACTAAATTAGAATCCAATATTAATAATAATATGAATAACTTTATAACTTAAAAAAAATATATAGTGCATGGAGGGCTTTTTGTGATTGAGGGGGAGGATTTTGCAGGAGATGCAGGACTTGACCGAGAGCCAGTTGAGGTGGATGAGGTTGGGGTTGATGTGGTGCCAGGGTATGGCTGAGGACCCTGGCCGCTGAGTTCTGCACACCCTGGAGCATGTCCAGGGCTTTGCTGGGTAACCCGACCGGACTCTGTTGCAGTAATCCAGACGGGAGGCGATGATGGCGTGGATAAGGGTCTTTGCCACGCAGTCTTGAGGGATTGCCAGAGTCGGGAGATGTCTTCGTGAAGAAGCCTCTGCAGTATGATTGCTTAATATAACTATAACTACATAATTCTACACGTTACTTAAAACAAATAATACTATACGCATTGTTGTGTCCTGTCTTCAAGATACAATCTTGTCATGATACAACAGACATAAGATCATATCATTATTACCTTCACATAGCCGATTGGACTTCCCATCTTAACAACAAGGATCCTTACCCACTGTGCTACCCTCTCATCCTCAACTCTTCCCTCTCTTCCTCCTTCCTTCTTTGATCTTTTCCCACCGTTGGATCCCAAAAAAATGATGGAAAATAACATCTTTCATAGGAGGCTAAACTTTTCAATAAATGTGACACCCCACTGCTATGGAACACCAGAAATGAACAGACAATACACCACTATGACAGTTGCACTAATTATTAAGGTAGGGGAGACTGAATAAAAATGGCACACAGCAAAAAGAATCCTATTGGAATCCTTTCTGTGCATATACACGCCCTTCCAGGTACATCTCAAGCATTCCGGCATTCCGACAAGAGAATGACAGGTAAAATGTTGCAATCTAATGTGAGAAACATGCAATTTACCGAAGTGTATTATCATGAAATGTAATTTATTAGACTTTTATTTTTTTAAATGTCAAATAAATCAGTTGACTTGCACCTACTTTTTGCACCGCCCAGGGGTTGAGTGACACATGACAAATGTAATGACATCTGGTTGTGTCTAGGGAGAAAAGTACTTGTAATACACATTTTACATTCAATATTCTGACACACTGAACAGACTTTCAGACAGACAGAAGAAGATGGATATGAGATAAGAACATGGATGCTTCATAATTCAAGCAGTAAGGATAATGAATATAAGAATATATTCACTATACTTGGGTCTCATGAGTTGTATTTATTTTATATTCAAGATTGCGGGAACCGCAAGCAATATATTTTTACATGATCCTTTTCTTTTCATGAGGATATGTTTTACTTTCATTTTGTTTTTATGGGTTTATTTTTTATTAACATCCCAAATGTAAATGTCCAAAAATATCCAAATAGTACTTTATAACTAGATCTCATCTCTATCAATTGTGTTGTGTAGCTGCCCGAGTATGTTGATCTTTTTGCCATGCCTTGAAATGCAACCGATATACTGACACAGGGCTCTCTACCATTAAGTTAGCGCGTTCACTGAGGGCTAAAATATTTTTTTCTTGTGCCAAACTGGGCCCACCTAGTCCTTATACCATCCCGTTGCACCTAAATCCCCCCCTGCCACTCAGCAAAAAAAGATGAATCGCTGTGAAATTGTATCAAATTAAAATTGCCTTTGAAGGGAATGACCAGCTAGGGTGAGGATGGTGTAAGCCGTACCGTGACCTCAGACGAACCACACTCTGTTGGTTTTTTGCTGTTGCTTGTGGCAAAGCTCTTTTACAAACTGTTAATGTCAGAATGAAACCAATGATGAAATCAACAAGTTGCTTAGAAATCCAAACATTTCAATTGGGTGTTGTCAAACCCCAACTCACCAAGAAATGGAAATTTGTGACAAAATTGTGACATTTTTCCTACAACTAATCTACATATAATCTTTATTTTAAGCCCCTTTGGCCAAATGTCCAAATTGTGGAAAGCAACCTACTTTTAATCAATTCAATAATTAGTATGGTTATGATTTCCTTCCCTGTCATCTGACGCTGCACCTAGCATGGCTGTCAAACGTTTTATTTTGGCAAAATCCAATCAAATCTTGGAAGAACAAAACGTTTCCTTCCCTGTTTGGTTCTGCATTCCCGTTTTCCTTTGAAAACCCGTCATATATGATGGCCTCTAAACTCCATTTGATGTTTTCTTCTAAGTAACAAATAAAGTTGGCTCATAATTATTTATATTTATTTATTTTTTTACGATCATGACTCTTATGGTTCCTAATTCGGCTTCTTATTCTTCTTATATTTTTTGTGTGCTTTATTGTGCATGCACATTTTTTCTGATTGCTTTATCTAAATAAACAAAATACGCAGTTTATTATAGCTATTAACTGCTGTGCTGCTTATCCCCAAGTATCCCAAAACATCTAAAGACAGACCCTATATATATATATATATATATATATATATATATATATGTATGGATCTGACTGGGGATAGAATAGGTTAATTCACTTAGGGATGGTAAACAGTCTGGTTGTGTTTCTAAACTGTTTATTCTCTTGCCAGAAGGACCAGGCTACTTTATTTTGAGATGTCCCTGGAATCCCCGTGTTTCTTTCTAAATAACTAACTACCATTAGTGACTAGAATCATTTCATCACTTCTAGACTGAATTGAATTAATGCATTCCATAGTTACCAGTAAATATACCAATACATATTTGAATCTTTTTTTTCTTTTCTTTTTTACCCCAAAATTATATTCGGGGCTAATTAAATACTATCCGAGGCTTTAGCCCTGAATAAAACAGCCTAGTGACGCCACTGTTCTTAGCTTTGAGAAGAATGCAATTTGAATCATCACCATGGCTTGGACCAGACACAGGACAGAGAAGAAGACTTAGGAGAGAGGGCAGGAACAATGTCACTGTCTATTCATACACTTGGTGACGGATGGATTAAACACATCAGCGCTTGATTTAGTTGCGGTGGATTACAAGAAAGGTTACATTGTCCATCTGAAATAACACACGCGCGCTGGTGCGCACACACGTACAGTTTTGCACACACACTCACAAAACTCAGATAAGACGGTTAGAAAATGTCCAGGCAAACCCCAAAATGAATACTGACTCATGGCAGATTACATGACATTATGACCGTGACGGTTACCAATGACTAAAGTCATCAGGCAATATTCAGCTCCTAATTCAGATAAGCAATCCTATTAAATATCAATGCAAACCCCATGTTTAGCAAGCTTTTTAATATTGGTCATACTTGTATGCATATAAAATGTATATAACGATATGATGATATTTTGCCCTTAACAACAAACAGAGGCCAGGAACTCTATAAGGTAGATCATCAAAATTAAGTAATTGAGGATTATTGGAAAAATACTAGTGAATTAGCGCAACCAAAAAACCTGGGTTTATGACATGGTCCTGTCTCGGTCGGTCCTAGAACCTGTGTCATTGTTGGTGTTGTCCACTTGATGTCACTCCAAATTCTCGGAGCCTCCTTGTTACTTTCAATTGTGTCACCTGTCCTAATTAGTTCATTGCGTGGGCCGGTTCACTGGTTATTTAAGAGAGCCGTTTTGAGTTCTTTGCTTAGTTTTACGTTTGTCAAACCTTGGCCATTCGGCTGTTCTTTAGCAGCTAACGGACGATTGCATGGGTAGGCCTACTGTGTCAACCGAATAGAAACTAGGTGTGGAAAGTGCAGTACTGTATCATTTTGGAGAAGGATTTATTTTGAACGTCAAAAAAACAACAACTATTGCATGTATGAGAACACTGTCTTTAAAGGGTTGCACCGCATCGAAGTGTTCTGTCCTTGTGAGCATAAAAACAGCACAGGTTTTTTACAGAGAAAGTGCTCTGCTGCGCTACCTTCGAAATCAACCTTGGAGCAAGGTGACAACTCAAGGGTGTTATTCACTCCCTTGGAGCTTGAGGGGCGAGTTAACATTTGGCAACACTGAATAATCAGAGCGCACAACAAAAACATTAGCCTGCACTTGGTTTTTCTCATGCAGTGGCATGGGACACACACTAAACGGCTAATTATTATGCTCATTATTCTTCTAATTATGCACATAATGGTGCCACATAATAATCAGGGGGATGTACCGACTGTCTCAATAGAGATGGCGCTTTATCTTCCAGTGCACTGTAACACAGATTAAGGGATCCGGTATTGAGTTGATTATTACTTTTACTATATCAATGATTATGCTGCACTTTGTTGAATGTATAGGCCTACTTGGGCAGTGCAAGGATAATAATTTCATATTTTCTATTTCTATGTACATTTTACTTATGCATTCTACTAAATTAAAATTTCGAACAAAATATTTTTTAAATCTCTAACCATCCTTCCGGAGAAGCACAGGAGCCTGCTGGGATTATCCCGTGAAGCAGACATCCACCGTTTAGCATGTTCTTTTTGTGATAATAGCCATAAACAAACAATAATGTGTACTTATTCATGGCATACAATGAGTTGTCATAAAGGCTATCATTTCTGATAATCCAGTCATCTAATCCAGTGTTATTAATCACATACACAGATACAAACGTTAGAGAAAGTTCCATGAGCACTTTTTACCTTGCATACGTAATTGATGGAGCAGCTGTGATAGCTGTCACTTCGGAAAGTATTCTGATTCGTAATAATGCCTGTGACTGGTAAGAAACATCCGTACAACCCTAACAATTTCTCCATAACAAAACTGTCATATATTAAATCTAGATGACATAGAAGGGATCTGCTTGATAGTAAGTAATAGCTTGTTTTTCTTGTGTGTTATTATGCATAGATCAATGAGATGTGTAATTTGGGCTTCTGTCTCCTTGCTCTCATTGTCTCATGTCTGTGAGTGTGATCTGTGATGTATGGAACAGATCTCTCTGTTTTTAACATTTAAAAAAGTTACTCTGCATGTACAGTATGTGTGTGTTTGGGTGTATGTGTATATTAGTGCATGTTTGTTTGTTTGTGTGTGTTTGGATGTATGTGTATATTAGTGCATGTGTGTGTGTTTGTGTGTGGGTGTTTGGGTGTATGTGTATATTAGTGCATGTGTGTGTGTTTGTGTGTGGGTGTTTGGGTGCATGTGTATATTAGTGCATGTGTGTTTGTGTGTGTGTTTGGGTGCATGTGTATATTAGTGCATGTGTGTGTGTGTTTGTGTGTGCGGGTGTCTGTGTGTTTGTGTGTGTTACGTGTGTATAGCAGCACGTATGTGTATAGCAGTGTGTGTGTGTGTGTGTGTGTGTGTGTGTGTGTGTGTGTGTGTGTTTGTCCATGTGCATGCACGTAAAGTCTGAGACGGGCAGTGTGCCTGGAGAGCTGCTTGGGTTTCAGGCATTTTGGAAAATGCTATTTCAGCCATGCACAGGCAGCATGCCAGGCTCAGGGGGTACCAGCTCCGGGTCACTTTACATACTCCCACTGATTGATGGCCATGTACGTCAAACACAACCACCCCCCACCCTCCCCACCCATGAAGCTCCTTCACTTTGCCTCTTTATTAAGCATCTCCCGGTCCCACCTGCACTCTTCAATTATCTCTCCCGTTCCATGTCACCGACCACCTATCATCTATCTGCCATTTGCATTTTTGTTTTATTATTCTTTTTGAGAAGTAACAGTTGCAAGGGTAGTTTTCATGTTTTGAATTTTTGTCACCGGTGCCATCAGTCCACTGGTGTGGACCGATGGCTTATCGTATTGGTGCTTTGCAAAGCTTTGGAAACGCTAGCCATTTGAATCTTTCTTCTTCAAATCTGAACCGCTTTCCCTTTTATGCACAGAATAATTTGGTCACACTTCTGTCACAACCCAGAGAAACGTATAACGTGACCTGGAGTGGTGGAATGTTATTCTGACCTTGTGCTTTTGACCCCTCACCTGTCCACACATAAAGCCACCATTCACACCACTGTACACACCTACAAGTGCTCCCAAGCATATCCTTCTTTATTACATCATTGAGATCAATACAGAATACATATACACAACAAACAAGAACTTTTGATGATTCAAATTTAGGCAATGAAAGCTCAGAAGGCTAATTAGGTCCAGAGAGTCTTTGTTAGCCAAGTGATGTTTAAAGGGTCATACCAGTATACCAGGCCTTAGTTAGCTTTAGCTCTTGCAGCTCACTGCCATTAATGGGTGTATGAGGTTTACTCTCAATATGATCTCTGGAACGGTGTTGGTATTGTTTAGACCATTCCGGTATTGAAGGTCTTACATTCGTCTCTCTGGCTCGCTCTCCGGCTCACTCTCTGGCTCCTACCCTATAGCTCTCTGGCTCCTACCCTATAGCTCTCTGGCTCTCTGGCTCTCTCTCTCTCTCTCTCTCTCTCTCTCTCGCTCTCTCGCTCTCTGGCTCTCTCTCTCTCTCTCTCTCTCTCTCTCTCTCTCTCTCGCCCCAGGATATTCATGGATCCTGGATCATAAAAAGATCCTTCTTGAGTTCTGGATTTCCTTCGGGGAACGATTCGGGCGCAGGTGCAAAGAGTTGAAATTCTGACAACACCATTAGGTCAAAGCACCCGCCCTCCTGCTAAAGGCTACTAGTGCCCTCGGTTGGCTTGGCTCAAGATGCCCCAACTAGATACCACGAAGGCTGGAACATCCGATACGCCATTTGAAAGGCGTCCAATACAAGTGATGAGGCCGGGGTATTTCCACTAAGGATTGAGTCTCCATCAAGAGGGGGACGCAGCATTGTTGCTTCTGTTTATATATGTGTAGATATATATATGTGTGTGCGCTTATATAATTTGCCCCAAGTGAATGTTCAGTGCAATTATGTTCGGAGCAAAAATATTCTGGTTAAACAGCAGATACATTTCATGTATTCTGCTGCCTCTGGCTCTAATGTGCTCAATTTAATATCTATATTTATATTTATATAAATCCATCATCTAATTCTATATTTATTTCATACCAATCATTGATTCAACATACCCCCCCTCACCAACACACACACTCACTCTGTCACTCACTCACTCACTCTCACATACAGACACACACAGACACACAAATGTCGAGTGGACCAGTGTATATGCGGGTAAGGCGATCCAGGGCCAAGGCATGATTTCCATACCGGGATGATGTCCTGTTAAGCCTTGGAGATGACAAGTATGTCCTCTTCTTTCTGTTACCTTTTCCACTTCCTCAGCCTGTCCATCGCAATCCTTTGAGCTGGCTGCTCGATCCAACGAGCACTATGGGCAGACACAAAGCAGGGGTCAAGGTCAGAGGCCGACACCGATGGGCTCCACAGGCCCATCGGACCTGTGGATCATTGTGGATCATTTCCACAAGAAAGAAAACCCCAGCTGATAGAAGATTCTGGAACAGACTGCCCCCCCCCCCCCCCCGCCCGCTAGGTTATGTTAAGGGCAGCAAGCCATAACGGGGTCTAGTATCTGTGTGTGTGTGTGTGTCCTGTCCTGTTCAATCTTAAGGATGATGAATCAACTCAAAGGGAACTTCTTAGGTCTATCTTTAACACACTCAGCGAGTACAAACGTCAAGGGCGAGAAACGCTGATCAAAGCGCCAACAGCGCAATCGAATCCTCCATTAGATCCATCGGGAGTTACACACGAGAAGAGTGAGAGAAACTGGTTATGGATGACTTTGACAGTCCCACTTGAGTTGCTGTTAGAATCTGTTTATAGTTGTGCCCTTGATGCACGGCGTCTCTACTCAGCCCTCTATTGCGGACCGGGGGTCATATCAGAATGATGCACTTTATTTGTAGATCAAAATGTACATAGTGGTTCAACATGCATCAAAAAGTGGATGGAGATAGAGGAGGGAGAGCAGAAATCCTGAAATTGCAATCAATAAATGCAAACATATATTTAAGAACCTGTACTGTATATGTACTGTACTGTATATTTCGACGACCAGCTAAATTATGATGAGAAAAACTAAATAGCAGTCATCTGTCACAATGTATCTTGCTCTTTGAATCAAAGGTTGATCATTTAATAATTGTGTGTGTGTGTGTGTGTGTGTGTGTGTGTGTGTGTGTGTGTGTGTGTGTGTACGACGACCAGCTAAATTATGATGAGAAAAACTAAATAGCAGTGTTCTGTTAACTCTAACTGACGTGAATTAGCGTAGCTGGGTTGTCTGAGTGGCATGCCTGGGAGGGTTAGCAAGATGCTTGTAAAAAAAATAAATAAATAATTAGTTATTTGTAGAATATATCCGGTAAAGGATGTGATTTTATTAATGACATAGCAATCAATATCCATCAGCATTGACTACAGATATGTCCAAGTGATGTTAGGTCCGAGCTGGTTGAAATGTTACACATTGCAACTTTAATAATAATAATAATAATAATAATACATTTAATTTAGAGGCGCCTTTCAAGACACCCAAGGTCACCTTACAGAGCATATAGTCATCATTCAAAACTATGTAAAACAGACTAGGAATAAAAGGAAAACAGAGGTTAAACATGAAGAATAATAATAATTAATAACACTCAAAGACGCCTAAAGTGAAGGGGGGACCTCACTAACCACCACCAATATGTAGCACCCACTTGGGTGATGCACGGCAGCCAATCGGTGCCAGAACGCTCACTACACACCAGCTTGAGGTGGAGAGTTAGGGATGAGGTGGAGAGTGAGGGAAAAGAACATATTTAAACACTATCGACCATATTTAAACACTGTCGATCACATTTAAACAATATCGACCACATGTAAACACTATCGACCACATTTAAACACTATCGACCATATTTAAACACTATGGACCACATGTAAACCCTATCGACCACATGTAAACACTATCGCCCACATTTAAACACTATCACCCACATTTAAACACTATGGACCACACGTAAACACTATCGACCACATTTAAACACTATCGCCCACATTTAAACACTATCGCCCACATTTAAACACTATGGACCACATTTAAACACTATGGACCACATGTAAACCCTATCGACCACATGTAAACCCTATCGACCATATATATAAACACTATCGACCACATTTAAACATGTAAACCCTATCGACCACAATTAAACACTATCGACCACAATTAAACACTATCGACCACATTTAAACATGTAAACCCTATCGACCACATTTAAACACTATCGACCACATCCAAACACCATCGACCACATTTAAACACTCTCGCCCACACCTACTCACTATCGACCACATTTAAACACATTTAAACATTTAATAGACAACAACACATAGCAACTAGTCTAATAGAGTGGGTTTGGAAGGACTTAAAGGATGTTCCCGCTATTCTTATCCTAGGTGCAAATGAAACATCAAATTTAATTTTTGTATTATTCTTATTTTTTCATTTAGTTCTGTCACACTGCAGCCAAATACATGTGTATCAAAGCCTCATTATATCCGATGAGAATCCATTAGGGAAATTACTGTGGGAGTGGTATGAATAGCAAAGGGTTAGGTTGCAACTGAAATATGTACTGCACCAAGACGGCAGACACATGCTGACAAACACACAAACATCCAGGCACGCACACACACACACACACGCACGCACGCACGCACGCACACACACATTAAGGCACACGCACGCACACGCATTAAGGCACACACACACACACACACACACACACACACACACACACACACACACACACACACACACAAAGACGCAGTGGACTGAATAAAAATGCTGACAATTATTAAATGATCAACTGATTACACTGGCGTGTGTGTGTGTGTGTGTGTGTGTGTGTGTGTGTGTGTGTGTGTGTGTGTGTGTGTGTGTGTGTGTGTGTGTGTGTGTGTGTGTGTGTGTGTGTGTGTGTGTGTGTGTGTGTGTGTGTGTGTGCGTGTGTCATGGCAAATGTCAAATCTTATAGAGATAATAGCACACGATAAGGATTGTATGTCAAGGCGCACACCTGAAGCTGCAGTATACCAGCTGCATGTGTAAGTGTGATTGGATAGATATTTGCACAAAGCTATATCCCAATGCTTATGTGTGTGGTTGTGTGTACACGCAGCCCCATTGATGTGGTTGGTTGTTTCGCGTGTCCAGGTCTGTTAGACAGAACGAGAATGAGACAAAGAGGTACAATACCTCGCTGCCTGCTTAGACACAAAGGCAGCTCAAGGACACATTCCCTTCATTTATGATGAATGCTTTTGAGTACATTCGTCCAGTGCCACGAATGCTGCCACGATATCACAGAGCTAGGTGTAGAGATATCCTGCTGTCACCTCCCCCCCCTTTCCCCTTGCTGACTGACATGTAAGCTAATAAAACCAAATAGGAAATGGAGGAAAAAAAGTTGGTGTTGAATCATCAAACCGATATGCTGCAGTCACATGACGTGTTTCTGAGGACTGAACAGAAGAGTTGCTTTGCTTCTTCCTTTGTTTCTTTGTGGAGCTCTTTTGCTCTTTCTTGAATAAATGATAGCATAATAAAATGAATAAATAATAAATGGCTAAATCTCCTGTTCAATATCCCATCTGGGATGCCATTTGACAACCCCCTCCCTCCCTCCCTCCCTCCCTCCCTCCCTCCCTCCCTCCCTCCCTCTTCCCCCTCCTCCCAGAGGAGAGCAGTAATGCGTCATTATGGATCAAAATTTGAAGTTCAGGCAGAGACACTCGATTCAAAAGGACAGAGACTATTTGCGACACATTATGTACGGTTATATTTAGCGTCTGAAGCCCCGCTTATTGCGATGGCTACCCTAATGAATCTCCCAGCATGTGGGGGGATTCTGCTGAGCCCACTGACGCAGACATAAACTGACATAAACAAACGACAAGCAGGTTCTCTAGCTCACTCGTCATATCACAGCTGTCGCTGGCTCATACCGACTATGAAATAACTTGCTAATTAGTCCGTCGGTGCTTCGGTAATTGAAATGCGACTCCCAAAAAGTTATATTTTTTCCATGTGCATTAAATAACTGAGTTGATGAACTTTTGATGCATTTGTTGCATCAATTTGATTTAATATTTCTTTTGTGATTTTTCTAAAGTGACGTATTGACATCGCTGCGTAGTCTTCCTGTGGAAAGGGCAGAGAGAAGGTCAAACCTCAAGTTCAAAAGAGAGCAAAAAAAGATGCATGCTAAGATTCTATGCAGGCTACGAAACACAAAGATGTGGAATACGTCTTTACGTATCTATTCTGTTCTATTTCCTCTGTTCTATTCCACCAGGGTCTACCACAGGGCCCTGCATATCAGCTGGCAGCCCGGGTACACTGGCACACTTCAGCTCCCTGCCTCCCAACCTCTGCCTAAAATGTGGAGCAGTAATTAATTGACAAGCACAGTAAGCATAACCGCATTGAGTGTTGTCAGTGACGAGGGCTGACAGATGGGTATTTTCCAGTTCTACAAGAGCCAAAACTGACTTCAAAGGGGTTATTTGTATGTGTGGTTGGGAAGGGGTGAGTCAGTGGGGGAGAACGGTGGGTCTTGTGCGTCTTTTGCACTCTATTTATGTCCATTTCAATTTCCCATACTATTTATGTCGCACTGGTGGGGTTGGGCAAAGTGCGTGGTAGGAAAGGGGGTGGTGGTTAACGCTGCAATCCTAGAACCTTGGAATCCCCTCAAAGATAAATGAACACCCATGGATGCATACTTCTCTCGCTCTATTGAACCGGCGTCCTTTTCCATCTCACCCACCCTCTGTGTTTGCCTCCTTGACTCTCCCTCTCCTTTTTCCTCGCTCTCTGTCTCCGGCTCTCTTCGCGGTTCCATTCCTTTGATTCCTTCTTAGTGGATGCTCTTTCCTACCACAGGCAGCCCCCCCCCCCCCCCCCCCACACCCTACACACAAACACACACACCGTCCTCAGTTTGATGTGTCTCACAGCAGGTTACCTTTGGGAAATGGCAGCACCCTGCGCTCTTCCAGTTGACGGTGATGATTTATACACTTTATGCACACACAGGCGTGCACGCACAAGGAGACACACACCAGCACACACACACACACACACACAAACACAAGCCACACATAATACAGACTCACACACACACAAATCCCCCCACGGACACACATATGCATGCCATGCACACGCATTTGCACCCCTGCACACACATAAACACATGCATACACCGACATAGACACACACACAAACACATTAACACACATGCATGCACATGCACATGCACACTTATACACACACGCACACACAAGCAGGCACACACGCGCGCGCATGCACGCACATCAACACATCCGCACATGCACACGGGGCAAACAGTTCACCATATACTCTTCTCACAACTGTGTCTCACTGTTAGACATTTGGCGTCCGTCCAATGGGCAGGCAAAAGGGAGAGCCAGGTGCATCAGCACCACTCAGTTCTCTCTCTCTCTCTCTCTCACTCTCTCTCACTTTCTCTACCTCTCTCTCGTTCTGTTTTGCTCTCCCTCCCTCTCTTAACTTGCTAAATTCAGCCGATCACTCACTAAGAGTGGAGGTAGAAGAAAGGAGGGGATCAATTTGACAGGCAGAAGTGGACAGATTGGCTAAGCGATCGATAAGGCAGCAGTCATGTTTGGTTATGGCCGCAGTAATTTCACCTGGAACGGGACGCTGAAAGAGCTGGAGGCCGGCAGCCAAGCATCCTGTAGAGGTAAGTCTGTGGACGTGTGCGTGCATGCGTGTGTGTGTATGTGTGTGATAGTGTACAGCAACCCCATACTGGCTCAACACTTTTTGAAAGTTGTCTCTCGAAAAAAAAATGCACTTCTCTCCTAACTCGTTGCAGGCATATTGTACTGCCTTTTATATTGAAATGCAGCAATGCAGTCCAATCCATAATCAGACATCCAGATGGCATTCTGTTACATGAAGAAACGTTTTGACAATCACAATATTGACAATTTAGTCCTTTCGATTTTTTTTGTATAAAATTGAAAAAATAAACATCTATTAATGCTGTTTGAAATTCACCTTGACCAGAATGATGTCTTGAACTATCAGCCAGTTCAAAAATAACTATTAAACAAAGCGCGTACAAGGCCATAACCAGAGTAGACACCTGAACCTTGGTGGTAAAGCTCCTGTTGTACAGCTTAACCCTAAAATGCCGGTCTCTACGTTAAACCTCTGCAGTAAACACTGGCACATTTACAGCGCCCGTTAATCTACGGCACACTGCGCTCTCCTTATCCTGGCAACTATATAGGGAAGGAATATGACATGACAAGCCAATTGATGACAAGTGAGCCTCCGTTTTCAGAATCCGCCATATCAAATTCTTGACACTGGAGAAGGGAAGAACCCTTTATGAATAACAGGAGGAAACCTGTTGATATGAATTAATGATGTTGATTGGAGAGGCACAATCTTTAATTTTCTAAATGCAAATGCCTACATTTGCATATGCACAGTGGTGTGGTGAATGACCAAACTTCCCTATCTGATTACTCATGCTGTGTCTGGGGAGCCCTATGGCGCTAAGCCTCTTTAAATGCACAGTGTCATCTGTGAGCTGCAAATATCAGATGAATCTGAGAAGTTACAGGTGACCTTCCCGGCTCTTTAACTGTCGAAAGGGATGAAAGTGGGTGTGTGTTTCGCCATGTGCGAGTGTGTTTGTGTGTGTGTGTGTGTGTGTGTGCGTGCGTGTGTGTGTCTGTGTGTGAGTGCGTGTCTGTGTGTGCGTGAGTGTGTGTGTGTTGCTCAGCACATGCATGCATGTATCTCAGCATGTGCTTGTGGAGCCTTGAGTGAAAGAAGAAAAGGAAAGTCTCATCATACACTTACTTGCATGGGTTTGTGCAAAGTGTAGTAGTACTTTCTACAGTAATACATCATACTTAAATACAATCTGTAGAAACTCGCAAAGCCTTTGCAATAAACTTTAAAGAGGTAGATCACAAAATAACCTTTTTTATGTCTGGGCTTTCTTTTCACAGTGTTTGCTAATATCGGTCCTGGCCTTTGTTTTTGTCTCTGTGTGCCTTTTCAATAACACCACTTTCTAAAACTCTCTCTGACAATTTTCTTCCGCATTTACCCGAAAAGCCCAACAGAGTATAGCAGCCACATTAATAATGTATGTTGGGCAAAGAGATACCAGCACCAGCACTTCCAGCTCCCTCAGTGTTTCTCTCCATCTCTGAATGGCGTACATAAAATGGAGTTCTCTTTTGCAGTCCTGTGAGCCTGGAGTCGGGGCGGGCTGAGATGCTTGAGTTTCCCAAACACATTATAGTTTTCCATATGCAGTGATTAAAGAAGCTTTGGTCTGCGCAAACTCAATTTCCTATGCCACACAGTGAGCAATTATAACCGTCTATCTGTCTCTATGTCTGACTGTCTGTGTGCCTCTGTCTCTCTCTTTCTAAGACATATTCAATGTGCACGCAAGACGGCTGTAATAACGACATACGTGGGGCCCAGAGTTGGCACATAGATCACATGATGTGGGATCTTAATGGCTTTGAAGAGATGTTGAGGAATTGCAATCCAAGACGTTTGGGATGTAATCGTCACAGAGCTGTTTATTGTCACGGCTGTGGAATGGGCCCCTTGCTCGAGCCCAGGGTTGATGTGGGGCCAAGGAAGGTGAGGTGAACACGGCTTTTTTTTTGCTGCAAACGGGCCCCTTTCAGTGTATAAAGAATTTAAAATGGTTTGCCCCCTGGGGCCACAACACAATGCTTAACACGTTATGGTGTTGCTATGGTAACAGCGTGTAGAAGTGTCACTGGAGTGTAAGGGGGGAGGTATATGGTTGGGAAGGGTCTTTCTGTAGGCACACAGGTGTTGTAATACGTTGGCGAGTCAGATACACACGCGCAAGCACACGCACGTCTGTTGCAAGCTTTACATAATTGAAAAGGTTGCAACTTGTTCTCCCTTTATTTATTATGGTGGAGCCCTTTTCAACTGGTTGCATATGAATAAATGATTTAAGCTTTTGATTTTGAGGATGTGTGGTTTTATGAGAAAGCCAACATCAAAAGCACTGTTTTACACCTTTCACATTGTATCCGTAAGAAAATGTTTGTGCAAGTTCTGATATCTTATTGGGGGGGGGGGGGGGGGGGGTTTAATCATGGTGATGCTAAAAGTTGTATTTGTTGCATCGGAGCAAACTGAAGTGCTACTTTCAAGCATACTATGACAAAAACGGAAAAATTCCCTAACTGTAAACTAAAGAACAGACAATATCTATGATGTATACATTCTTATTTTCTCTTATTTTCCATCTCATTTGGTTTATGTTGTGTGCCACCAAACTCCCTCTCTGTCGCCCTGACCTCTCTCACCTCACTCTTTCTCTCTCTGTCTCGCTCGCCTTCCCTCTCGCTCGCTTGCTCTCTCTCTCTTATCTCACACTCACTCTTTGCCTCTTGCTCTCTTCTCTCGGTCACCTCTCCACCCCTTTTCTCGCTCTCACCTCCTTCTCTCTCTCTCTCCCCCGCTCTCTCCCTTGCTGGCTCCGTCTGTCTCTTGCTCTCTCTCTCCCACCCCTCTCGCTCTCTTTCACAGCTCGCTCCTTCAATCAAACGGCTGATTCCTGGAACACCTTCTAGGTTTACTCCGTGCGCAGATATAAAAGTGGCGGTGGAGGCGGCGCCTTACTTTCTCATCTGTTTTATGCCTCAGTATCTTCATGATTAATGGGCAGATTTTGTCGCTGGGGGCCACCCGGCATCCAGTTTAGGTTTCAGGTCTGATTTATCTCCAAGGTGGAGAGTCTGTTTTACAGGCCATGGAGGCACTGACTGCCCAGAGAGCTGTCTTACTACCAGAAGAGGGGGGAGAAAAGCAAAAGAAAAAGCCCCCAAAAAACTCCCCAAAAACCCAGCCTATCACTGTTCCACGGTCGTGCCATGCATCACTGTGCCAGTGTTAATACTCAAGAGAAACGGGGTGTGGGGCAAGTAACGTGATTGCAAGGCTTCAAAAAGTTGTCAATGTCACCAGGAGAAGTGCCATCCATGCAATAACTTAGTTTCTTGTGATAAACATGACATTGATGGGGTGCAGGGTCACCAGCGGGGGCTCTGTGAATGACGGGGGCGGTGGAGAGGTGCTTTCGGACACTGACACTGCTGCTGTTGCTGCAGCCCTACTGCCCGGAAAAAAAACCCACGCATACACAAGACGATGAACCCCAAAACGCCATCAGACTAAATGGATCGGCTTTTATGGGTCGGAACATTTGTTCAGATGCAAAGCATTTTTTTGTTGACATTATACACAGCCAGGCCAGGCAGCTAAAGCCGTGCCACAGAATGCGGTGACATGTGCTTCCTAAATAAACACAGAGATACCGCAGGGCTTTACCAGGGAGTAGGCCTGGGGGTGGGTGGGGGTGGGTGGGTGGGGGGGGGTTGTCTGTGTTGATTTCTGTAGAGTCTAAACTGCGGCCAAGTCCTGATGTCAGGCATCTGAAGAGAGATGCTTAACAGGACAGCTGAAGCAGCACATAGGGAAGACCCCGCATTGTGTGTGTGTGTGTGTGTGTGTGTGTGTGTGTGTGTGTGTGTGTGTGTGTGTGTGTGTGTGTTCTCCCAGAGCATCCCCCCGTCCAGTACAAATGTGTATTTGTGACGTTACCCTGGGATGATTGCAAATATCGCTGATGGGACTGATATAGTATGTGTTTGCGTGTGTTTGTTTGCGGTGTCTGTGTGTGTGTGTGTGTGTGTGTGTGTGTGTGTGTGCAACAGGCTGATCCGTGTGCATGTGACCTTGCGAGGAGCAGAGCTTCTCTGTAAAGTTCCTGGATGCTGGAAAGGTTTCGCTATGAGATCATCGTCTGACAGTGAGGATTACGAGCGGCTAATCTACGTATATCCTCCATCCTAATCCCATAGTGAGGCAGACAGAGAACAAGACAGCCAGGGCAGAGTAATAGAAGAGGGAATAATGGATTAGTGGGAAAAAACCTCAGCTCCCATGACAGCAGTCTGGTTTAGGGAGAGCTGCTCACGTGAACAGCATTCACGGTGTTGTGCGCTGGGACTGGCATGTAGCAGGGAGGATATCTTTGTGGAAAGGCGGGGACTGCTGCTATTTGGTGAAGGCAATGCTAGGCTAGGAGATGGAAAGAATCACGGACAGAAAGACAAGCTTTCCATTTTATGGACCAATGGAAGTTTGTCAAATATTTTGAAATATGTCATTTTTTTTAAATATCTGAAATGAAACATCTCTCATGACTAATACTTCCACTAGCTCATCCATCCTCAAATCAGGCCAGGGCTCAGCCCAAACAGGTCGCCCTCTGCTGGCTGCTGGTAGCCCACGATGGCACTCTTCAGCCTTCCCTGTAGAGATTGGACGTGAGATTCAATTACAGAGCATATACTTTTAATTATGCCCCATTTACTCGTAGAGGTCCATAGGGCTATGCAAATGAGTTGGAGACGAAACAGAAAGAGGGATAGCATGACTGGCGTCAGTGGATAGAGAAGGCCTGGGTAGTGATGGGAGGGAGGGAGGAGGGGCGAAATGGGCGCTGCATGTTATCTGCAGCGGGGCAGTGGTCCCTGTTGGTTAACGTGGTGTTCCAGGCCGCCGTGATGTCCCGGAGCTTACCCCGGCGTCCCCATAGTGCCCTCCCTCACCTTGTTTGCTGGCTCTCGTAGCCGTGCTGTCAGCCATGGATAAAAATACATGTCATGCATGCGGATGAATAGACACGCACGCAGGCACGCACGCACGCAAACGCATGCACATGCGCTCACACGGCCAGGCATGCATAAACACACATGCACACACACACATGCACACACATAAATGCCAGAGGTTTTTTTTTTTTTTCTGTTTAATTATGGTTTATTTGTTCTCTTCTCAATATTTTCACTCAAATGTGGTTAATGTAACCTGTTCAAATATATCTTATTTCAAAATAATGAACACGCATTGTTTGCATGTTTTGTGTTTGCCATTTTTGGAGTAACAAATATATATCCTTTGCTATTGTCTACATAACACTGATCTATTTTGTGTGTTTGTGTGTGTGTGTGTGTGTGTTTGTGTATGTGTGTGTGTGAAAAAGTGAAAGTGAAAAACTTTTTCTCATTAGTGGTGATGACAGAAAAAAATCCCCATCGCATTTCTAATGACTCCGTAATGAGACTGCTTGTGTGTGTATTGTTTGTTTGTTGGTTTGTTTATGTATGAGATGAGCAGTATATATCTATGCATGCATGCATTTCAGTGGGTGTCTGTGTCTGTGTTTGTATGCGTGTGAGTTCTTGCTATCGGTGTTGTGTATGGTTTTGTTGTGCGGTATTTGTGTAAATCTCTTTGGTGTGAGAGAGAGAGAGTGTGTGTGTGTGTGTGTGTGTGTGTGTGTGTGTGTGTGTGTGTGTGTGTGTGTGTGTGTGTGTGTGTGTGTGTGTGTGTGTGTGTGTGTGTGTGTGTGTGTGTGTGTGTGTGTGTGTCTGGCGTGTAGGAAACAGACAGCTCAGTGCCAGCCTCCTACTGAGGGGAAACTCTAAACTCCTGGGAGCCATCAAGTTCATCTGAACCCCTCACCCCTCTGTACTCTCTATTCACTCCTGCACTGTCTCTCTCCTCTGTTTCCCCTCCTCTTTTTCACGTCTCCCTCAACACCTCCTGGCTTACTCTTGCCCTCGCTCTCGTCCTCTCGCTCCCCGCTCATCGTGTCCCTCTAGTGTGTGATGCTACACAGCGACACCTCTTTGAGTAGAGCACACTTACAAAGGCTCATTTCCTTCACACGTCTCTAGTGTCCCCAGGCCTCTCGAGCTGTCTCCTTCCCTCCCTCCCTTGCTGCCGCTCCCTGCCTGTCTCTCGCTGGGCCCCTATTGGTCTTTCATTATTTCGTGCTTTCTTTCTTCCCCCTTCCATCCCTCTCTCTCTCTCTCTCTCTCTCTCTCTCTCTCTCTCTCTCTCTCTCTCTCTCTCTCTCTCTCTCTCTCTCTCTCTTTCTCTTTCTCTCTCTTTCTCTCTCCCCCTCTCTCTCTGAGTCTCTCTGTCTCTGTCTCCCTGTCTCTCTCTATGTCTGAGTCTCTCTCTCTCTCTCTCTCTCTCTCTCTCTCTCTCTCTCTCTCTCTCTCTCTCTCACCTTTTCAACTCTCCATAGTTGTTATTCTCTGATACTTGTTGTCGCCACGGTAATGTCTGAAGGCCGAGACCCACGTTCAGGCAAACTGTATGACAGCGTCACTGTGTGATCCGTGCCTCAGACTTCCCTTAAAGGCACCCAGTGCAACTTTATGTAAACATTCAATGAAAAATAAACATTCAATTTCTAGTCGTTTTTACACGTAGTAAGTTTCAATAACTCCATACCATTACATATCGACATTCAAGGAGCAAAGATGAGATGTCGTTGTGTGGTGAGAACTGATAGAAAATCGTAAGCAACAACAATCGCCGGTGGGGAGAAGCCATTTTTCCATTGACTGGAAGCCTGCTTTATTTATTGTAGGTTACAAAAAATAAAGAAAATGGCGGCATTGTTGTTGTTATCGATTTTGTATCAGTTCTCACCACACAACGACGTCTCATCTTTGCTTCTTAAATGTCGGTATGTAATGGTATGGAGTTATTGAAACTTACTACGTGTAAAAAAGACTAGAAATTGAATGTTTATTTTTAAGCCTCGAAAGTTGCACTGGGTGCCTTTAAAGCAGTTGAGGACAAACTCTGCGATATGAAGGTTAAATTTACTGCAAAAGAAAGGAAATAAGAGACAAACAACTTTTTTTACTCAATTCAATTAAACATGAATTGCAATGTTTTATTTGTAGTTTTTCATTTTTTTGCATTGATGTATTAAGAGGATGCATGTGGATTATAGTGTTTATCTGTGTTTGTGTGTGCGTTTGTGTGCGTCAGTGATTGCGCACGCGGCACTATAAATGTTGTAGTATCTAATCACTAATGGAGGGCTGGAAGTAGACCGACATGCCGTTTGGCAGGGGCCTCAAACACAAAACCCCTGTCTCAATGAAATTGCATATTCACACATGCATCATGGCAGGCCGCTTGCAACGCAAGTGTAAATAAAACCGGGAGACACTTGGCATAAAACATCCCCGCTGCTCTGACTCTTACTCAAAAGCTGCATGTCCTCGCTGTCAAAACCAATCACAATCAGCAGCGTTGGCCTGGGCGTGGTTCAGAAATATAAGCTGTTTCTGTGTTTATTTGCCGGAATTCGTCGCTGTAAAACATGAAACACACGCGGCATCAGGAGTGTTGGTCACACTCGAAGCGCCTGTGCCCCTTTGTCTCTCTCTCTCTCTCTCTCTCTCTCTCTCTCTCTCTCTCTCTCTCTCTCTCTCTCTCTCTCTCTCTCTCTCTCTCTCTCTTTCTCTCTTTCTCTCTCTCTCTCTCTGAGTCTCTCTGTCTCTGTCTCTCCTTCTCTCTGGCTCTCTCTCTCTCTCTGTCTCCCTGTCTCTCTCTCTCTCGCTGTCTCTATGTCTGAGTCTCTCTGTCTCTGTCTTTGTGTCTCTGTCTCTCCTTCCCTCTCTCTCTCTCTCTCTCTCTCTCTCTCTCTCTCTCTCTCTCTCTCTCTCTCTCTCTCTCTCTCTCTCTCTCTCTCTTTCTCTCTCTCTATCTCTGAGTCTCTCTGTCTCTCTCCCTGTCTCTCCTTCTCTCCTTCTCTCTGTCTCTCTCTCTTTCCCTTTCTCTTTCTCTCTCATTCTTGGCTTTACAATGGTGCCTTGGTCGGCCTGCTCATTTTGTGACCAACTTTTTTATAGTGTCCCCCCCCCCCCCCCATCGCCTTCTCAACACCACAGCACAAGTGTTTTTGTTTCTAGAGCACTTTATCCTTCAAGGGGGTAATGTTACCCACCCGTGATATGCGCATACACACAAATAGATGGTGCCGCACATGCACACAATGCGGGGGGTGCAGGGGGGGGGGTGCTGGTTGCTGATTGGGGACACAAAAATTAAGTTACAGTCATACATAGGCAAAAGTCGGACAGACAGATAGACACATATCCACACACACACGCTCGTAGGGAAAACCCACCCACAAGGATGGATGAGCAGTGTGACGTGCACATGCCCCACGTTAATTGCATACACACACACACGCACACACAACCACACACGCGACAACAACAGCACACACACAGACACAGACACACCCACACCCGCCCCGCGTCAATCAAGGGTCAATTTTCCCTGGGATCCCTAGTTGAGTTAAGCCGGAGGGAGTCTCTCTGTCTCTTCTCTGTGTGTGCTAGCTGTGCCTGGCGTGTCAGCCTGTGCTGAAGAGACCGAGTAGACAGGGGCACGCTATACCGGTCCCAGCTGTCTGCTATGCGCCTCTCGCCTCTTCCCTCCGTGTTTCTCAGTCTCGTTTCTTTGTTTGTGCTTGTTTTTCCTCTCGGCCGACTTTGTTCTTTTCCTCTGCCGGCTGTTCTCTCATCCCCTCTGCCGCGGCGGGTCCACTGGTCGGGGCTGCCCTTCTGATTGGCTCCCTGCGTAGCACGGGGTCGTCCCAACATGAGCGCGGTGGCGGCTAACAGCTCCAGCGGTCTGGAGGTCCTGCTCTCCACTCTGCAGGTAGGGCCCCTTTGCCTGTGGTGGTGCAAGCAGCTGTTGGCTTGTGGTCGCCCTGCTTGAAAAGCTGTGTGTGTGTGGGGTGTGGCTGTATGTGGTTTTTATTTTTATTTTTACAGAAGTAGATCTGGGTCTCTATGAGAGCAAGGATTGCAGACCCCGTACTTGGTGTGTTTGTTTTTCCTGTAACTTTTGTACCTGTTGGTGTTATAGTATTATTGGCCGTCCTGTCTAGACAGAACACAACGTGGAATTCTATTAACGCTTTTATCTACACTATCTAAATATATTTCAGAACTAAATCGACTTAATATTGATTCTTAACTGATTGTAATTGCCTATTCTACAATTAATGTGTATTATATATCTATATATATATCAACATATTACACTATTCGATGTATTATGACTTAAGGATAAAGGTATTATATCATATCATATCGGGTTTACATGACCTTTTCTCATTGTCCTCATATGTAGTGCCCCTATCCTTCTACCTTGCATAGTGTTCAGGGACTTAGGAGGGCTCCTCAAAGCAGCAGCGTGACATGCTCAAAGCGTGAGCCCATCCAGAGTCAGGAGACCACCGGGCCACCATCTGACTCTGTGTCATATGGAATCAGCCATACTCATGGCAAAAATATTTGCTTTTGTACGTATGCGTTCTAAAGGAGTACTCTTTATTGCCTCTGTTTTGTGTTTTGCTCTTACACCATCTGCTTCGCCATCTGTTTGTGTGCACTATGTGTGAGACAGTCACATTCAATTACTTTACTGAGTAAAGATATTCAGATTCGGATGGAGAGCAAATGAGCATTATCATGTATAATCTGTATAATCTGTCAAATATTTCTCCCGTGTGGGCTGATCCGACTCATGACCTTACAGCGCCAGCAGCTGTTAGGGGCGGAAACAAACTTCATCATTATTATTTAGTTATTTATTTTCATCACTTCCTCCACCCTTTCTTATACTCCTGCATTCCTGCATTGCTTTCTTATTTCGGTTTCTTTATTTTTGTACCACTTTCTTTTTTTCGATAATTATTCCATTCTCTTTCTCTCTTTATTTTTTAACAATGTCAGTCATAGTCTGGTGTTGCTTGTGCTACCCCTGTATGTGTTACATGCAGAAACCATCCCTGAATATCCTTTCCTCCCCGGTCGAGTTAGACTCAATGAAGCCCTCGTTCTGGCCTGCGGCGTTAGGCTTTGGATTTCTGCGTCATTCTGCATCCATCCAGCGTGTATCCATTCAGTATCACATTTGTTTTGGACACTGACCGACTAATCTGTCCGTCTGCCGTCTGGTCTCGGCCCAGCAACACTATCAATATCATATCTATATCACTGGGCTGGGACCAATTTCTTCTCGGGTGTGTTACGGCAATACAACTCTGAGCTAAGATAAACGATGAGTTCAACTCATTGGCTCCCAGGGCAATCGCTAACGCCAAGGTTCAACCCTGGGCGTAGCGGCTGCACCACAGCGTTCATTGTACAGTGCACGGTATCGTAGACTGGAGCGTGGGTTTTGAAATGTGTTGGGCATGGATTATTTCTTGATGCTTTAACATGCATATCCAGGCTCTTTGTAAATGATCAACAGATGGGGCTGCACGTGCGACGCTATGTAAATGAGAAGCCTGCGCTCTTTGTGCGGCTTTAAGCTATCGAGAGATTCGGTCAACAGAGCAGTTGTGTGACTCCAGGCGCACGGGAGATAATTAAGGGAAACACTCCGCTTGTGTGTGTGTGTGTGTGTGTGTGTGTGTGTGTGTGTGTGTGTGTGTGTGTGTGTGTGTGTGTGTGTGTGTGTGTGTGTGTGTGTGTGTGTGTGTGTGTGTGTGTGTGTGTGTGTGTCTGTGGGTAGTGAATGCGGTTGCACTTGCACTCGCAAGTGAGATTGATAGACACACTGTCACCGTGGAGATACACGGCGATGGAGCGACGCAGAGCACCTTCGTGGAAGTGTCAGCCAGCGAGGGAGGCCTGGATGATTTGGATTGCCCGCTCATCCTTCATCCCTCCCCCCAGCCACACGACACACTCGCTCAGCTGTTACGCCTCTCAGCCACAAAGGCTTTGGTTCAAACTTCTGTCATTTGCATCCCCCTCCCCCCCCCTTCCCGCCCAAATTGCTGTTACCTTAGGGTGCACTTTGTTTTACAATCATAATCCTACATCTAACAAATGACACTCAAATGATAGCTCTTAGATTTTACCCACAGCATCGTCTTTGATCTCGACTGCTGACCAGAGTTGAGCCGTAGCTGACTAGACCCAGCCTCCCTTCCTCACTGAAAGAGTGGCCAGCCAATTCTAACTGTAATCCACTAGGGACACATAGAATCATGATAACGATAGCTTTAGAGGTAAACATGATATTAATAATATTTTCAAATTTAGTGAAAGCCGAGGTTCAATATAATAGAATCATACAAGTGAACGCTGGTTAGTATTTTTTTTTTTAATGCATTCATTTTCTTGTTGCCTTTATCTGACATTGTCATGGGCCTACAGAAGGGGTCACCGGAGGGGCCCGTCTAGCTACCTCTTGTGGGTGACCTGCTGATTCCATTATGGACATCTGTGAGCAGCTGTCCTGGCCATGGAGCTGTGAGCACGTCCTGCTGTGACTCTTACCCTCGCATCATGGCTATCATGGCTGCCCGACTCCAGCCTGACATCACACACCTAATCTGCCATTGATGCTGAGTGATGAAGTGCTAACAGTTTAGTCTGGGGCTGCCTGCTGCCTCTGCACCAAACAGGTGCTGCTGGCTGCCTGCATCAGCCAGTAAGTCTTTACCAAGCGCCAAGCTCCTAGGCAAACAGCCCCCCCAGAGCACCAAGACAACACCAGAATTGGATTTTACAGGAGCCTATAGTGCATGAAGTCTAATCCGACTGAACTGATGGAATCTGATCTGATAACTCTGTGTACTGCATTTATTATTTAAGTCAACTTTCAAAATTTCATTCTCACCAAAACAACCTTTCCTCCTGAATGAGTGTAGCACAGGGGCACAGCTAGCTGAGATCCTATGCAGCAGGGTCTAATGTAAACCCATATCATATGCTGTTGTCTATTCATTGTTAATAAGCAACATGGTCTCAGACTGCATGTGGCTGTATATTCTGTGCCCTCCCCGGCTTTTTCTGCCATTGAAGTCAATCAGTGTGAATATGGCAATTCTCCCCTATAAGCCTAATTCGTACAGACGTACAAACGTACAGACGAACAGACGTACATACATACAGACATATAGACATATAGACATACAGATAGACCTACAGACATACATGCACACACAAGAGATAATGAAAATCGAAGTTGTTGAAGTGTAGTTAATGTTAATGTCACCACCATGCCATCAACTTGCAAAGATGCCCATTTAGTAAGAAATAAGAAGAGTAAATAATGCAAATAGCTGTCCGTATAAATATACATCCAAAACGCGAACATTTCTAAGTGGAACAAGCTGTTCAAACAGTGGGAAATAAGCTCTTTTGTATTTGTCTTGTTGAACATGTCTTTAACCATGCGTGCCCAAATATGGAGTTCTGGTTCGGAAGGATTTTCTCTATGGGGGGAAAATGTTTATTATGCATCCATCTTTGTGGAGAAATGACTGGCTTTCTAAGTTGCTGGCTTTCCAATATAGTGGTTCTCTCCCTGAGCAAGGATTTTAACAGCTGTTCCATTCTCCAGTTGAAGCATATGCTTATTCAAAACGTATACTCATTCCTGCAGAGACAATACGTTGTAACAGATACTCCATAACTAGCAATAATGTGTAGGTCTCATTACTGAGTGGCCTCGTCAAAAGCGGATTAAGGAAAAAATTTGTCAAAATAAAAAAATCCCCAGCTGAACGTAAGTCACCCGCAGACGATGAATTCAAATGAAAGTGTGATTTTTTATAACTAATCCCCCCCCTGGCAAGACTCGCTTGTTTGAGTCGCAGGATGGCTTCACATATGAGCAACGGTCTCTTAGTTTATAGGTATTTGTTACCACTAGAGAAGTCCCATTCGCAATCAATCATGCAACTTTAGCCCAGGAGTGCCACATGGGCTCTGATCCGTTCCCCGGCGGCTTCCAGGACTTGAGATGCCGCAATATAAGAACTCCCATCCAACTTGCCATCCACCTGCTCATATCACAGCACTTCCCCTGTAATGCAATAGGGCCTGTGGATTAAAACACAAGCTGTGAGGCACTCAATGATGCGAGCCGCTTATCTCTTAGTTATCTGTTGCAGGTGATGACCACCTGTCATGAGGCAAAAGACTGAGACTGAATGGATCATAATATCCAGTTAACATCGGCCATCTATGTTGAGCCTCGATCCCAGAGCTTTAGGAGAGCTATGTTTCACCGACCACGCTTAACGGCTTGCTAGAGCATTCGCACTCCATTCCGGGGGCCGGGGAACTGTCAGTTTTCAACACACCTCAGATGTGCATATAGCCTGCGTTGGCAATGACTGTTATTCAAAGAGAAAGAACACATCGCATTGCCTTATTTGGTCCTGCCGGAAGAGGTACTAGAGAAATCACAAATGGTTGCGCTTTGGGTCTTCTGAAGAGGAGGGCAGATGACCTTGGTGGACCGCACACTGAGAATGTTTTCCCAAACATATACATTTCCTTGTGTGTTGTGCCTCACAGAAACCCAGCAGGGCAATACCAGCCTTCTGCTGACTTATCCGTACAAGTCAATACATATGCTAAACCGTGTGTCTTTTCATGGTTAACATTCCAGATAAAGTTATCTTATTTCAGCTCCATCTTAGGATGTGTTTTGTATTGTTGTCTTATGTGACATCTATTTATGTGGATACATATTAGATCAAAATATCAAAATATTTGTATTCGTTGGCTTTGTCTTTTGTTTAATTCTGTTGGGATTAACATTTAGTTTATATATTACAGCCACACACTTGTCTAGTTACTTCAGACTGTCAGTCTCGCTGCTGGTGTCCTTATACTGACCCTTCAAATACAGTGCTATAAAACACACCAAAAACACGCTCCGTTGCCCCTACAAGATCACATAGGGACACTGACTTCATGTGTTTAGCATTACTTAAGTGCTTGATTTTTGTTCTTATTAGCCAAAGCATAGTGCACTTCAAGTGTACTTAAGCTTTCTCTGATACCATCTTCAAAGTGGTTTTAAGCCCTGCTGATCCACAAACTCTGATCCACAAGCCGCTGCACAAGGTACTTAGCTTTATTTACTGGTGACGCCGACCTTGCAAACTAACGAACGGCGGAGGTGATAAAGTGAGGTCTTCGGGTGAGTGCTTAATATGTAGTTGAACACCAAAGGCAAACGGATGGCGACGGACAAATACATTGCCACCATGGGGTACTTAACGTGGGTAAAGAAACCGGCCACTCTGTTGAACGTATACGCCTTTTTCTGGCTGCCCGCCCGCCTCTGCCACCATTATTCATCCGAACGGCCCAATCTACTACAACTAACGTAAGAGAAGCCCGCAGCCCGGGTTTATTGCTCATCTCTTTCGGAAACAAAGGTGCATTAATCAACTCATTCAATGAGGGGGGGAAAGAATCCAAACCAATTTGGCAGTTATGTTGTGTATATTTCTGTGGTGTTATCACTGTGTTCGCATGTCTGGCGCGTTATTCATCGATATTTGACGCGTATATTATGGCTAATGCCTCACGGGACCGCGCTGGTGGGGAACCAGCATGAGTGCTTTTGGGGTGATTATCTCTGTTGAAATGAATGTAGCAATCTTGTGTTGTAGTGTAATTCCCTTCTAAATATTAAATTTGAAACATTTATTTATGGCAGATATAACATTGCCTCTAGGGTTGCATCAATGTGTACAGGGGATACAGTGTAGTGTTTAAATGCCTTTTTATATGCTAGCTAGAGGCTAATAACAATGCATCCACACTGCCATAAACCCAATGCTAGGTCATGATGTTGAGTAGGCAGGATTTATTATGTTTAATCTTGTTTTCTACCTTTCTAATCTCTCTATATTTCTCTCTTTCCGTGTCTCTCTTTCTGTCTCTCTGTCTCTCTCTCTCTCTCTCTCTCTCTCTCTCTCTCTCTCTCTCTCTCTCTCTGCAGAATGCGGGAGACATTGAAAGCACCTTAAACATCCTTAATGTGTTGGATGAACTGCTGTCTGCTGGTGAGCGGTCATGCTGACAACTTAACCACCCGCAGCAATACAGCCTGCATGCCAGGAGTAACACTCAGGCCAACACCACGTCACCACCCAGTGCATTGCAGTATAACCTTGTCCCAGCCACTGTCTCCCTCTGTCGAATCAAGTCCTGTGGATGGCCCCTCTGCTCTGCCCAGGTTCAGATCGGCGTATCCACTACATGATCACCAAAGGGGGGAGCCAGGCCCTACTGACTGCCCTGGTGAAGACGGCCAGGTGTTTCAACCCAAACTACACTGTGCTGCTGCCTCTGCTGCACCTGCTGGCCAAGCTGGGCTGCAGAGGTACGGCAGGGTGTCAGGAGGGGGGGAGGGTCTCACGGGGGATTGGCTCAGAGACAGGAGCATACGGTTCAACACCGGGTCGTTCCAGACATCTAGCAATGGCAGTTGGGCTGTTTTAGCAATCTAATACCTTTGTGTTTGTTTTTCAGTCCAGATTGCAGCGTAAATTGTGTGTGTAAAAGGGTTTTGTGTGCGAAATGATAACATATGGGAAGATTAACTTTAACCAGCGATGGAAATAGATGTCATCATGCACCCATCTGACATAGAGGCGTGGAATGAGGATGTTTAGTGGCTTGCGTTTGTGTTTGTTTGTTCCGGTGTGTGTTTCCAGATCGCACTATAAATGTGTAAAGTTTATTCGTGTGTGTATCGGTGTGTGTGTTCAGATCCTCGCATCGGTATGAAGGCAGAGGATGCAGATGCAGTGCTGCTGACCCTCAACCTGCTGAAGCAGAACCCCACACACGCCAAGATATCTGCTGCCTGTCTTATGGTCATCCGAGTCTACTGTTCCTCAGGTAACACACAAACACATATGCACACATTCCGGCACATACACACACCTGCTTGCACGCATATACATGCAAGCACACATGCACACGCAAACACACACATGCACACGCACACACACACACACACACACACACACACACACACACACACACACACACACACACACACACACACACACACACACACACACACACACACACACACACACACACACACACACACACACACACACACACAGAGACTGTGGTGAAAAAAACGGAATTAATAAATAACTTCAGAAAATGAAAAGGATTCAAATTTATTCAGAATGCTCAAGAGAATATCAGTGTTCATCTTCCTATGTTGCATCATAAACACAGATTAGTTAAGTGATAAAGTGAAGTATTAGAGTTTGTCTGCGTCTGTCTAGTCGGCTCAGGGTTCAGTCTATGTTCTGCCTTATCTTGGGGACAGGTCAAACTTTCTATTTTCTATTGTTGGCTAGCTCACAGGAAATTGAGCACATTTGAGAAATGTATGTCTCTATGTCTATTCCTTTCTGTTAACTTTCTGGCAACAAAGTATCCTTCCTTTTGTTTACCACCAAAAGCACAAAATTCCTTAAGATCCATACAAATAAAAGGCAAAAAAATAATAATAATGGCCTTGACGTCTTGGATCCATCGAGGGCAAAGTTCTAAAAATACATCTGGTACACTGCAGCAAAGACAAAGAAATATACATATATACGATCTCTAAGAAAATGACATATGCCGTGTTCATTGGCATGGAACAAATCTGTGAACGAATGGAATCAGCATTCATTCATGGGACAGGCACATGAAGCCAAATCCAATCCCGATTCCTAGAGTGTCCAGATAATCGGCAGAATAATTAGGCCCGAAAAAGCCTTACCACTGCTCGTAATGATGTTTGCTCAGGTATGCGTAAACTATGCTCCAGCTGCCTCCTTCCCAGATATGTGTGCCGTTCTTTGCTAAATTCATGCGCACGCATGCAATAGCATTAGTGATAAGAATGAGAAGGGGGTGCTAACAGCTCCAGGCTTCCAGAATGTTGTAGGAATAATGCCTTGAAGGGAAACGCCATTACACTGCATTCATAGCCATCATCTCCACCCCCTAAACCCCCACCCTTCTCCACCCTGGGGTTTCACCCTGTTGAGTAGCCCAGGGTTTTTTATTAGCATACATTATCCAAACTCAAAATCGACAGAACCATGTTGCAAAGTGGAATTATTCGCCGCTAATGTACAGGTGACTCGCAATTTACTCTGAATATGGGGCTGAGAGTAGCCTGGAGACCATCCTGATCACGTGACCTCACATTCTGTTTCTCTGCGCACAGATCAGTCTGTAACTTCTAGCCGCCCACATCAATTTCAGTTGACGGGAGGACTTTGTTTGACAGACAAAGTCCGGCAGCCAATCGGCGTGACTAAACATGTGACGCCATCACCTTGCGCCGTTCAGCGGTTACACGGCGAGAATGTCTTGACTGCCGAGAAACTCTACTAGTACATTCTGTTATTGATGTTTACTAGTTGTTATTGGGTCTATATCTGCAATAACTGCAATTATCGCTGTGTTTGCTAAACTAATGTTAACGTTCCCACTCGTTGCGTCTGGAGTCATTACTGACAACGAATCGGCCCCTGATTTGCCCGGTTACGTAAGCCACCACGACACAGTGCCTGATTGTCCCCAATTACATTGTAATTTCAGGAAATCGATGTGGCAGGCCAGAGGTCCAGATTTATCCGAGTAGCGAAACAGAATGGGACGTCGCTACCAAGATGGTCTCCGGTCTTGGCTCAGAGAGCTGTTTGAAAAAGCCAGAATTGGTGCACTTTAGTTGTTTTCCACATATTGATGCATTTCTTATTTTCAACCAAAGAAAGACCAACTTTACTTTAACCAAGCTCCTGTATTCCAAACTGCCAGACAGTGAATACACAGTAAATGCTTGCAGGTATAAGTGTCGTGCAGTATGCTTGCAAAAAAAGGGTGTGACCATTAGAGATCAAACGCAGAGCCTGTTGGCTGGGAGACCAAAACCCCAAGACTGCTTCACACTGCTTCTCTGCTGGAAGCCAACTCACGACTCATGGCTGAAGGCACTATTTCTCAGCATTACTGGGAACCGCGGACAGGGGTGTGTTCTTCCCTCCTCTGATAAGCTGGCCGCGGTCCATGGCTCCGGATTCACCCTAAATAAGAGACGCCCGGATTCTAGAGTGGCACAGAGTCTTAAGGCCGCCCGGTTGTTTCATGGCTGCAGTGTTTTCATGAGTCTGGAAAAGCCTGTGTCCCCGCCACTATAAATAGATAGAGATCCTCTCTGTTCGTAAGTCTGGTTTACAGAACTTTACCCGTCCCGTCTCTTTTCTCCTCTCTTTCTTTCCTCTCCCCCCTCGACTCTCCTCCCTCCTTCCTCTTGCTCTGTCTTCCCCCTCTATCCTCTCTCTGCTCCCCCCCCCCCTTTCCTCCTCCACCCCCCCCCCCCCCCCCAACTCTGTGCAGACTGTCCGACTTAATCAAAATAGTGAAATTTGTGTTGATAAGCTGACATACACAGAACCAATTCTTGATGAATTGAGAAATCGGTTTTGTTTTGCCATTTGTTGTTTGACTTGAAAGCTATCTGAAGTACCATTTTCCACGGTTTGTACAAGATGTTGCTTTATGCGGTAGATGTGAATTGATGCAGCATTTGAATCATAAAGGACAATATCTCATATGGATCAAATTAAATCTACTAACCCATATATATATATACAGATTCAGATGACTTTATTGGTCCCTGAGGAGTTCCACTGATCAGAACGACTCCCTCATTTCCGGTAGTGAGAGGAACGGACGGGTTACATGGCAGCAGGTATTGTGCATTGCCTGTGGCTCTCGGTGGAACTCCTAACGGCCAAGAGTCTGTTGCTGAGCGTACCCTGTTCAGACAGCGCTCTGTGGAGCGAGTGGGAGTCATTGTCTAGGATAGAGAGTCTGGACGGTTTCCTTGCAGTCTGTGACGGCCAGCAGGGGGTCCGGCGCCACCCCCAGAACAGAAGCGGCCCTTCTGATCAGTTGGTCTAGTCTGGTGGAATCCACCACCCTCCGTGCTGCCACCCAAACACTGGTGTGTTTCGGGGGCCGTGGAATATCTTGAGCACGGTGCTGCAGACGTTGAATACGGTTGTCATTTGTATCATGGAACTAATGAGCTTTTGATTACCTATATATTTGTCTTGTTGTTATATGGACATTATAGCTGCCATATCAGTTAATTGAGGGGGGGGGGGACCTTTTAGAATTGTTGGGAAAAATTAGAAGCATACGAAAAATATTACATTGAGTGTGCATGGTCCTCATAGATTCTCGACGGTTTCCCCACCCAACTGTCGGGGCTGACCCTCGGCGAATAAGGTCTATTGATGTGATCTCGAATAGAATCAGGAGCGCGTTTAGCTTTTCATCTGGAGTATTGCCTTGCTACAGAGTGTATAAAACTCCTTGAAAAGTACTATCTACTTTTAGAGGTTTCTTCCTTTTTCCTGTTTGGTTCTCTCCTATTGGGAGTTTCTCTGTGCCTGTTTGAGGTTTATGGTGAGGACGTGTGTTCAATTTCCATTTAAATTGGGAGCCTCGAATGCCCTTTGAGACTGTAATTGTGATAAGAGATATATAAATATACTGGAGGTGACTAGATTCTATTTCCTCAGCGTTGCATGTATCCTCAACTGTTGCTAGGGGGCTCAATCTACATGAGCAGGTGCTCAGTGTCTCCCGACTGTGATCTTTGTCACCAGCCTGAAACAAATTTTCCTCCCCACGTATCTTAATGTTATCCAAAACCCCACTGGAGACCCGGCAGATAGCTTAAGTTGTGTTATTAATATCTACACAACGATCACCGTCGAGAGGGAGGGGGGCTGGGTTCCAATATTAACTATGAGTAATTCTTTATAACTAGAATTTCATTGGGAAAATATCTGTAGCCTAGTCATCCGTATTGATATTTAAGCAAGCTTTTCAAGCCTCGTAAAGGTTAATTCAGCCGGAAGCAGTTAGATACATTAGCTGCTTCGTTAATATGTGTCACACTTGTGTGATCACTTTGGTCTCCACAGTGCTGGTGATAATAGCAATAGTCCCCTATGAAAGAGTAACTCAACTGGTATTGAGTATTACCATGGAAACTGAGCTAATGCAGCCTCTGTACGCTGTAAGTGAACATTTTAGTGGCCTAGATACAACTTGCACACGTAGATATTAGACATACAACACACACATACACGTATGCACACACATGCATGCACACTCTCACAAGCACCGATGCACGCGCACACACACACACACACACACACACAAAACACACACAAGCACCAACACACACTACATGTAACGTGCCAAAAATTCTAATCATCTCCGAAAATGTACATTGATACGAATCCGTGGATCTCAAAATATGCAAGTGGGCGATTTGAAATCGGACACGAATGTGTTTCCTTCTTTTTATTTTGACGCAAACGTCATGTGAGTGTTGCGTCATGTTGCTCTGCTTCGTCGGGTTCCCACAGTGTCCGCGGCCAACCTGCTCGGGGAGCACCGCGGGCTGGACGCCGTCCACCGCCTCATCCCGCCACACACCAGCAGGCACTACATCCCCATAAAGTACGTAGCCTGGCCCCGCTTCACCCCCGCCTTACCCGCTCCACTGCTCATGTTCAGTGCTCTGCCTCATCGCTGTAATGTATGTCGGCTAATGTTAATGCAAAGGCATGGTCAGCGGCCCGTTATAATAACACTGTGTGTGTGCGTGTGTGTGTGTGTGTGTGTGTGTACACGTGCGTATGGTGAGGGTGTAGACGCGCGCATGTGCACACGTGAGCTTCAGAAACCTGTCGAAACATATTGCGTATGACCTATGACCCCTCCTCGATCGACCCCTTAATGTCTCAGAATGGAACGTGCGTGAATAAGGCCCGCCGTGACCCGGTGGAGCGGCTGGGAGGCCTCACTGGCCGCAGCCCCGCCCCCGTCTCACGACTGGCTTCATGGTCTTAGCGAGTGGTTGAGACCATATGTGTGTGTATGTGGGTGTGTGTGGGTGGGTGTATAAAGAGCCAAATTGGGTTCGACAAGGGTAACAATGTTCTCTCAGTTGTCATGTCGATTTTTATCGCACACAAAGACACGGGCCGGCGTGACAAGGGCCTCTGTGTTTAATCAATGTGGTGGGTTTTCATACCCCCATTTGTGTGAGTCACAGTCTTTGGTATTTAGCTCCTAAAATCCAGAGCCCCAGTGTGTCTTAATGCTAGACATACCATCCAACAACCCCCCCCCCCCCCTCCTCCATAAACACTGAATGGAACTGTAAGTATTCCAAGGTCCCAGTCCAGGGCTGGATAAAGGTGGGGAATTAGCAGCTGAAACGATTTCAGTTATTTAAATGCGCCCAGGCGAAACCTAGGAGGTGGCGACCCACGCAGTTTGGTTCTTTGGAGGCTGTAGGACTTGTCACTCACTTACGGCGGTTCAATTACCAAATTAACATTGGTCCAGGGATACGCCGGATGGATCTGAACGATCTGTTCCTAGTATTCAGTTCAGTCATCGTCCAACGCTCGTACGACTCCACCTGTCAGTCCGTATCCCGCTGGCTTGTAAACCGCAAGGCGCTGAAGCAATGATTCATATCCTCTGAAAGGCCGGACTAGACATTTCATGAGTTGGCATAACCAGGGTGACGCCAACCGAAAATGACCCTTCAAATAATTGTAATAAATTAAATGTAAAAAAAAGTTAACAGAGAACCGACTTTATTAAAGCAATACACAATGTATGCAATATGTACCCTGCTGCGTTTGCTGATGTACTTATCCACAATATTCTATCTAACTAGTTTATAATTCCCTTTATAATCGAAGCAGCTGTTAATATTTTTTTTGTTAGAAAAGCATTTATTCTCTCCTCCCAGCCCAGGTTGATAACAATTTAAGCAATTTTGCAAAGTAATGGACTGTGCTGACTCGGATCTAATTGGATAAACATGTCTCCTGGCAGTCACCATGTGGTGTTGGTGAGGAGTGAAGGCCCGCCTCTAGTTGGAGACATCGGGACTGTTCTGTTAGGCACCAACCGATTCTTCTCAGGGCAACCGGTTGAATTTTAGATGGGGAGGAACTCCTCTGCCTTGTTGACAAGAAAATGGAGGAGAAACTTGTTCTTGCCTGGTCTGTCCCTACAGAACTTTATGACATGTGAAATCTAGATGATAAAAAACAAAGGCTATCATACAGCGGCAGTTAGACTTTACAAATTAGCCAAATATATTTTTTTAGGAGATTTGGTTTAATAATATATTCAACTTTCAAGTAATTAAAGATCTCAACATCATATGGACTTATTTGGTTTGATTATTAACATTGCTTTTATTTATTTGACGTCCTCAAGATGAGATAAAAAACTAAATGTTAATCTGCTACTTCTCCTTACATGGCTTTACATTATGCGGCATAGCCCTCAATTATGATTTAAAGTTTTATAGCTGTTTGTTAAAACACTTTGTTAACTATCCCCGCCAGTTGCAGCCTGTGTGCCTGGCTAGCTATCCCAACGAGCTGCAATGCCAAGTCAAAACCAGGCCTCATGATGGTCTACAGGGTGGTGATTTAAAAGATATCCATTTGTATTCGCTGAGGCACATTGACAACACAGTAATCCTCGTTTGACTTGGTAGGTAAAACCCATTTTTTTTTCCGGCTCAAATGAGGAGGAATATCCCACTGTGGTGCTTAAACAGGAAACCCGTTGCTGTAGCCCCATTAGGTCTGTGTTAAATTCAACCCTGTGTAAGGACTTGCCCCGCGCTCCCCTAGCTTGTGTGAGGTAAAAACGAATGGATGTAGCAGAAGGGCATCGTTGGGTTGTAACTGGTCTTTAACACTAATTGTTCTGTTTTGACGTCCATGGCGATCATGGAGTAGGTTTCACTCTATAAACAAGGCACGATCCTGCATGACCCTGCTAATGTCCGCTCTGGGTGACATTATGATGCACCCCGTTTCTGGTTACAGACTCCAGTTCACTCACTGGTAAATCCACTCCGGGCTGTTTTGGTTGGTGAACCAAGCTAGCGCGTGCTCTACTGCTCCGGCTGTTTAACTACTCTGGGCACTGACACACACTCTGTGTGTGTCAGCGCACGCACGCACGCACGCACGCACGCACGCACGCACGCACGCACGCACGCACGCACGCACGCACGCACGCACGCACGCACGCACGCACGCACGCACGCACGCACGCACGCACGCACGCACGCACGCACGCACGCACGCACGCACGCACGCACGCACGCACGCACGCACGCACGCACGCACGCACGCACGCACGCACGCACGCACGCACGCACGCACGCACGCACGCACGCACGCACGCACGCACGCACGCACGCACGCACGCACGCACGCACGCACGCACGCACGCACGCACGCACGCACGCACGCACGCACGCACGCACGCACGCACGCACGCACGCACGCACGCACGCACGCACGCACGCACGCACGCACGCACGCACGCACGCACGCACGCACGCACGCACGCACGCACGCACGCACGCACGCACGCACGCACGCACGCACGCACGCACGCACGCACGCACGCACGCACGCACGCACGCACGCACGCACGCACGCACGCACGCACGCACGCACGCACGCACGCACGCACGCACGCACGCACGCACGCACGCACGCACGCACGCACGCACGCACGCACGCACGCACGCACGCACGCACGCACGCACGCACGCACGCACGCACGCACGCACGCACGCACGCACGCACGCACGCACGCACGCACGCACGCACGCACGCACGCACGCACGCACGCACGCACGCACGCACGCACGCACGCACGCACGCACGCACGCACGCACGCACGCACGCACGCACGCACGCACGCACGCACGCACGCACGCACGCACGCACGCACGCACGCACGCACGCACGCACGCACGCACGCACGCACGCACGCACGCACGCACGCACGCACGCACGCACGCACGCACGCATACATTTTCGATACGGCCCTATATGCTCATGCCATCCCACATTGTTTCAAGGAGCCATAATGATACCTCAGTGTCTTAACCCCCGGGAGACTAAGACTGTGTTATGTATTTGTTAGACACTATGTAATTTGTCAACTGTTTTGTCAACAGTTGAAACATCAATACGTTTTACAGTAGTTTGTTATGGTATGTTTGTTATTGGTCGCCCTGCATGTCTGCTGGCAAAAAAATAAAAAAATCTGATACACACACATCATAAGACTTTGACTCGCAACTTAACGCATAAATAAGAAATAAAATGATTTGAATTAATTGTGTGGACTTCCCTCCCTGTCTCTTGTGTGTGTACTGTCCCAGCTCCTCGGCTTTTGCTTGTGGGAGTATCTGTCAAGCCTAGTAGTAGTACAAATTATACATTGCGGCAAACATAAACATAAGTTACCATCTAGGGATTGTCGATATGCCATGCTTTGGTAAATGTGTTAGTTTTTTTTCTGTTTTCTATACCATAAAGCATTCCAATTAACTCATAAAACAAGCCATGTATAAAAGCATCCAGGCAGCCTCTAAAACCTGCCTCCTCATATTATTCTTTCACACTGACGTTTCTCTGTAAATTCCCATGGACTCATTTATGTGATGGTGGGGGGGGGGGGGGCACGAGCCCTCTGTGGTATTGACCGAAATAAAAAGATTGCAGATGCAAGTAGAGCTGAAAATAGTTTTGCAGGGATGACTGGGGCACTGTCTGGGGCTGGTGAGCTCAGCGAACCTGGAGAGACGCCGCAGCGCAGCGCCACTGCGGCTCCAGCCCTTGACAGCAGCCGGGCCCAGGTTCCTCCGACATTTGTTCAGGGATCCCCTTGGGTTGACTCCCCCTCGGAAGTGTATCAGACACGACAAACTCGGGAGGAGACATAAGTGGGTTAGACCCAGGACATGCCAGTGGAGGGATTATATCTCTCCCAGCTGAAGACTTAGCGGGTCCCCCCGTCCCCTCCCGTCCCCCCCAGCTTCAGAGGGAGCTGGTGTGGTACATATTGTCAGGCAGGACTGCAGTGTCACCCTGATTGACGGAGCGGGAATGAAGATGGCTGGATGCACGGACAATGGGATAATTGTCCATGGATGTGAGCGCATCGGCGCTCCAATTAGCTGTGTTGCAGTGCGGCAGAGGGGCTGATGGCTTTGGCTGAGGCTGAACTCTGCTTAACCGCGCACGCCCCGCGGCCCTCCAGAGACGCAGCGTCCTCCAATCTTTCGTTTCCAACCCGTCTTGGCTTCATCAAGCGACCAGAAGTCGTGATTTAGCCTGTCACTGCAGCCCCCCCGGCTGTTTGCCAACGCGAATAGGTTGAGCAAATTTGAACTTTATGCAAATGCTCAGTGGCATTTGATGAGCAATGGCCAATCAGACAATAGATTTCCTCCGGTTCTCAATCACAAAAGGAAGGAAGGTTGTTGGCACATTATATCGTGCATCTTCATGCATTAACGTGGGACATAGATGTAACATATATGTGCAAGCTAGATCTATGCTTCAAATGTTTGACCCTAACCCTAGCCCTTTCAACTGAAGTCAATTGGCATCTTTCGAATGTCTTTCTTAAGGCAAAAATAGCCCCAAACGGTGGGAGGGTTTGTCGCCGTGGCTAAGGCAGAGCTCACGCTTGATGTTTGAAACTGTCTGAAACCAAAGCTAGCTTTCAATCACCTTGCTTTGAGTTACTTTTGACAATGCAATTGGTTAAACTACTTTAGTTAAAGCCATTGCAGGCATGTCTCATGACAATGTAATACAGATGTATACCAGAAGTAAGCATACATACATTTCTGGATGCAAATTTATAACAAATAGCTTCATTGACTAATTGTAGGCCTTTTTGGTCTATAGCATTGTATTGAGGTTATTAAACTATACGTCAACCATTTTGGACCGAAGAGAGCACTTTATTATTTTTTAGGGGAACTCTGAGATTCTTTCAAATTAAAATGAGAAAATATCCTCAATTGAACCTGTGATGGAGAGTGGGTTTGCTATCCGCTCGTAGGGGATTGTCCCCGGGCTCCATTTCAGGAGACAGGGATTCCCCAGTTCAGTGACAGGCTCTTTCTTCTCCCTGCATTTTGATTCATGCGTGTCTCTTGCTCGGCATTTCATCATATCATATCTGCACAAAAGTAAATGTATGGCGACTTGTTTAAACAGTGACACTTGTGATTAATGTGGTATGCCTGCAAACACTCACTGACACACACACACACACACACACACACACACACACACACACACACACACACACACACACACACACACACACACACACACACACACACACACACACACACACACACACACACACACACGCGCGCGCAATGAAATGCAGTTGCAGAGGCCTAAACATGACCAAATTGGCTGTCATTACTGTAGCCAGCAAATATATTTTATTGAATACGCAGCAGGAGAAAGGGGTGATTGGTTATACACTCTAATTCACATAATTCTGTGTGTGTCTATGTCTGTGTGTGTGGATACACATACAGTACTTACTGTTAAAACTGCCTTGTATTAAGCATGCGCACGAGTGTGTGGTATATTGCCATGTGTGCACAATTGGCAAATAGACAGTGAATCATTGCTGGAAACTAAGCATTTATTGTGATTTGAAGAAGGCTTTTCATTGAGATAAGTGTGTTTGTAAGCGTGCGTGTGTGTGCGACGAGTGTCCCAGACCCCACCCCAACTCACGGAGAGCATGTTTGCAGGGAGCCATATATAAACCAGCTTTGTTTTCCGATGCCGCATTGTATTTATGACTAATCCCTCCATGCCTTCCTCTTCTTCTTCTTCTTCTTCTTCTTCCTCTTCTTCTCCTTCCTCTTGGTCTCCTCTGTTGCAGGGCAGCGATTGATGCCTTGGCTGCTCTGCTGTGCACCAGTAAGTTGACCCTCATTATTCACCCGCCCAGATGATGCTCTCTGGCCCCTAATAGAGATGGAGTGCCGGACGCTGCGCTAATCAAGCACCTTCCTCAGCAGAACACTGTTTATAATGGAGCCGCATGAAGCTATGAGGCGGTGACACACACACACACACGCACGCACGCACGCACGCACGCACGCACGCACGCACGCACGCACGCACGCACGCACGCACGCACGCACGCACGCACGCACGCACGCACGCACGCACGCACGCACGCACGCACGCACGCACGCACGCACGCACGCACGCACGCACGCACGCACGCACGCACGCACGCACGCACGCACGCACGCACGCACGCACGCACGCACGCACGCACGCACGCACGCACGCACGCACGCACGCACGCACGCACGCACGCACGCACGCACGCACGCACGCACGCACGCACGCACGCACGCACGCACGCACGCACGCACGCACGCACGCACGCACGCACGCACGCACGCACGCACGCACGCACGCACGCACGCACGCACGCACGCACGCACGCACGCACGCACGCACGCACGCACGCACGCACGCACGCACGCACGCACGCACGCACGCACGCACGCACGCACGCACGCACACACACGCACACACAGAATTGACAATGAATCATGTTTTAGAATCATTTTCTTTTTCTTATCTAATCCCAAACAGCAACATCATGCTGAGTTATTCCACTGGTGCACGTAATTAGCTCTGGGAGGTCATCATTTGCGTTTCGCATGACACACCCCTTTCAACGCACATATCATTCAAACCCCTACACATGGATTATAGATGAATACAGAGAGATATTCTAGACATGTATTAATGATAATATAATACTAACTATGTTAGTTTAGATCTGGAAATCAATTCGCATCAGAGAGTGACACCCAAAGTGTCAGAGTAATTAAACCTCAGAGTAATTCTATAGATTATACATTCATAGAATAACTCTTGAGAGGGTGCGGTTAGAGGTGAAAAGAGCGAGTGAGAGGATGAGAGTGAGGGAATGAAGGAAAGAGTGACAGAGAGATGGAGGGATACAGCAGGTGCAAGGCCACATAGAGGGAAGAGGGAGCAAGAGCAAGAGAGAGATACGGTACGCCATAGAGGGGGAGAGAGGGCAAGAGAGAGAGAGAACCGGGGGGGAGGCCGAGCATAGCCATGGGGGGAGTGGGGGGGGCCACACGGCCTGTAACTGGTGAATAACACATTAGCAGGGTGACCGGGATCAAGGCTCTTACAGTCACAAACAAGGTACATATTGATTTTTCTCTTTTAAGGTCGGTTGAAAATTCCACCACAGCCTCAAGTGCAAAACATGACTGGTGTGCCGGCCCGGTTATTTAGTCGTGGTCCTTGGGGGGCCCACTCATGACACCTGGTTATGGTTCATTGTGTCTCGTTTATTG
>NC_082390.1:16322097-16364597 GCF_031168955.1 Gadus macrocephalus
TCAAGAATAATCAAGGCTGTGAGTTTTTTGTTTAGTTCAGTTTTTTATTGTCAACTAGAAATCAATAAAAGCTCATTCCCTCTCTAGCCTCCCCATGTAGTCCAGGCCCGGCAGAAGAACAGTTCTAACATGGCACATCTAAAAATAAGGCAGGATTGAGTCATATTGGAAGTCATAGGAGAAGCACAGATTTCACTCGGCATGTAGAGGATCATTACATTACTGCCAGCAAGACTTTGTTTGGTTATGGGATGTTTGTTTTGAAGCCTGAGACAATACCCAATGAAAGCCAAAGTCAGATCGAGAAATATATGATCATTATTATGATTGACGTTGACTGGCAGATCTGTGAGATAAAATATGAAAAGGAAGGCAGAGAGAACACAAATAGCTAAGATATCTGGAAACTTTCGACAGGTAATTTACCTGAATAACATTTCCAACTCCAGATATGGACTGATAGGACTTGTCATTTGCCAATTGTGAATCAACTAACTGACACACAGTAACCGTTTATTTGCCTTCATTCTAAGAAATGACAGACACTCAATGATTGTATATGACCAAATAGGACTAACCTACACTTTGAACATGTGAACAACATCTAAAATAACATGAATACCTATAGTGATGAAAATTTCGAATCCCGTGTGAGTGAAACATTCAGGTTAGGAATAAATCACGCAACTGCGGGCCATATAAGTGAGATATTTCTCTATTTTTTCTCCGTATTGCTTAATTCAAGGTTTTTTTATAATGCGGTTTTACGTTGCCACAACACTCACTGAGTGCTCTCGTCCGCGCACCTACGCACAGACACATAACTGCATGTCATTTATCTTTTGAACATGAACGTGGACGTGCTTCTGTGGACACACATTAACACAATGAATCAGCAGTTGGCTCTCCTCAGCGGATGCTTTGATCCGTGTGTGTGTGCATGCGTTCATGCGTGCGTGCTTGTCTGAGTGTGTGAGTGTGTGTGTGTATGTGTGTGTGTGTTTACAGCCCAAACTTTTTTATTAATTATGCCTTCAGGCATTGAAAATCCTCATGAAAACATTCCTCATGGTGACACAGAATAACAGCATGGTGTTTTGAAATCAAGTCTCCTGTGGCTTTTTGACTGCGTTTTGCTGCCCATTTCACTTCATTATGCCAGCAAATTTCCACTCAGCATCAAAACGGAACTGCATGCCTCTATATTGTCTTGGAAAATGCATTAAGCACACAGACAGACACACAGACACACAGACACACACACACACACACACACACACACACACACACATACACACACCCGCACACGCACACGCACAGCCACCCACCCAACCACAATAATTTGCAATTTAAAACGCGGTTCCCAGATGATACTTTTTGTGAGTCAAAACATTTTGTTAGAATTTAAAAGAGTTGAAGCACCTGCACCAAATACATGGGCCTACCTGATAAAGGTTCAGTGCGTGCATTTCTAATGGAATTACTTCGGATTTCAGTGCATTCCTATTCAGGACACATTCTTTTCAGTTTTTTCCCATTTTCTGATTTTTCATGTCTAACTTATAACATCATTCTTTTTAACATTTAATTTATTATTTTATCATTCTTCAGTTGTATCATCATATTTTTCTTCATAATCCACATAAAATAATATATTACTTGATTTCAGTTCCAGTCTGCAAACAAATTATTCTACCAGATAGATATCAAGTCGTTATATTTTTGCTGATTGATAACTCATGAGCTGCGACTGTGTTTTCTTACCATAGTATGAACACTGCTGGATCTGACCGCTGCACATACATGGCTGCTTGTAAAGATAATGCATGGTCCCTTTGGCATGGACCTCGGCCCACATGCAGCAGCACCGAGGTAACCTGAGCCTATGGGGCTCATCAACGTTAGATTGAACCTAAACGCGCTTCAGACACTGTAGAAACTACCAGGCCAATAAATATTTAAAAGGTCACAAGAAAACAGAAGAAATAATGAGAACAGAAGCACTAGGCGTAAGATAAGTGAGAGTTCTATATTTTATTATATTAGTTTAGCTTGTGCTTTGTACGTGTCATTTAGATTAATTTATAATCAATCCAGAAGGATTGGGTTTTTCTGTCCTGATTGGAATTGATCAAAGATTTTATTATAAATACGTGTGTGTGTGTGTGTGTGTGTGTGTGTGTGTGTGTGTGTGTGTGTGTGTGTGTGTGTGTGTGTGTGTGTGTGTGTGTGTGTGTGTGTGTGTGTGTGTGCGCGCGCATGTACAAATGTGCATACGTGCCTATGTTAATATATATTGACGTAACACTCACCAGAACTTATGCTACATGTATGCAGGAATGTCTTCTTAATTATTCTGGTTGAATTACAGTTCCATTTATAGATGACAACGTGGGTCTGTACTGCACCAATAAAACCATCAACCTATTGCAATAGTTGCTGGATCCTTCTTAAGAGCTCTTTGGAGCCCTGTGGCTGAGCTGGTCAGGCCTGTTTACAATGTATACACAAAATGTTTACATCCTTAACAGCATTTATTTGGGGTCAGGGATTAAGCGTCAAATTAAAAAGTTCAGTCAAAAGTGCAGTTAGGCTCTCCACTGGGTCCTTAAGGCAAACATAGCGAGCAACTAAGCAAAAACTGCAAACTGCAGGGCACCACAAACTCTGGAGCATAGAATACCGCACTGGCAAAAGTCTCAGACTTGCTCAAAATATCGTCATTTCAGCAGGAAGTGATGTCACTTATGGGTATTCAACCATTCTCTTTTTTACGTATTATCGATTCTTATTTGAGGCCCAAAAAAAAATTGTCCGCCCCTGGGATTCACAAATATCTGTCATTAAAAACGTCAACATCGCATGTGAACGCCCGCAATGCTGTCCGACCGCCGCCGTTACAACAGTCCTTGTCCCAATCGTCTCGCACGACGCAACACGGCACAGCTAACCGGCATCTCCCACCCCCGTCACACTCTCTCTACCCTCCCCTCCTCAGAGGCGAACGTGCGTGCGGCGGTGTCGAAGGGCTACGTGTCTGGCCTGCTGACTCTCTACCAGGACTGGCACAGCGGGGACGTGGGACACGCGGCCATCGGGATCCGCCTCGCTCTGCTGCGATGCCTCCATCAGGTCGCCCACAGCGCTGCCGGCAGGGAGGCCGTGCTGGCCCATGGGGGGATCCGCCTCCTGTTCCAAACCACACAGGTTGTTCTCTTTCTGGCTGTGCCCGGGCCATCCTTCCTTGGCGCGTCTTGTCTTATGTGGGCTTTTCTCTTTCCACAGCGTTTTTATTTTTTAACATAGAGAATGCTGCAGTGGAAGCCAATATCGTGTCGGAATCAAAAATAGGGGCTCACGGTTGTTTCATGCCAACTTTTGGTCTGTTTCCAGTGTTTCCGGTAGCAAGTGGCTAAATGAGACCAGAAAACAATGGGGATACATCTTAGGGAAGAAAATAGTTCCCTAAGATGACTTCCACCACACAATTTCATTTTGGCCGAAATACCGGCTCACCCTCAGTCATTATGATCAGGGTTTTTGTGTCGGATGCACACATGTGATGAATAAAAGACAATGTTTTTATAGCATTGCCAATGCTTTTATCGTGGCCTATTTATTGCAAAAATACTGCTGCAACATGTTTCCCACAGCATGGATTTAAATATATAATAAATATATATCTGGGCTGTCTAGGCAACAAATGACAGAATGCTTCCGATTATTTTTAGATTCTCAACAGACACCAGAATCACAGCGATGTTCCACAGCCAAAGCCACATAATGGAAGTCATAGAAAACAGGATTTCATTTTTCTGGTCGACGTCCCTGGTGTCACGAGTAGGAGTGCAGTTTGAAATCAAGCTATTGAATGGTTGTTTACATGCAGTTTATTTGTTCTGTTTTTGTGTGTTGCTTTACAGGCCTGTCTGTCCTCTCCAGGCACGGAGGCTCTGGTGGAGCCCTCGGTTCAGCTGATGAGGAGCTGCCAACCTAAAACACCCCTTCCTTTGAGATCCGACCACTCCGCCTACTCCTTCCCCCTGCCCGGGGGAGAGTACCCCGCTGCCGCATTGGGCAGCACAGGTAAATATCAATAACAACCTTACCCAGGACTGATGCTCCAAATGTGCGTTAATGGTGAGGGAGGGAGAGAGAGAGAGAGAGAGAGAGAGAGAGAGAGAGAGAGAGAGAGAGAGAGAGAGAGAGAGAGAGAGAGAGAGAGAGAGAGAGAGAGAGAGAGAGAGAGAGAGAGAGAGAGAGAGAGAGAGAGAGAGAGAGAGAGAGAGAGAGAGAGAGAGAGAGAGAGAGAGAGAGGGGGCGGGACTTCCGGGTATGCTTTGGAGGGAGCAATATCCGTTTCCGTCAGATGGATAAAAGCGAGAGAGAGAGAGAGGGGTAGGGACTTGTGTTTAGAGGATATCCATTTCCCCTTACGTGTTTTTCATATAGCTTCATTCAATTCTTCTTAAAAAAAAACTTCTCCTTGCTTCTGTCTTTTCGTTCTCCTTATCAATGTTCTTATCATTCTGGCTCCTGGGGCCGTTAACCGGCACACATACACTCATAGGAAAAAGGGACCGGAAATAACTTTGCCGTAGACCTTAACCCTAATACCGCAATACACAAGCCTCTCCCAGCCGCGTGTAGACACAGCAGCACTTCCGAGCCCTCTTTCCTCTGTGTCACTGTGTATGTAATGAAATGCAAAGGCGCTCTGGATCAAAGCCAGTGTTCAGAGATGCAGGGCAGTGATCTCTCTCGGTGTTGACAGATCAGATGAGATGAGGTTCAAGGGTGCGTGGTGACCCACTGAGGAACGCTGCTGCGTCTGCTGTCTGGTATACTCACGCATCTCTAAGCAGAGGTTGAGAGGGGCCTTTGGGTTTTAAAATCGAAAACACAATTCCAGCCTTTTCTGGAATTGTGCTAAAGTTCTAGTTTTAGAGAGCAAGAATTATCTGGCAACCTACACTTGTGGTCCTCTTGGGTGGTTTTCTACACAGACCTTTATAGGCGTTGTTGAAATAGTAGTTATAGTAGTAGTGCTGTAATAGTAGCATTGGTAGCAGTCCTGTTATATTCCTGGCATATCCTTGGATATCCTTAATGAAATATGTCTTCACCAACACTCATAGTGAATTGCCTTCAGTGGGTACAGTGCCAGATATTAAGATATTGGTATCTAAATAGTAAACTCCAGCTTGGTCTCCAGCAGCCAAACTATGCGTGAAGTGAAGTGCAGAAGCAATGCTATCGTTCTGAATACATACATTTATCTGGAAGACAATTTCTGCGGGAAGCCAAATCGACAAAATTTGTAAGTATGTTGATTGGACGATGAAGATATTTTGAGGAAAGATGAATGAAACAATTAGACATTAATGTAATCTCAGGCATTATCCCCCATGGTGATACAAATTAGACGCTGTAGGGTGTGTGACATTCTATGGAATAAAGTTAAATATGCTGCCATCATAGTGAGGGGAAATTAGGAGACATGGCCACTTTGCTGTCTATCTGCACTGTATAACTTAATATCAAATATTCCGATTTAAAAAAACACATTTATTAAACATTCATAGAAATACTGATTTGTTGTAACGTAGCTTGATTTTAATTGTTGTTCTTCTTATATTCAGTTTTTGACTTATGAACCTGCCTACATGTTTTTCAGGTTAAAACTGGAAACTGTACAATAAAGTGCCCACACTGAAACAATACAGCTTTCGACTTGACCTTCACTTTGTAACGCACAGCCAATAAAAGTATCTGTGATTACCGGCCCGGGACTTTACAGCTTGGCTGAAAGGGGGGAGGGTCAGCAAGAGAGAATGAAGGATTGTGGAGAAGAGGGAATAAAGGAAAGGCAATTGGGAAGGGAGAACAAAAACTCAAAAGAAAGTGAAAGAAGGAAAGACCGAAATGAACTGAACAGAGGAGTTAGGGAAAGAAGGGTAACATCAGGGTTAGCTAAACCTTCACTTGAATGAAACACACATATGCGCACACAGTACACACACACACGCACACACACACACACACACAAACACACACACGCAGGCACACGCTCGAGCACACACACATGTAACATGCATCATTCTCTGTGTCTAGCTGTGAGCAGCGAAGAGGAGAGCGAGGATGACGATAATGAAGATGGGAGCCAAGAGAGTGAGAACAAGGACTTTGTGAGTGACCTACTCAGCGTGTCTATGTTGCGTTCCTTTGTGACAATATATTTAATTTGCCAAACCGCCATCCAGTTTGCTGTGGACTGCGTGGCTGTGTGGCTATGTGTTCAGATGAATGAAAGAGTGAGTAAAGCAATGCCAAAGGATTGAAAATTGTATAGTTCAGAGATGATCACTGAAAAAGGAGAACGATAAAATAGAGGGTTCGCCCGCGTTCGATATTGACGTCTTCGGCAAAGACGTGCGAGAGACCCTCTCGAATAAATGCGCAGCCACTTGATTGTTGAGAGAGATGGGGAGGGAGAAGGGAAACACATTTTAAAAAGCCAACAGGCCATGGCCATGATTGAAAGGAAGAAAGGAGAGAGAGGAATGTTGTGGAATTATGATAAAAAATGAACAACTTGACAATGGCGCGAGTGTGAAAAGAAGAGAGATGGAGAAGCTGCCGGGGGATGGATGGAGGGGAATGGAGAGGAGGACGGGCTTTCAGGGTGAAGGACGGCGGGCAGGCCGTGAAGGCCGGCAGGGAGAGAAAGCAAGCTTTGAAGTGCGATGAGTGGAGGTTGTGAATGGGTTAGTGAATGGGAAAACGGATCGCAAATAGCACTTGTGGACGATGATAGGCAATGGGCGACGATGTCTGTGAAATCTGCCGGTGCACAATGACATGTCGCAGTATTCGAACATATCTGGTGCTGCAACAATGCGTCATTATGTGGAGGTGCTGAGGATAGGCCACACGGCGAGCTGGGATGACTTCCCGCACCACCCTACTGTCCCACCCGGCCACTCCTCCCTCCCCAGCCATCCCTGCCATTAATCTGCAATGAGGTGGTGGAGATAATGAGCCGCAGGAAGGAAGGAGAGAGGAGTAGGAGGAGAATGTAAATGGGGGAAAAGAAGAGGGGGTAGATGAGAGAGAGAGAGAGGGAGAGAGAGAGAGAGAGGGAGAGAGAGAGAGAGAAGAGAGAGAGAGAGGGAGAGAGAGAGAGAGAGAGAGAGAGAGAGAGAATACAGAGTAAGTGAGAGTGAGAGCCGGGACGAGGTTTGGATGAGGTCAAACCAGAGCTCAAACCCAGGGAGGACAGAAGGGCTGAGGGATCTGAGGGAGGTTTGGGAAGAAGAGAGGACGGAGAAAAGCATTGGATTTGAGACGATGAAAGGACTGAAAGGAAGGAAAGGAGCAAGAGAGGGAAACGAAGAGATTGGGGAGTAGCTTTGCCATTGCGATCGAGGAAGACCATGAGGAAGGAGGGGGTTTGCAGGAGCTGTGTTGGATCAGAGGAGAGTAGACTGTGGGTGTGTGTGTGTGTCCGTGTGTGCGTGCGTGCGTGCGTGTGTGCATAAACCATACAAATGCCCACATTGTTGGTATCTGATTGTCTGTCTACATCACAAAATAAGCTACATGGTTTCAGTGTGTGAAAGAAACAACATTTGTACAATCAAATCATCAAAGTCTGATTGCAGACATCTCTGCCAGACACTTATGTTTAGTGTCTTTCTTCCATCTAAAAGCACATAACAGCAAATGGGATTGGGAAGTCAATGGCACCTGTCTAAGCATCTTTCAGTCGATGGCTATCCATCTATAAATACATATATATTCCAGTGAGCAGGTCAAAGACATGCTCGCTTTTTTGTGTCTGATTGTAATAATGCGCTACTATGAAAACATAACAAAAGATAGCCCTCACTGATCTTTGAGACCATACGAGTCATTTAAGGTGTGTTCTGTTTGCGTTTGCTCGCATGCGTGATTGTGTGTGTGTGTGTGTGACTCCAGGACGATGACCTGGAGACGGACCTGAACACCCTTAGAAGTCGCCCCGAGCCTGACCGCCCCAGAGAACAGCTGGCGCAGTACAGCCTGTTCTGTCCGGAGCTCACACACGACTTCCAGGTGTGTGTTGTTGTCAGAACGTACCAACATGCAGGGTTTTGTACGTGTGGCTGAGGTTTCGTTGAAATCAGCTTCATCTCCTTAAGAGCCCTAGAACCGATCATTAGCAGTGACTTTGTGCTGGGAATCTCACGGCAAGCGTTTCGCGGACCAGGTCAATCAGCAATATATAAGAACGACAGCAGGGTGGCCATTCATTTTTATCGAGCAGCAGAGGTTAAGCAGATTTATTGTGTAACAGAAAAAATACATGAAAACACACATACATGAATAACCCATGGGGCCCTATCTTGCATCCGGCGCAATTGACTTTCTACACTGACGCATGCGTCGTTGCTAGTTTGCAACTTTATTGCATTTACGCCCAAACCACACATACGGGTAGTTAGGCTACTTCAGACCAACCCTTTTTAGATTTGCGCCGGGCGCAAGAGTCATTTATGCGCCGTAGAACCGCCCACAAAGCTACTTGCGCTTGGCCCATCACACTTGCGTTTCAGACAGTTAAAATAGGGCCCATGGTGTCAATGTGGAAGGGATTAGAGTCCATTATACAAATGGACAATGGTATTCATTAGATGTAGATGATGGCATATTAGACGCTGTCTATATGTCAATAGGCAATACATTAGAAGAAGGAGAGGCAATACTTTTCTATAATGAATTTATGAAATTGATCTAGCCTCAATCGCCTTTTAAGTCATGTTTAATTTGTTTGGGAGGTTTTCCATACATCAGTGAGGACAACAAAATGTTTGGGTGATTGTGTCACTTAAATGAGTTGTACAAGAAATGAATTGAAAGTGGGGGGGACAAAGCATTGTGACACACAAAGAGCACGCTAGAATGTGAGTGTGTGCTTGTGTGTGTGTGCTTGTGCGCGTGTTTTTGCCTGGGAGCTAGAGAGAGGGAGGGAGGGAGAGAGGGAGGTAGGGCTGGTGCCTCTTTTCTCTAATCATACATGGTCATTATCATCATGACTTACACAGCTGTTACCGCAGGTAGACATGATTCATTAGGGCAGAGAGGACAGTAGAGTGAGCAAGGATTATAGAGAGAGAGAGAGAGAGAGAGAGAGAGAGAGAGAGAGAGAGAGAGAGAGGGGGATCAAGGCCTAATATCACACATGATAATTACCACCGTGCCTTACACGGCTATCATCAAAGACAGACATGAGTGATGTCGAGAAGAGGGAGGGGGGGCTTCGGAAAGAAAGAAAGACTAAAAGAGAAGAGGAAGGAGGAAGAGGAGACAGCGAAGGGAGCGCGAGAGTCTGTCAGCGTATGCATGAGCGAGTGACAGAGACAGAAATAGCGTGGCGCGTTGGCTGCGGATACGACAGAGACAGATGGCGGGTAATGAATGAGCCGCGCGGGCTGTGGTAATGTTTCACGCGGCGGAGCCCGGGATGGCATCCGACTTGACTCGTGATAAATGCGATAATGCCTTGCTAATAGGTCGCACACTCTCTCTCGCGCGCGTTTTCACTAACAAACATATCGCCGCGCCGCAGAGACGCGTTGGCTCAGCGAGGGGGGGGAAAAAGGGGAGAAAACGGGGCCGACGTCATGATGAAACACTTTTAGTGTTTCTGTAAGCGCCGTCTTTCACCCCCAAAAGAATGTAAAGCGACACGCTTGACAGCTTAAATGCGCGTAATTGTGATGGGGTACAGAAGAGGCAGGTATTTCCCTCTTTCCATAATGACTGCTCTTTCATTACTTCTCACGGCTGTCGGAGATTATTTATACGAACACCTGGTTGCGTATGCGGCAGTTATTATAACAACGTCAAAAGATGTAATATAAACATGCTTTTTGAGTGGGACACGTTTTCGTGTTTCGTTATGTTGTCTCTGGCTTGACTTTATCTGAAAGGGGATGTGTCTCTTGTCTCTTATTTCTGAACACATCGCATGGGTGATGATGAGGACGCCGCCATATTGTTTTTAGCGCCCGTCACAGTAACCTTTTAGAACACGCTGCCACATTTCAGGCGACCTATACTTTTTTCCGAAAACATAATGATTTCTCGGATGCAAAGTTGTGATATCTATGGTTGGGGAGAGTCATGCGAGCAGAGATGCTATCCCACCGCTAAAAAAAGGTTCTGGGTTTGATTCCCCTTGGCAGATTCTGTCAAGTCCTTAAGCAAGATGTATAACCCTACCCAGGCGAGGGGTGCTGGTTCAGCCAACCTGTCCACTGTGCCCCACCCTCCACTGCCTTCCACACACACACACACACACACACACACACACACACACACACACACACACACACACACTCACACATGCAAACGGCCAATTGAATGCTATCGGCCTATCTGTACATCAATATATGCACTTCATATATTCAGTCAAGGACGTTATAATGCTATATAATGTCATTGGCTGTTGCTTGGCCCCATAATGTTATTATCCCATTAAGATTTAACACCAGTACACGTCTGTTAACTTCTTTCCCCTCTGTAATTTCCAACGTGGCTGTTTCGATAGGTATCATTGGCCCTGATTGCTCTACCATTTGCTGATACTGAAATATGACAGACATAACTGACATATTCTGCTACTGAGGTGATCATTTTTGTTTCTTGCTGATATTTTTTCGTGTTTTTCTAGGTGTTGGCTCAGCGATATTAAAAAGTGGAGGCTTTTTATCTCTCCATCTGGGCTGTGCTGTATAGCAATATCTCTGCTCTGGGATAGCGTGACGCTGTATTTATTGGTTTAAAGTAGTGCTTCTATGAAGGAGGACAACCAAATGCTATTCAGGAGTCAATGCATATTCATGTCAATTGAATCGATACATTCAATTTTCAGGAACACAATGATACGTTGTGGATTATACTTTCCAGCAAAACTTTCCCCTCCAGAAAATCAGTTGTTGTGTTTGAATGGAAATTGGAAGCATGAGATTTATGTAATAAACACACACACACACGTTCACACACACACACACCAACACAAACACACACACACACACACACACACACAAACACAAACACAAACACGCACCCGCACACGCACACGCACACACACACACACACACACACACACATGTTTCCCCCAGGAACTGGAATCTGGCTCTGAGCCCGAGGAGAGCTCCTCTTCGTCATCGACAGCTTCATCTTCATCATCATCGTCTGATGAGGAGGCTTTACTTCTGAGCTGTTCTCCTCCTCCTCGTCCTCCTCCAACATGTCTCAGGAGAGACGGGAGGAGAATGGACAGGGAAGGTGCTGGTTCACCCAGCAGCAGCTCATCGGGAAGCTCCCCAGGCAGCCCGGACACAGCAGGAGAAGGCCCACAAGGTCAGGACTATTCCGGGGAACAGGTCTGCACCTCAGCACAATGAACCTGAAAAGACAACAACTGTAGACTGTATGTTTTAGAGTCAATCCATGACTTTTGAGGTTTGTGAAATAGCACTGCAACATGATTACTCTGTGCATGCTTTTTCAGGTGAAAATGTGGGGATTGTTCATCGAATTCGTCATTCTTGAAACAGTCGTCCCCAGAATGAAGAACATCGTATCTTGTCTTAAAACCCACTTGAATGATTAAGTAGGCCTGAATGATTATTAAGGCCTGATTATCTAAAATCCTGAGATTTTAGATAATCACGGGCAAATTTGTGTGAGCCCTTAAACTGAATGGTTGCCAAAACTAATAACATTTAAATAAAAAAACTAACTCTCACTCTATTTCTCTCTTTCCCTTTTTCTCTCTCACTTCCATATCTCGCTCTCACTCGTATCCTCACAATCTCTCTCTAACGCTCTGCTTTTGCTCTTGCTTTCTCTGTAACTCTCTCCTGCTCTCACTCTCTCCAGTTGCCCAGTTGGAGCCTCGTGATTTCCAAAGTCGGGGGTCCATCTGCAGCAGCCTTTCACGTGGGACAAAGAGCAAAGACAGGACGTAAGTGGACCACACTCATCCTTCTTTGAAATCAATCCAAAGGAAAAACTCGAAAAAGAAAAATCAAGGATTCGTCCAATGGTATCCTGTCAATTGTGTTTAAAGGGTTTAATCTGTTCAAACACTATTGGACGAAGCCTAGATGTTTGGCTTCAGTGGTGTCCTTTCAATGGTTGTCCTTTCAATTGGCAAATTCTTTCATACCTTTCTGAAACATGTTTTCAGATAGTTTTTATATTTTTAGACAAAATGGAAAGGGGGTCTAATAAGGTAACGCAAGGCAAATCAAGAAGAGTTCAAAGCCACAACTTCTCCTTCATTAACATCCGTAATGGTTGCCAACCTTGATTCATCAGGCAAACTGCCCACGTCTGCAGCCTTCTATGTCTGACTGCAGCATTCTTATCCATCTTCCTCATATAGTGCTGCTTGAACCCTCCTTAGGTCCTGCTCCATGCATCGCAAAGCACTGCTTGACCTGTTGCTCATATTCTCACGCCATCAGCCCACACAGAAATTAAGTGCTTGGGCTTCCTACGAAACAGAGGCCCTTCACGCAATGATTTTATGAACGTTAATATCACATCTTTCAGGTTTGTAGGCTTTTGAAAGAATACATGTTCGGTTTGGCTCCCTAACATTGCGCTACATTTCCAGTGCGTCAGTGCTCCTATTGTGCAAGCCCCAATAATGAACAACAAAAGGCACCCAAACAAAAAGGCCTCCTACACACCAATCCTCCAATCCCCTCCTAGGAAAGAGAGGACTCCGCACGAGTGGGGGTCCGACGGCGACGGGACGGGGCCAGAGAAGGTGGACGAGGGGGAGAGGGAGGAGGAGAGGAGGGAAGAGGCTCATCAGAGCAGCCTGGTGGAGCGGCTGCTGGCCAGCCACGGCGCGCACGTTCCCCACCACGACCCACAGCTGTACCGCGCGGCGGCCGCCCTCACCAGCTCCATCCCCGGCTTCAGCATCCTGGCCTTCCCGGACTTCTGGGGACACCTGCCCCCCCCCGGCCTGGAGCGGATGGCGCCGCGCGGGCCCGCAGTGCAGAGGTACCGCCTCTCTGTCGGTCTCTCCATGTCTTTGAGAGAGACATCGAGAGAGCTGCTTGGCACTCTCTCTTGTATGGCCGTTCAATATGATCCATGTGTTTTGAATTGGTTCGATTTAACTCACAAGCATTGGTGCATACAGACACACGCGTTGACTTTCACGCGGCACACACACACACACACACACAAATACACACACACCAACGCACACACACACACACACACACACACACACACACACACACACACACACACACACACACACACACACACACACACACACACACACACACACACACACACACATAATATAGCTGGTGTGGGCATGAATGAGTCATTGACATACACACATGCATACACACACACACACACACACACACACACACACACACACACACACACACACACACACACACCACTCTGTAGTTCAAAGAACTTCAAGGAACCCGGATCAACAGTGTTTGACTATGCTTTCCTTTCTGACCCCATTAAAAAAATTGATCTGTTCACTCTGAGCGAACAGTGATTTAAGAACACAATACGCCTTCGGCCAAATGTGAAATGTAGCTTTTCAGGGTTTGAGTGAAATGTAGGTAAATGGCCTGCTCATCTTTCTTATCTCTCATCTTAGACATCCCCTCATCCCACATACGCAGACACAAACACAAACACATGCACACGCACGCACGTACGCATGCAGACACACACACACACACACACACACACACACACACACACACACAGACACACAAACACACAATCTTGTAGCCGTCATGGCCCCTAGGACTTTTCATCATTCTGAGCGTCCCCCGCTGTCCTATTTGCCACCCTATCTGTCCTCTCCTCGCCAGATGTGACAGCACTGATAGCCTCTTCTCCGTTCAAATGCTCTCCCAGTGTGTCTTTCTCTTTCTCTACACCTCTATCTCTTTCTCTCTCTCTCTCTCTCTCTCTCTCTCTCTCTCTCTCTCTCTCTCTCTCTCTCTCTCTCTCTCTCATTCTCTTCCTCCCTCCATCTCTCTCTCTCTCATTCTCTTCCTCCCTCCATCTCTCTCTCCCTCTCATCTCTTTCCTGCAGTGATATCGCTCTTACTCTCTCCTTTATTAGTGATGTGTCTTCTTTAAGCCCTGACAGTAGTCATAACCTCACAGCTCTGTTATTCTCCAGTCATTTACTGCTTCAGACATGTCGTCTCCTTTGGACCTCCCCCCCTCTCTGTCTTTCTCTGTGTGTCTCTACATCTCTCTCTAGCTGTCGACACAGATTTTTTTCCGCCCTGCCTCGTTTACATACATGCTGCAAGTCGTACAATACACGTGCACGTATGCTTAGATGTGGGTTTTAAAATCAGAACACAGGATTTATGAAAATTGTGAGTTGTAAGATTGCAGCCAATAGTGTAATGGAACAGCCGTCGTCAGGGTTTTAAAATAGTGCTGCTTGAAGGTGCAGTGTCTAGAAGTTAGTGGGATCTGGCAGAATGGACTTCTGCCAGTATATAATAAATATATACTATAATATAATATTCATAAGTGTGTTTTAATTTGTGTATCATCCTATGAAATAAGAATTGCTGTGTTTTCGTTCCCTTAGATTGAGCCCTTCTGTGAATTATTCCTTAATCAGATTAAATAACTTAGTGACACTCGTGCCTACTTGCCGATTCAGTTTGCGTAGAGTGAAGTCAAATATATTCTCCTCTGATAAAAGCCTTCCGTGCAGATTTCTGTTCATTTTTTAGCATCGTTATTCGGTCTATTGCAGATAAAACCGTTTTAATTGCTCCAGTTTTAATTTGAAGGATTGCTACCCTTTCCTTGGGCTCCGCTTTTGTTTTTTTTAAATCCAGCAGACTAGTTGGTCATGAACTGAACCCCCTTCCCTTGAGAACGGATTGGACCTATTATTTTTTAATTTTTTGAAGGGGAACAGGCTTGAGGCCAGTCAAGATCTTGGGAGATCGGATGGACTCACAAGGCTATATGAACGGCGCACTCCAAACACTGAAACTATTTCACGGTCCAGACTCTCTCTATGTGTGCTGCCCAGAAGGTAAAGCAAGCTACCTAGCTTTATTTGATATTCAGAATCCCTGCATAAACCCCATCTCCCAATCTCCATCTGTTTTATTTTTTAGAACTTTGGCTCCTATTATGCACATTCGACTACCACGAATACAAAACAAAACAAAACATAGACAAAAAAAGAACCATCGACTCTCCTTGTTTTTCTGATTGCTTTTGCTATTCTAAAGCTGTTAAGTCGAGCCGGTCGAGTTGTCCTGTCGAATCTTGCCTGCACTTCTTTGGATTTCCTCCCAGTTTGATTGCCTATCTGGATGGTCTGCATTTAGGCGCTTTGGATCAAAGTGCATGCTAAATAAATAAACGTAAATGTATGATGAAAATTACAATAACCTACATTTTTGATATATTGACCCATTGCAGTTTGCCTATAGGCCACATAGAGGTGTCGAGGATGCCACAGTCACTCTGATGAACATGCTTTTTAAACATCTGGAAGGAAAAGGAACACATGCTCAGCTTTTATTTATAGATTTCTCTTCTGCTTTTAAAACAATTCAACCCCCCATTTTAACAGAAAGACTTTTAGAGCAATTTGATTTGAGTAAAAATCTTGTTGGATGGGTTTTAGACTTTTTTAACCAATAGGACGCAAAGAGTGCGAGTCAATGGAGTACTGTCTGACCAGATCTGCTCCTCCACTGGCTCCCCTCAGGGCAGTGTTTTGTCCCCTCTCCTGTTCATCCTTTACAGAAACAAGTGCCGCAGCAAAAGAGAAGACAGATTTATTTTATGTATTGCATGTATTGTATGTAAGTATGCAGATGATTCTGTCATTGTAAGCCTGCTACAAGGGAATGAAACAGGCCATGGCCCAGTCGCTCAGGATTTTGTAGACTGGTGCGATAGGTCCTTTCTACACATGAACATTTCAATGCACATGCACATAGATTTCCGGAAACTCCCCAGTGCTAAGGAACTCACCAGCATAAAGGGTCAGACTGTTGAGTGTGTGGATAACTATAAATACCTTGGGACCATCATCGACAATAAGCTAAACTTTGAGACAAACTGCGAAGCTGTGTACAAAAAGGGGAATCAGCGTTTATATTGTCTGAGGAAACTCTCATCGTTTCACATTGACAGTAAAATGCTAACCATGTTCTACCGCTGCTTCATTGAATCTGTCATATCCTTTAGCCTGGTGTCTTGGTTTAGTAACCTATCCCTAAAAAATAAGAATTCCCTGAACCAAATCGTGAGGTGGGCTATTAGGCTGATTGGAGAGCCACAGCTGAACCCAGAATCCCTGCATACAAGGCAGCTACATAGACTAGCTGGGTCTATCTTAGAAGATGGACCACCCACCATATGGTGAATTTCAACTTCTCCCATCAGGCCGTAGGTACAAAATGCCTGCCTGCAAAACAAAGAGATACAGAGGCAGTTTTGTTCCCTCAGCTGTCAAAACGTTAAATAGTAAGTAAGTAATTAAGCTACACACTAACTTATTAACCTATGGATTGTATGGCCTTCTTCATCTTTTTATTTATTTATTTATTTATTCTGACCTTGTTTTTTGTATCTGCCATGATGGCTTGCATTTAGTATTTATTTATCTTTTGATAGTAATACCCTTTTGTATGCTTTTTATCCATGTTCCTATGTCTGGAGCACTGTTGTCACTTTTGTGTCCGTCTGTCGATGATGTTAATGTTGTCTGCGTGTGTGTGCAAGCAGCCAATTCTTTCTTTCTACCTGCAACCAAATCTACCCTCGGGTACAAATAAAGTTACCTTACCTTACCTTACCTTACCTTTTTAGAGCATTAACTGATTATCAGTGCATTGATTATGTTTTTTTTATTTACACGTTGTGATGGAGATCAAGGTGTGTGTAAGTGTGTGTGTGTGTCTATATTGAAACTATACTCACAACAGTGTATTAGTCTACATCTGTATTTGCCACTAGGGATGGGGTTGTGTCTCGAGTCCCGCGGGCCAGCGCCTCTCTCACAATGCACTCTCTTTATGTCTCTCCTCCGAGACATTTTCTCAGCACTTTCAAGAGGCCAACAGACGCTGACATTTAAAAATGTTAAAGACGCAATTTCACTCTGAACTTTATCTAATTATGTTTTCTGTCTGTCTGCACTGATATGGAAAAAGGGGATAATGCTTTTTATTTTTTTGCGTATTCTACAGTCCCTTAACATCTCTAATGCTAAGGCTATTTTGCCAGTGCTACATTTGTGAGTAAATTGTCCCAAGTGTAGAATAAGATTAGGCCACGGTAATACAAGAGACCTTTCAAGCTCTCTAAGCTAAAAAAAAAACTGTCTGGCTATGCCTCGTTCTGTGTCTGTGTGTGTGTGTGTGTGTGTATGTGTGTCTTTTTGAGTGTGTGTGTGTGTCACGGTTGAAATGCACATCTGTTATCAAATTTCTGTACTGAATGCTGCTGCTAAAATCAAGAATAAATTGGCAGTTATATTATTTTAATATTAAACATGTATCTTGAGGTATCCGACTTTACGTCTCTCTTTAAATGGACATTATTTTCCTCCGTTCTCTATGTCTTCCCTCAGAGCCCACACAAACATGCTGGCACACAGGCACACACAAAAGAAATAGACCACTGTTATGGCGATTTCCATACCTACTACAAGGTGCATGCACATCTAGGGAACGTGCACACTGCTGCATATTCCTATTCATTGGCTTAATTCCATGCATGGGATTTGCAATGTTTACACTCGACCACCATCAAATAATTGGTGTAAGAAGCAATAGAGGCCTGGGTCTCCAGCTAGTCAGATAAGACTCCATGTATTATAAGGCAGGAATGCTTTTCTATCTGCCTAGAAATGAATCCTCACAGACCTCCGGCTATACGAGGGTTGCATGCAGTAAATTCGTCACTAACAGCCCAACATGTATGTAGACGTAGCCTATAATAGAGTGGTACTGATTGTGTTTTAAAGCTCTATATATGGCTCAGCATTTCATTCTGATATACAGTGTATTTAGCTTTCATTGGCTTTGCCTTATAATTTATATGTGCAGATAAAACGCATCCCATCATCAGTCTGTGTGTGTGTATGTATGTGTGTGCGTGCGCGTTTATGTGTCTGTGTCTGTGTGTAAGGATATCATCAGGAAAATACAATAAAGGGGAAGGTATAGAATGAGTGAAGGTGTGAATGAGTGAATAGGTTAGTGAGTGAGGTAGGGTGAGTCACCAATAGACAAATATAGTGAGAAGAACAGAGATTGAGTTGCTGAGCTGATGGCAAAGAACAGAAGGAGAACTGGGTCAGAGAGATAGAAAGAGAGCGAGAGGGAGAGAGAGAGAGGGGGAGTGAGATTTAAAGGATGAGAGGGAGAAAGAGAGCGATAGAGGGGGAGAGACAGCGGGAGACAGAGAGAGAGAGATAGAGAGAGAAAAGACAGACGGCTTGAGAGTGAGACGGCTTGAGAGGGAGACAGCTTGGAGGCAAGATAGCAAGAGAGAGGGAGCAGTGGCCTGCCAGGGGTTTCCGGGACGCCTCTGAATAAACTCACAGAGATGAGATGACAAATACTCAGACAGTTGGAGGGTTGAAGGCATCTCAGAAAGTATTGAGCAAGTAGGCTCTGGAACAACTCACGACTCCAGCTTTGAATTGTAGGGTAGTGCCAACTCAACGTTTACACAGGTGGCCCGCTGCTGGGATTAACCCATTTGTTTTCACTTGACATATTATTATATTATTATGTGCGGCAGATTAAACACCGCCTCTGGCAATACTAAGATGTGGGAAACATCCTACATTGCAGAATGCAGATACTTTGGTGTTTGGGGAGTAAGATACTGAAGAAACTTCATAATCATTTATCACTTTCGAGGAGAAAGGGCACACATTTTACAGATGAAGTGAAACGTAAGAAAAATATACGAAAATGAAGATGTCATCTAGATTCAAAGGAGCAACTCGGACCCCACGTTTCGTGGACTCAGGGATCAGGAATAAAATGACTTTCTGTTCCCAAAGGAAACTGTTTGAGAAAGGCATACTGATCACGCAAGATGGATTTATTACCACAGCGTCCGGCAGTGGCTTTGCATAGCGTTAAGTCACATGCGCATATGCCGAAGGAACGTGCATCAAGCATTCCCATTCATTCCTTTGGTGAATCATAAGGAAAATAATTGGAAATGGACTACAATCACATTGGCGACCCCAGCGCTTCCTGAGACCTGGCATATGAAGGTCTCAGGAATGAGATGAAGATGGCCAAAAAAAAAAAGATGGGAAGAAGGAAGTAGTTTTGGTGGCCGTGTCCCCAGCCACGGGTTTACCCCAGCTCACAGATCAACTGCTTCCTTATTTATTAATCAGGCTTCCGACGGAGGACTCAGAAGGCTGGGTTTCGATTCAACTTCTCCACTCACTGCTACGGCCTACTGATGTACAAAGGAGGTACGAGTGGGAATACTTTAATTACATGAGTACCGGGATGTGAGCAAAACTCGCCCCAGTTTGCCTGATTTCATCTTCCCCAGTTCTCTGTGTATGTGCGGCTGGTGGGCCGTCTGCATAGGGGTGGGACTGAGGCTCACTGTATAAAAAAAACACCCTCTACATCAAAGAGTGCATTATACGCATTAGCTCCGTAGACTTTAGCTGAAAACAAGTGTCGGATGAGTGTTGTTATTGCGTCTGGAGCTCTTACTGCACGAGCGGACCTGTTTTTCTCGGCCAACAATAATTTGATTCCATTGGCAACTGAAACGGAAACATCTGGCTTTTGATTCCATATTGCTTATGATCACCCCATGTTCTCATCTCTATTTTGCAAACAAACAGCCGAGACTTCTTGTTCCTGTCCTGCTATCAAGTAGACTACGGAACTGAATAAGGAAGAGCGGGACGTAATCATTAGGCTCGTATCTACTGTATGGGCCATACCTGCTACAGTCATTAGTTCACCCTCCGCCAGACAAGGCCATACAGGAATAGCCTGAGCCTACTTATTATAGCAGCTATGTCTCCACTACAGGGCCAGGCCTTACATCCCTCCATCCCATCCCATGATTTAACACCGCAGATCCAGGTGAAGGCCATGTGACGTTAGCCATTAAGATAGTGATAAATCCTGCATTAAGGTATAGGCCCTGGGAACTGTAACTCGGCTTGACTGTACACGCTCTATGCATGCTGTGCGTGCACACGTACAGGATCATACAGTGTCAAGTCATGCTCAAGTATTTATATCGTATTCATGTAACAATAACTATCTCTTTCATGATTTCATTACTAAAATCACAACCTCCCTCGACTCTTTGTCAACCCTTTTTACAAATCAACATGATGTTACTGTATCTATTATTCCAAAGCTACGTATGCTTCCTGTATCTATAATAACATATCTATGAGTATGCATATCTCTTATTACAGATATTCATATGGTTTCTACCGATCAATTTATTACAGATCTCCGTATGGGTACTGTAGGAATCCATTGTTACAGATCTACATTTAGTTATTATAGCTGTGACTCTAGCTGTGGATGGGAAAAACCTGAACCAATGAGGAATCAGGCTTGGTTTATGTCCTCAGATATGCTGGGTTTTGCTAACTTATTTTGTCAAAAGCACGGGATATCTACAACCTGCCTTACCATAGGGCATGACACCTATTGACAACACAATAGTCCGCTATATACGTAAAACGGACGAATAAACATAGTTTCCCGAACCCCCTCCCCAAAAACAGCCCGAATGTGTTTTACCTGCTGTTATCACCGCGTGACCCACACTGGATAATCACTTTGCTGTCAAACTAAACCGAGACCGTGTTGTTTTGCCTCCCTCTGTTTCACAGTTGAATTATGAAGCAGCCTTTTTTTGTACCTCACTGAAAAATAGAACATGTTGTTTTTTTATTTTCATTTACAGTAATTTTCATTTAATTAAAAACAATAAAGCGAAACAGGTTGCTGGGTAAAGCAGGGTCCGACCATCCGTCCATTAACCTCACACTATTCAGTCTGCCACCTGTGGGTGGATGCTATTTTATAATGACATTTAGCCAACACTGTCCTCATGGCTTGGATTTAGTGTTCCTATAGGTGTCACTTGGCTTGCGGATGTGAATCTTTCTCTCTTTGTCAGACAGAAGGTGTTGGAGGACATCCAGCGCTTGTTTGACAACGACGTCATCAACCAGGTGGTGTTTGACCTGGAAGACACAGGGTAAGTACATGCCAGGTCACTTAACCCAATCACATGCATAATGATGCGCACACACAGACATACACACAGGTGCACATAAACACAGGTGCGCACACACACACACACACACAGACACAGACACAGACACACACACACACACACACACACACACACACACACACACACACACACACACACACACACACACACACACACACACACACACACACACACACACACACACGTTTGATAGATGTTGTTCTTTCCAGAGAGAGACCAGGTTGTAGTGTGATTTCAAACCAGTGTGGTAACTAAATGTTGTCAGATCAGGCACTCTTGAACACAAAATACAATTTACATGTTGTTAATTGAAACAAGCTTTTCATTGGCTTTTGTTTAGCTAATGCCACGAAGCATCAAAAACACATCATATATATGTGTATATAAATATAGATAGGAAAAGGTTAGATGATGCATACCATTTATATATATAAATGTATATATATATATATATATATATATATACATTTAATAGTTATTTTACTCTACTAAATGGTATGCATCAGCTAACCTTTTTCCTACTCCTGGCCCTTCTTTCACCCCCTGTCCAATTAACTTTCCCTCCCTTTTAATTGAAATGTCAAAGTGAGCTCTGTATATGTTCCCTATCTCTCTCGCTCCCTCTCTCTCCCTCCCTCCCTCCCTCCCTCCCTCCCTATTAGTCCTCAGTGTATAAATGACCAGCCGGACACGCTGAGGTTTTTCTCCAAGTTTGAGAGTGGTAATCTGAGAAAAGCTGTGAAGGTCCGGAGGTAAGTGGCACCATCGACACACACACACACACACACACACACACACACACACACATACACATACACACACACACACACACACACACACACACACACACACACACACACACACACACAGAGACACAGACAGACAGACAGACGCACGCATACATAACTCTTATCCTCGGCGATCACACGTACACACACAGACACATACACAGACACAAACAGAACTAAAACTAGATGTTTTTTGGCACAACAAAAGCAAAGGTGGATAATAAAGCTCCCGTATTCAGAAAATGTATGTTATGGTCACACCTTCAAACCTAGAAACACAGACAGACAGACAGACAGACAGACAGACAGACAGACAGACAGACAGACAGACAGACAGACAGACAGACAGACAGACAGACAGACAGACAGACAGACAGACAGACAGACAGACAGACAGACAGACAGACAGACAGACAGACAGACAGACAGACAGACAGACAGACAGACAGACAGACAGACAGACAGACAGACAGACAGACAGACAGACAGACAGACAGACAGACAGACAGACAGACAGACAGACAGACAGACAGACAGACAGACAGACAGACAGACAGACAGACAGACAGACAGACAGACAGACAGACAGACAGACAGACAGACAGACAGACAGACAGACAGACAGACAGACAGACAGACAGACAGACAGACAGACAGACAGACAGACAGACAGACAGACAGACAGACAGACAGACAGACAGACAGACAGACAGACAGACAGACAGACAGACAGACAGACAGACAGACAGACAGACAGACAGACAGACAGACAGACAGACAGACAGACAGACAGACAGACAGACAGACAGACAGACAGACAGACAGACAGACAGACAGACAGACAGACAGACAGACAGACAGACAGACAGACAGACAGACAGACAGACAGACAGACAGACAGACAGACAGACAGACAGACAGACAGACAGACAGACAGACAGACAGACAGACAGACAGACAGACAGACAGACAGACAGACAGACAGACAGACAGACAGACAGACAGACAGACAGACAGACAGACAGACAGACAGACAGACAGACAGACAGACAGACAGACAGACAGACAGACAGACAGACAGACAGACAGACAGACAGACAGACAGACAGACAGACAGACAGACAGACAGACAGACAGACAGACAGACAGACAGACAGACAGACAGACAGACAGACAGACAGACAGACAGACAGACAGACAGACAGACAGACAGACAGACAGACAGACAGACAGACAGACAGACAGACAGACAGACAGACAGACAGACAGACAGACAGACAGACAGACAGACAGACAGACAGACAGACAGACAGACAGACAGACAGACAGACAGACAGACAGACAGACAGACAGACAGACAGACAGACAGACAGACAGACAGACAGACAGACAGACAGACAGACAGACAGACAGACAGACAGACAGACAGACAGACAGACAGACAGACAGACAGACAGACAGACAGACAGACAGACAGACAGACAGACAGACAGACAGACAGACAGACAGACAGACAGACAGACAGACAGACAGACAGACAGACAGACAGACAGACAGACAGACAGACAGACAGACAGACAGACAGACAGACAGACAGACAGACAGACAGACAGACAGACAGACAGACAGACAGACAGACAGACAGACAGACAGACAGACAGACAGACAGACAGACAGACAGACAGACAGACAGACAGACAGACAGACAGACAGACAGACAGACAGACAGACAGACAGACAGACAGACAGACAGACAGACAGACAGACAGACAGACAGACAGACAGACAGACAGACAGACAGACAGACAGACAGACAGACAGACAGACAGACAGACAGACAGACAGACAGACAGACAGACAGACAGACAGACAGACAGACAGACAGACAGACAGACAGACAGACAGACAGACAGACAGACAGACAGACAGACAGACAGACAGACAGACAGACAGACAGACAGACAGACAGACAGACAGACAGACAGACAGACAGACAGACAGACAGACAGACAGACAGACAGACAGACAGACAGACAGACAGACAGACAGACAGACAGACAGACAGACAGACAGACAGACAGACAGACAGACAGACAGACAGACAGACAGACAGACAGACAGACAGACAGACAGACAGACAGACAGACAGACAGACAGACAGACAGACAGACAGACAGACAGACAGACAGACAGACAGACAGACAGACAGACAGACAGACAGACAGACAGACAGACAGACAGACAGACAGACAGACAGACAGACAGACAGACAGACAGACAGACAGACAGACAGACAGACAGACAGACAGACAGACAGACAGACAGACAGACAGACAGACAGACAGACAGACAGACAGACAGACAGACAGACAGACAGACAGACAGACAGACAGACAGACAGACAGACAGACAGACAGACAGACAGACAGACAGACAGACAGACAGACAGACAGACAGACAGACAGACAGACAGACAGACAGACAGACAGACAGACAGACAGACAGACAGACAGACAGACAGACAGACAGACAGACAGACAGACAGACAGACAGACAGACAGACAGACAGACAGACAGACAGACAGACAGACAGACAGACAGACAGACAGACAGACAGACAGACAGACAGACAGACAGACAGACAGACAGACAGACAGACAGACAGACAGACAGACAGACAGACAGACAGACAGACAGACAGACAGACAGACAGACAGACAGACAGACAGACAGACAGACAGACAGACAGACAGACAGACAGACAGACAGACAGACAGACAGACAGACAGACAGACAGACAGACAGACAGACAGACAGACAGACAGACAGACAGACAGACAGACAGACAGACAGACAGACAGACAGACAGACAGACAGACAGACAGACAGACAGACAGACAGACAGACAGACAGACAGACAGACAGACAGACAGACAGACAGACAGACAGACAGACAGACAGACAGACAGACAGACAGACAGACAGACAGACAGACAGACAGACAGACAGACAGACAGACAGACAGACAGACAGACAGACAGACAGACAGACAGACAGACAGACAGACAGACAGACAGACAGACAGACAGACAGACAGACAGACAGACAGACAGACAGACAGACAGACAGACAGACAGACAGACAGACAGACAGACAGACAGACAGACAGACAGACAGACAGACAGACAGACAGACAGACAGACAGACAGACAGACAGACAGACAGACAGACAGACAGACAGACAGACAGACAGACAGACAGACAGACAGACAGACAGACAGACAGACAGACAGACAGACAGACAGACAGACAGACAGACAGACAGACAGACAGACAGACAGACAGACAGACAGACAGACAGACAGACAGACAGACAGACAGACAGACAGACAGACAGACAGACAGACAGACAGACAGACAGACAGACAGACAGACAGACAGACAGACAGACAGACAGACAGACAGACAGACAGACAGACAGACAGACAGACAGACAGACAGACAGACAGACAGACAGACAGACAGACAGACAGACAGACAGACAGACAGACAGACAGACAGACAGACAGACAGACAGACAGACAGACAGACAGACAGACAGACAGACAGACAGACAGACAGACAGACAGACAGACAGACAGACAGACAGACAGACAGACAGACAGACAGACAGACAGACAGACAGACAGACAGACAGACAGACAGACAGACAGACAGACAGACAGACAGACAGACAGACAGACAGACAGACAGACAGACAGACAGACAGACAGACAGACAGACAGACAGACAGACAGACAGACAGACAGACAGACAGACAGACAGACAGACAGACAGACAGACAGACAGACAGACAGACAGACAGACAGACAGACAGACAGACAGACAGACAGACAGACAGACAGACAGACAGACAGACAGACAGACAGACAGACAGACAGACAGACAGACAGACAGACAGACAGACAGACAGACAGACAGACAGACAGACAGACAGACAGACAGACAGACAGACAGACAGACAGACAGACAGACAGACAGACAGACAGACAGACACTCTCACTCCACTGCGTGGGTGGTATTGTGTGTTCTAAATGCATAATGGTATTGTGTGTTCTAAATAGTGACCATGTAAACTGCACTTTGAAAAAAAGGCTTTGCAATGATAATGACTTCATTTATTTCATTATAAACAGTCTTGTCTTCCTTCCCACACTCCCCTCTCTCCATTCCCTCCACTCTCTCCAACCCTCTGACACAGATATGAATATGACCTCATCTTGAATGCAGACGCCAACTGTTCCATTAACACCCAGTGGTTTTACTTTGAGGTCAGCAACATGGCGGCCGACATTCCCTATCGCTTCAACGTCATCAACTGCGAGAAGACCAACAGCCAGTTCAACTATGGTGAGCGAGAGAACCCATTAGAATCAATCAGGAATTGTTCTACTCATTGAAACAAATAGCAAGCCGTTAACAATTGTACAATTGACGATAAACGCATTGATTTGAAACACTGGCTCCATGGAAACGGCCATGGCCGATAACTTTTTCCAACAGCAAATTTGAGTTGAGAATTCATTTTAGAAATGTGCCACATCCAAACCTATTAAATCTAGCTACTCGTGAGGCCAAAACGCCCAATTGTATTTTAAATAGCTTAAACTACAACAAACGGTTCTAGTTTTGGTCAAGCCCAAAACCATTAAGTACTGGTCCCCATGATGTCCTAAAGTGTAGTTGTAAATTGGCTCCACTCAATTTTCTCATTCGGTGTGTTGGTGTGCGTGTGCGTGTGCGTGTGTGTGTGTGTGTGTGTGTGTGTGTGTGTGTGTGTGAGAACTGAAATGAAGTTCTCTCACACTGAAAGAAAACTGACAGTCCTTCAACCCTGATCTTCAACAAATTCAACAAAATACAAATTATGTATTCGTCCAAAAGACAAATAACACACAATAATTCCAATACATTTAATCCCCAGCCCTTTAAACCAAACACTCGCCATGATTCAGCCATCCTCCTTCAACAGAGCATTAATCTCTTCCATAGCAGCAGATGCTTAAAAGACCATCCGTACCTGGCAAGCCTTCAAATCCAGTCAAGTACACAAAATGTGTGCATCCCATTTTGGGCTTAAATTCTCATTTTCCCTTTCAGCTCATCCAAGGAGATTTTCCTGGGCAATCCTATTCATTCAAAGTCGACACTTGTTTTAGAAAGTTTATACTTCATATTTCACTTTAGCTATATAACGGGATTTTCATATGTTATTCAATTTATAGCTTTGAAATAGTACAGGGGGTGTATGGTATGCATAGTGCATGTTCCTTTTGATATATGATGTTTTGATTAGATTGAGCTAATTTGATTTTTTTCATTTTATTGACTTAATTCGAAATTTTTGATGGATTTTGAAAAAACAGAAACTTGTGGTCACGCGCCTCAAATAGGGCATACCGAAGAAACATAACTAATACATTGTGTGTTGAATATATGCATGATCTATTTGCATGAGCACATCGTTTCCAGATTATACATTTTCCCGGTTCAGTAGAGTCTCAAGGTTAAATGGATTTCAACGAAAATGGTTTCAGGTCATGATAATAGTTCTCAATGTTGAGCCTCAGGCTTCTGTATGTTGCTGTTGGTGGGTAACTGTCTTTAAGAGCATCTTGATCCTCAAAAGTCTCTCCAAACGACTCCCAGCATTTAATGCAGAGAGACGATGCATCACCATGGAGATGAAGGGATACCTTCAGTACTATTGAATCTCACTTCTATTCCAATACAGTGGAACACGGCTTTGGCTTCTTTTGAGGTTTTCCTTGCCTTTCATGAAAAAAATTTTTGTCATTGTTTTTCATTTTCTTTTTACAAAATGGCCACCCGTCAACGCAATATCTTCAACCTCCTGTAAGAAACTATATATATGGTGGGAGTCTTGTCTGGCTGTCACCTGCCAGCAGCAGGTGTCATGTTCTGACTAGTCACTGCTCCTCTGCTTCAGCCATCAATAGTGGAGTTTTGCCTGTTTCCTTCTAACCAGCTCAACCGCTCACTTTGCTAGTTTTTGATTGATTCTCTTCTTTACTCTGGTTTTCCTGTTCCTTCCTGTCTGTTCTCTGGTTTTATTCCTGCTATCGGAGGGCAGTGTGCTATCGGCGGTGTGCTGCTTTTCCTGGCTTTGCCTTCTTTAAGCGTCTTCTCACACCAAACAGTGAAAGGTAGTCAAAGGTCAAAATCAGCTAACCTTTCAATTTAAGCCATCTGATTTGTTTATAAAAAACTGCATCCTAAATTAATTATAGTGTTCAGGAAAAAACCAAGGATAACCTAATAGGGTACAAGCTGTTCCAAAGCTCCATCACTAAGTTTAATTTCAGGCCGTGTCAATTTAGCAAACAGACCATATGGTGATATGTGTGCATTCCAAGAAATAACCCCCACCGAAGATGAAAAGCACCCTATGATGTGTAGCCCAATTTGAATGCTACATTATCTTCTCTGGCTTTGAATATTGCAGATATTGGCTTGACAGATAGACCAAGAGACATATAAGAACATAGAGAAATATGACGAAGCAATAATATATATTAATAAAAAGGCCAGAGCACCGCTATGAACCAAAGGTTAGCCATGATAGTAGTTCTGGCAGCTCAGCTGCCACAGCATAATAAATCAGATGATCCTGATCTACCTGGCAAACTACCTAGGATGATTAGGTGGGGTAGCCTGAGGACAGAGCCATCATATTTATTTATATTACATAAATTAAGATGGGAGAATAGGAGAGCGAGTTTGTGTGATTTGCAAAATCCCAGGCAATCTACAAGACGGTTAGATGAAAGCTGGCAGCAATGGATGAGACTAAACCCAATGCTAACCATCGCAAGCCTGTTCTTCTGTCAGATGGTTTCATGGTCATTTTCATCATCATTGAAGTAAACTCTGCGATAAGCTCAGTGCACCATGTGAATACAACTCTAGTCTACACTAACACTAACAATCCACACCTGGTGATTCTGCACCGTCTCCAGCTCATGCTCTTGGCTTGCTAAATATGCTTGCTTGTTTCCGTGTTTGTGTGTTTGACACCTGGAAATAATGGGAATCTAGTCTGCACCCACACAGATAGACCTGACCTGCGTTCCTTTCCATCGGAGTCTCACGACTTCAGTTGAAGCAATAAAGTGAGGTCGAAGCTACTTCTTCACCTCCCAACCCCACATGTCTTATCAGTGCTAGTGGGATTGTCCTACTTATTGAGCTTGCTGTTGCACTCCACCCCTCCCCCCTGTGGAACCACCTGGGCAGAGTGTGTGCTGAACAATGATAGGGCCGACTTTTTGCTGTGTTTTCCTGTTTTGTCCTCGGCAATCTATTGCAGCCTAGACATACACACACACTCTTACAACACACACTATCACACACAAACACACACACACACACACACACACACACACACACACACACACACACACACACACACACACACACACACACACACACACACACACACACACACACACACACAGGCACGTAATGATACACGCGTGAACATGCAGGCAAACAAACACATGCATGTGCACTCTCGCAAGGATGCATGCGCGCACACAAACACATGGACACCATCACACGCACACACACAAACACACTCAAATATACAAAATACAAAAAAAAGGCATCTGCACTTCACTCACATAATGTTTTTTTTGCAGCTGCAAACTAGGTTTCCAGGAAATTGTTTCATCTCAGGTAGTGAGTCAGTGAATGGAAGAAGACAGTGTTTTTACAAAATAGCCCGTCCTTCCATTGTATGGAAAATGGCTTTTTTTGTCTGAACGAAGATCCTGATTGAGAAGAAAGTAAAGTAGCTATCTATCTCCGACCCCGGTGCAAAACGGAACTACTCACAACAATCTCCCAAAGGAGGGGGTGGGAGCCAGGGTGTGTACGGCTCAGTGTGTGTGTCTCTGGATGGGGGTCTGATGCAGGATGGGCTTCCTCCTCTCTCGCCCTGGGAGACAAATGAATGTTGTCTAACTTTGTTTAGACGTAACCATTATTTAGATGGGCTTTATTGGCTGGCGCTGATGGCAGAGAAACCCCTTCACTGCCCACCATTACACTGCAGGAGCCCTCGAGCTCAAGCCTGGACCGCAGAAACAAGCATCTACTTCTGAAAACTCTGAGCAGCTCCCATCTTGTGTTTTACACGCATTTGTGTGTGTGTGTGCGTGTGTGTGTGTGTGCATGCCTGTGCAAACTTTTATCTGCAGTCTGAGGAATATGGGAATTGCAGACCCTTTATATTGCTGTCTGTGTGTGTTTCTGTGCGTGTGCGCATGTGCGTGTGTGTGTGTGTGCGTGTGTGTGTGTGTGTGTGTGTGTGTGTGTGTGTGTGTGTGTGTGTGTGTGTGTGTGTGTGTGTGTGTGTGTGTGCTGCAGGTATGCAGCCTGTTCTCTACTCTGTGAGAGAAGCTCTCGATGGCAGACCACACTGGGTGCGGACTGGCACGGAGATCTGTTACTTCAGGTACTTCTGGGCCCCAGATTGAGCGTCTAATGTGATTCACACCACCCACGCGTTTTGCTTAATTGTTCCCTCTTGGACAGTTGCCACAACAAACACCCTCATAGTTTTTCCTCCATTCTATCTGTTGAAATAAAATGCAAACATTCAATAATAAAATCTACTGTGATTGCTTGTAGTGGTTGTAAGCTGAACAATTTTTAGCCCTGAAATACTTCTTGGCCAGTCTTTTGTTGTTGTACACTAATGCAACATCCAATATTGTATCTTAGCAGAGAACATTTAACAATCCAATAAGAGCTTGAATCATAACTAAATTCCCTATCAATTTACACTTGAGTTTACGAATATGGTTTTAGCTTTCACCCGTCTGGCTGTTGTTGTGATGTTTGCCTCAAATTTAGATTCCCCCTTTTTTTTTTTATCTAGGAATCACTTCTGTCCAGCACAGGGCAGCAGAGGGCCGACCTTTTACACTTTGACCTTTACTGTGACCTTTAAACACAAAGAAGACGTATGCTACCTGGCCTACCACTATCCTTACACATATTCTGCACTGCAGGTACACATTTTTCCGTCTATCTATCCGTCCTTCTGTCTGTCTGTCTGTCTGTCTGTCTGTCTGTCTGTCTGTCTGTCTGTCTGTCTGTCTGTCTGTCTGTCTGTCTGTCTGTCTGTCTGTCTGTCTGTCTGTCTGTCTGTCTGTCTGTCTGTCTGTCTGTCTGTCTGTCTGTCTGTCTGTCTGTCTGTCTGTCTGTCTGTCTGTCTGTCTGTCTGTCTGTCTGTCTGTCTGTCTGTCTGTCTGTCTGTCTGTCTGTCTGTCTGTCTGTCTGTCTGTCTGTCTGTCTGTCTGTCTGTCTGTCTGTCTGTCTGTCTGTCTGTCTGTCTGTCTGTCTGTCTAGGTTTGAAGGTGTGACCATAACATACATTTTCTGAATACGGGAGCTTTATTATCCACCTTTGCTTTTGTTGTGCCAAAAAACATCTAGTTTTAGTTCTGTTTGTGTCTGTGTATGTGTCTGTGTGTGTACGTGTGATCGCCGAGGATAAGAGTTATGTATGCGTGCGTGTGTATGTCCATGCATTTGAGAATCAGGCCTCGTCTGAGAATGTTTTTATGCTGCTTTCAGGTCTTGCAAAAGACTATCATCTTCCATGGTTATCAAAATATATGTGTCATGTTGCTTTGGTCTTCAGAATCCCTCCTTATGGTGAATTCATGCAACACAATGTTAAAATATGTTATGGGCATGTCAGGATGAGAGGAAAACTATGTGTTTGTTCGCCTAACATACAAATACAAATTAACATGTGGGCACATGTATATCTTTTTTTGAATTTGCTGGTTGTTGGATAACAATGGAAGTCTACATTTATAAAGCTTAGCGTTCATCTGCCATTTCATGAGATATAAAATACTAGTGAGCAGGAAATAGCTGCTTTTGAAAGCCTCATTTCATGATGCTGGCGATAAGGGAGACAAAACCATATATAGAACCATCAGTATAGTAGCAGGAAATAACTGCAATTATAGGGAAATTATATTTGAGTTGCTGCATGTTTGTTGAAGTCATTCATATTGTCTCTAAGCAATGGGCATAGAAGCAAGGCTGTCCGGTATTCAAGTTTTTTTTATCAATGATTGGTGGTGGCAGGATGCTTCTCATATCATTGATTTCCCTCTCGTAAGCATGCTAATTATTATGCCTTTTCATTCTCCCCCAGCCTTGCTTTGTCATTTAGCTGCAAAACATGAATACAGGAAACTTTGAAAGGACAAAAGGAAGGAATAAACAGCTTGTTGTCTGTTGCTCTCTCTCAGATGTCTTTTTTTATTTATTTGACATCATATTTTTAAGTCGTACTTTCTCGGCACAAACATTGACAACGCAAATTTGAACAATTGCCGCTTATAATTCTTTCCTATTCATGCTTCACTGGGTTTATATAATTATAAACTTGCATTTCGAAACGTGTACAACCTTTATCTTCATCCCTACCCTTTGTGGAATAATTTAGCAACTTATTATTCCGTAAAAAATAAAACATTTCTCCATTAGCTTTTTTCTCCAACCATTTGTTGGAAATGGGCCTTTCCATCCAGGCAAAATGTGCCTAAATCCTAATAGCACTCTTTCTCTTATCTCTGCCCCTCTCTGGCTCCACACAGTCCCATCTCCAGGTGCTGGGGCGATCGGTGGACCCTGCCAAGGTGTTTTTCCGGCAGCAGACTTTGTGCTCCAGCTTGGCTGGAAACCCATGTCCACTAGTCACCATCACCGCCTGCCCCGCCAGCAGAGGGTGGAGGGACATGCACCAACTACGTAAGTGTGTGTGTACGTGCGTTTGTGTTTGTCTGTTAAAATAAAGCTCTATGAACGTGCAACGGTAGAAGCCAGTTGAACCACACACTCAAAATGATCTCCAGTTATGATAATAATATGCATGTGTGTTGGTTTAGTGTCAACACCTTTTGACACTTATACTCAATTGCATCTCATACAATATAAATATAGAAATCTTGTGTCTGTCTCTACCTCCACCAGTGCATTTGCATGTGGGTAGACATTCCTTAATATATTGTAGTTATTGCAATATTGTAAAAGGAAATACCAGTTGAGAATATTGACAGGACAAAATCAATTAAAAGTCTGCAGATACTTTACTATAGTATAATAAGGATGCTAGATTATAATGCAATATGCTAGAATAAGAATATAAGTTATAGACTTCATCAGATACAACTACTTAGAGGTCCCTTTAATTGAAATTGACAGATGAAGGTTTTATATCCAATCCAACAAAGTAGCCATCCAGTTGACAACACGAAAACACGAAAACAAAAGAAAGGTTATGAACTCAGAATACAAAGTAAAGAGATAGCTTGCAGTCAGAATACAACATAACAAGCTTGCTCCCAGTGGGGATAGTAAACTAGCCTGCAGTCTGGATCACTGTGGCTGTAGTTAGCCTGCGGCCAAATATTCCTGATGAAGTTAGGAATCGGTTTCTGTGACACTCTTCTCTGCAAAGGGAAGAATACAATGTTAGAATGTTATGTGTGGGTGGGTGTTATTTGTGTTTTTTCCTATGTGTCAGCGTGTGTGTCTTAAATGAGACTGAGGTCACGTATGCATGTTTTATTTGTGTCTTATTGTTTATGAGTGTGTGTGTGTGTGTGTGTGTGTGTGTGTGTGTGTGTGTGTGTGTGTGTGTGTGTGTGTGTGTGTGTGTGTGTGTGTGTGTGTGTGTGTGTGTGTGTGTGTGTGTGTGTGTGTGTTTGCAAATGTCTAGCCAGGCATGCAAAGACAGACATCTATAACTATTACAGACTTTGTTTATATTTCACTACTAAATTGAAAACCAGCGATCCTTAACAATCCCATGGGTGAAGAAAAAGTTCTTTGGGAGGAGACGACCAAATGCAATTCATCATGGTAAATCAACAATACCATATTATCATAGGCCTACAGGAAATGCTTTTATTAGAAACTGGTATTTTAAATATTACGCAACATCCTTTTCAAATAAAGAGAGCAGATAGGTAATCTTTTCCATTAAAATCCAATATTTTAATTAAATTTAGAATCAAAAGCATATATAGATCATTTTTTTTTACAAAACAGAATAAATTGAAGAATAAATGTTCTGTCGGAGCTGGCAGGTTCAAAGAGTCGTTGGTGGAATTGATCGATTTGGAGATCAAAATGAAAAGGCAAACACAGATGGATGTACAGTCGATGACCGACTGGATGATTGACGATATCAAACACTGGGATGTGGCGGTCGGGCTGTAAATGCCAGACTACGTCAAATGGAGTGGCATTAAGTAGATCAGGCTGCGTGAACCACTTTTATGACTATGTCTTATAATTCATCATTCTGACTCGGTTGGACGACGGACACTGTTAGAGGCAACAACAAGCACTTCCGGGACGTATATCGGCGGGGCCTAATTGCCCCAAAGGGTTACAATGCAGTCCGTGAAGGTTGCTGTGTTCTCGCTCAATAATGGACCAATTTCAATTTTCTTTGCCTGCATTAGACCCTTAGACTAGGGTTAGACTAGTTTATCGGAATCTATGATCCTGGTGGAAAGATCCTCAAGTTTTCCTTTATTTCAAGCAATATTGATTTAAAGACCAAGATTCAATAGAGTGCTTAATAATGTGATTGCCATTTATACAGTAGGTTATGAATAGCAGTCAGGTGGGCAAACCGTCTACATAGACAAATATTTCATTCTTCAAATCAGTGAGAGCAAGCTTTATGCCATTGGCCTATTGACTGATTGTGGTTAGTCATAGATGAGTTAAAGAAAACATTATAAATTCTGTAGCTTCAAAAACTGGTGCTAATAGAGTCATAGCACTCACTACTGTTATGGTGTTGGTAGAAGCTGTCCTGGTTTTCTCATTCAATTCAGAATGCTTTCGTATTGAATACCAGCAGCTTTTCTCGACAAAGCTACTCAGTGCCAGAGTAATGTCTTAAGCATATTGCCAGAAATACAAACTGAGAAAAATATTTCTGGAACTCTACAAGTATTATTTTTACCTACCTAATTCTGGTATTTTGTTTTGAGAATTCTCAAAACAAAAGTATTTTCTTCAAGTTTAATTATTTACAATTTCAACACAATTATATTAGGTAAAAAAATCTTGGGACAAAATGGACATCTTGTCAATTTCCTGCCGTTGACAAAAGGGTGTTGAAAGTCTGTTAAAGTGCACGAGGACAATCTTTTTTTCATAATCTTCGGATTTTTTTTTACAACTACTTAAATGCCATGTAACATGCGGATGAAATACAACAAGATTCAATTACTGAGCACAGATATAACACAGATACAATATGAATAGACAACCTTTACATATTTTCAATCTAGCTCTGGGGAAAAAAGTTATTTCCAAAGGTTGGGTGGTTTTCCATTTTGCTCCATTCAATATTTGTTACGAAAATCTGCTAATAAGGCTTTAAATCAATATGAACACGGGCATCATATTTGGTTTATCGTTTTCTCTAAATTGTGCTTGGATATCTGCCCTCTCAAAGCCAATACAATGCATCAACAAAAAGAAGACACAAACAGCTATCCCACAACACTGATGCACCCAACTTATTTTTATGAAACTAATGTTGCAAAACTACTCCATCAGCCAATAGTAATAGACTTCAACACCTCCATAGGCCAATAGTAATGGACCTCAACAACTCTATAGGCCAATGCTAATGAATGTCGACAAGCCATGGGCCAATAGTAATGGACCTCAACAGGCAACCAGCCAATAGAAATGAATGATGACCAGCCTTTCTGACCAATGGGCCGTGAGAGACGTTTTTCTCAGCTCCACTAATTCTGAGCAATTGCTGATAAGACACATGGGAAAATAACTGAGTCTGAGGACACGAGACATGCGCTTTGTTTGTCCTTCTGTTTGTCTTGTTGTTTATTCTGCTGATCCCTGGTGAGAGAAAGCAGGGTGTGACTGTGAGGGCCATGTCTGAAAGACAGACAAACAGAGAGATAGACGGATCAACGGATAGGTCGATTTAAAAGTTTAAAATGAATGCCAATAGCATCATCCGCAATCTGGACATCATTCACATTTGAATGATATTGACACAATTGAAATGTGTTAATTAAGATCCGGGCGCAATGTGACAATTATTTCTGGTGACCTCAGATTGAAAACATAATTGCTCAGCTGCTCCCTCTCTAACAAGGCCAAAATTGACTGTTGTGGCGTGTAGGACAACGGAATAACACTGGTTTGATTAAAGACCAAAATCACATAATTGAATAATCAGAGGCTTTGGCGGAGGGGGAAGATGCATCTATAACAGCCAAATCCAGGAGGGGCTTCAGGGGGCTGACTGATCCGAAGCCCGGGCGTGCGCGGGGGGGGGGGGGGGCTGACTTCACAATTCGTTCATGGTGTTAGGACGGACGAGGCAGCCAGAGTACCAAGAAACAGCAACGACAAGAAGCAATGAAAGCCAACACAGAAAGAACAACCAAAAGTCATTCTGCTTCATGGCTATGTCCTAGAAAACCTCCACCTGCATTAGACTGCTGGACAAATTGTTCGTGACAGCCCACATACAAAAAACGTCTGACAAGATCCGTTATCTCGGTCCCGAGACTTGACTCGGACTCTGCTCGCCTTTCTCTTGTTTGTCCAGGTAATTGTCTTTTGTTCATGTGTTGACAGCTCTTGTCCACAGACCACACCGAGCGTGCCACCGCTGCCTCAACCCCCCACCCCTCTCTCTCAACCTCTACCTCTCTACCTCTCTGTCTCTCTCTCTCTCTCTCTCTCTCTCTCTCTCAACCTCTACCTCTCTACCTCTCTGTCTCTCTCTCTCTCTCTCTCTCTCTCTCTCTCTCTACCTCTACCTCTCTACCTCTCTGTCTCTCTCTCTCTCTCTCTCTCTCTCTCTCTACCTCTACCTCTCTGTCTCTCTCTCTCTCTCAACCTCTACCTCTCTACCTCTCTGTCTCTCTCTCTCTCTCTCTCTCTCTCTCTCTCTCTCTCTACCTCTACCTCTCTACCTCTCTGTCTCTCTCTCTCTCTCTCTCTCTCTACCTCTACCTCTCTGTCTCTCTCTCTCCCTCTGCCTCTCTCACTCTCTCTCTCTCTCTCTCTCTCTCTCTCTCTCTCTCTCTCTCTCTCTCTCTCTCTCTCTCTCCGTCCAGGTAACCGGCCGTGCTTGGTGCTGACAGCGCGTGTCCACCCCAGCGAGTCCAACGCCAGCTGGGTGATGAGGGGCACCCTGGGGTTTCTGTGCAGCCGGGACCCGGTGGCCCAGAGCCTCAGGGAGGCCTTCGTCTTCAAGATCATCCCCATGCTCAACCCCGACGGGGTCATCAACGGCACGTGAGTCCCATAGCACACACAAACACATGCACATGAACGCACACACACACACACACACACACACACACACACACACACACACACACACACACACACATACACACATACACAGGCGCAATCACATGAACGCATTCACACACATGCGAACGCACCCACACGCACATATGCATGAACACAAACATACCCGTACATACATACACATGCACACGCACGTATCGCAGGCGCACATGCAAACAAACACACACACACACACACACGCACACACACATCCACATTGACGCACGCACACACATACACATAGACGCACACATGCACACACACACACACACACACACACACACACACACACACACACGTACACATACGCTCGCACACACACACACACATACAGACCGAGACACAGACACAGACAAAGACACACATGCACATACAAACACACGCATACACAAAGAGAAGTCCTCATTACGCAAATATGCTGGTCCGCAGACATGAAATAATTAACACGTGTGCACACACAGGCTGGGATGAGCTTCGGGGATTCTCCATCTGCATTGAAATAAAGTTGCGTCTTAGGGCAATCAAACAATCAGAGTGTTGTCTATCTTTGCGTAATTAATATTTATGTGTTTGTGGTTCGCATGCACCATTTGTTTGCTTCAAAGCATCTGTTTAAACAGCAACAAGTCAGGGAGGCTAGATTCTCTCTCTCTCTCTCTCTCTCTCTCTCTCTCTCTCTCTCTCTCTCTCTCTCTCTCTCTCTCTCTTACGCAGACGCCTGTCTTTTCCAACTTGTTTCTCTCTATGTATTCTTTAATGAGTCGGCCAATGTGATGCAATGATTGCATCTTTGTTATAATGAAGTGTTTTAAGAGAGCGGTTCTTCGTTTAACAGCCATTTACGACCAGAGGGGCCAGGCTGAAACAGACTGAAACTGACTGTCTTACGTTGTTGTTATCTTTAGTCAAGATGCTATCTCTTCTATAAGAAATGTGTCTTTGTGAAACTAGTAAATATGTGATAAATGTCAGTGCTTCGCTGCCTCAAAAACCTATTACGTTTATGTTTAGGAACCGTTTAGTCTGATGATTTGCTTTAATTCGGATTCTGTCATTTATAAGACTAACTTCTGCCAGACAGTCCAGCATATGTGGTGGTTCCAGCTTTCAAGGTCTTCCAAAGAGTTAATCAGTATATACCAGTTATCCATTGGAAAGGTTTATGCATATGATAACTAAATCACTATCAGCTACTGCGCTGTCTATTCCTATGTTCCAAATCCTGACATCTAGACAGATTGCCTTTGAAACTTGACATCCATGAAATCAAACTAGGGAATATTTTAAATGTAGTCTTTAATTGAATGGCTTTTTGCCAAATCCACTTCTACCTATGTAACTCCCTTTGTATGACGGAGTTGTGTGTATTAAATATTGTTTACACAGAGTTTGACCCATGGACCCATTAATTCCCATGTGTATATTGAGTTCGACCCTCACGTTCTTTTAATCCCTTTGTTTTGCTTAATGACCTGTTAAATGAGCTGGCAAAGCCCATTATTTGATGCTGCATTGAGTCGTTTTCACAGTTGACCACTGCGGTGCTTTCATCACTGTCAGACACAGATAGCAATCACATCTAAACACGTTCAAAGACGCGTCGACGCAGAAGAAGGTGAACCTCTGCGTTGCACACAGCGGGCCCATTCGCTGGCGTCAGTCCAGCCAACCCACGCTCGCTCTCTTACAGTTGGTGTACACTACCCCCGCAGTCCTGCTACGTGACGTGTTTAGCTGATTCCATCAAGGACGAACCGTCTTGAATGAAACCGCCACGCATTACCGTTCACTTACTCCACAAACCCATCCACTGCAATCCAGTACAGTGATTGTACCTGCTTGGCTTTAATCCAGGCATGTTATGTCTCTGTCCAGGCTGGAACCATACCCCCCCCCCCCCCCCCAGATGGACCAAGCCTGGCAGTACAAACATCCTGCACAGATGTCCATGTTGCGCCCTGATAATTCTTAACTATTTGAAATCTAATGTGGGTTCTGTGGGTCATCGCTCCTTTGTCCTCCCGTCTGAGCGTGCATCCGTGTGTCTCCTTGTACGTATTCTAATATCGCCTCCTCCCCCCCCCCCCCCCCACGCGCTTTTATTCATACTAATGCGTGTGCGTGGGTGCTACACAAGTGTGCGTGCGTGCCTGATGTAAGTCTTGCGACACGATTCTGACATTTCTAAGGAATTAGGTCGGACACTGACGGGATTTAATCACATGCCTCTTGGGTCATTCTCCCTCACTTTCTCGTCCTGTGTCTCCTCCCGTTGGAGATTCACTGCCCCTGTGTCCATCTCTCCCCGTCTCCCCGTCCATCTTTTTTTATTTTTTACCTTGTCCCTTATCTTCTCACATTCTCCCTATCTGCCTCCTGCACACCTTCTCCCTCTGTCACACACACTTCCTCTCTCTCTCTCTCTCTCTCTCTCTCTCTCTCTCTCTCTCTCTCTCGCTCTCTCTCGCTCTCTCTCTCTCTCTCTCTCTCTCTCTCTCTCTCTCTCTCGCTCCCTCTCTCTCGCTCCCTCTCTCTCTCTCTCTCTCTCGCTCTCTCTTTCTCTCTCTCTCTCTCTCTCTCTCTCGCTCTCTCTTTCTCTCTCTCTCTCTCTATCTCACTTTAACCCATTAAAAAATAAACAATAAAAAATGCGAAGTCAATAAAAATGACTTTTTAATGACGTCAATGTGGCGCAATGACGATGAATGAATATCGTATTCATTCAAATGAGCTTTTGTGATGAATGTGCTGTTAAACATTTTGACACAGATATCGCACTCTACTTCAAGCGTTAAGTCAGCAATGGGTTTCGCTGTTTGTTACCACACACCTCCACAGTCGACACATTGTGGATGACATCGACCGTGTCACAACGCCTAAAACACAAACGTAACAAAATCAGTGTCTGTGTAGATTGCCGCAGAGGCCATCGCAGCTATGCCGCAAAGCAATTAATTTTCTCATTGTTTTGATTAACATTAATCATTTAGGAGCAGATTCCTTTATTAACTCTGTCGATTTGATATGGATTTTCTTTGTTGCATATGAATCCCTTGCAACCTACTCTGCTAGTCTCATTTCCCTCAGTAAGAGGTTCGCCTCCGCAGTTTAGTCAAATATTCAGGAAGATTGGATTCACGATGTGATTAAAACAAACGTCTTGAACATACAATGTAGAAACATACACACACGACACACGCACACACGACACACGCACACACACACATGACACACACAAACACACGCACGCACGCACACGCATACACACACGCTTACAAATGCGGCACCCATTATTCTCGTTCTATTTCCAGACCTGTTTTGACTTTATAGATGGAATGGCAAATAAATATGAACTGAAGAATCGTTGATGCTCACGACTGTCACGACGGGCTTTGACAATAGGATGACAGAAGGCTGTCACCGTTGACAAAAGCCGTCGCGCGGGGCAGGAGAAACCGAAAAAGCCGACACACAAAAGGATGCAGGCAAACAGAAAATGCCAATAGATCCAGTCGGACCAAACTCCCTGCATTGACCACAGATGTATTCAGAGGGGGCCGAAGCACTTGTGGCCAGGTAGATATGCCACACACACACACACACACACACACACACACACACACACACACACACACACACACACACACACACACACACACACACACACACACACACACACACACACGCTGTGTGTGTGTGCACAGTGCCCGAGGTGAGGCAGCTGGCCGGTTGGGCAGAGGAAATAAATGTTGTGGAAAATAACAGGTTTCAGAAAGAGTTTGAACTCTGCTAGGCTCCCAGTGCGTTCCCTGTGTGTTTGTTGGCCCACGCCCGAGCTACTGCTGCAGGGGGAAAGAGTCTGAGAGAGGAAGGCTGAATGAAGTGACTTATCTGTGGAGGGATCAGGACACTGGTGTCTGCCGTACGCTCTGTCACTGTCAGATAGCGTCCTTTTAGCTCGCAGATGTTGGCCCACACCTTCCAAGCAGCAATTGTCTGCTGCTGTTTGAACGCGAGCGGACACACACACACACACACATAAGCACACACACACACACACACACACACATAAGCGCACACACATAAGCACACACACACACACACACACACACACACATAAGCGCACACACACACACAGACACACACACACACACACACACACACACACACGCACACGCACACACACGTTTTCCTGACGGTTAGAATAAAGATTACCACGGACGGTTTGAGCATGAAATGGTAAAATGGCGCCGGTTGTGCCGTCACCACTGCTGTCTCACTGCATAGAGTCAGACCACGGCAACACATGTCTACGCTCATTGCGCTCATTGGAACACACACAGGCTCACACCTACACGCACACAAACACAGTGAAAAAACTGAGAAATTCAAATAGACAAAAAAACATCACACAGACACACACACACACACACACACACACACACACACACACACACACAAAATCTATGTCGGGCAGTAGATTTCCGTGTGCTTCTGGCCGGCTGGTTGAACTCTGGCTGTTTCGGACTCTGCTTATTGATTTCCACAGGGGAACTGGATAGTGTCAATTTTAGGGCTCTGACTAATACGTTGAACCTTGTAAGTGTGTGTCTGTGTGTGTGAGTGTGTGTGTGTGTGGGGGGGGGGGGGCTCTGTGTGTGCGTGTATGTGTCGTGTGTGTGTGTGTGTGTGTGTGTGTGTGTGTGTCTGTGTATGTGTGCGTGTCTCTAGTCCCTGTGTGGATTTAATAGTCCCAAAGGCCTGTTTCACATCATCATGTGAGACAGATCCATTCGCACAAGAGAAATGTCTTTGTCCTGACAATATATGACAAGCTCTCAATATATAGTCCTTCCAACACACACA
>NC_082390.1:16369597-16374597 GCF_031168955.1 Gadus macrocephalus
GGGCCCATGGAAGCGTAGAGTATAGAGTGCCTGGGCACACTAAACATCTTTACAGAAGATATGGATCTGTGGTGACCGGGGCTTCTCACTCCTTTTTTACATTTGTTGTTGTTATTATTTTTACCCAGACAATCCCTAAGACCTTGGATCGGATCGCTCCAGCCTTTTCCTTTAACAGCTGTAACTATCTGGTAACTATGAATGGATGTATGTGTGAATGAATGAATGAACAAACTAAATACTAAAAGACCAAACCACTGTTGACCATGAAGTAAGTATGTGTGTGCTGTGTGCGGGATGCGGGGCGGTGCAGGTGGAGAAGTCCCGCTCCGCTACAGCCCGGGTGGTGGTGTGGAGGGAGATGGGCGTCCTCCGGAGCTACACCATGGAGAGCACCTACAATGGCTGTGACCAGGGCATATACAAGGTGCCGGTGTGTGTGTGTCTGTGTGTGTATAAACTCCATGCAGTGTCAACAATAAAATTAATATGATCTAAGTCTGTGCGTGTGTGCGTGTGTGTGTGTGTGTGTGTGTGTGTGTGTGTGTGTGTGTGTGTGTGTGTGTGTGTGTGTGTGTGTGTGTGTGTGTGTGTGTGTGTGTGTGTGTGTGTGTGTGTGTGTATAACCTCCATACAGTGTGTGCAATAAAATGAATTTGATCTTAGTCTGTGTGTTTGTTTGTGTATATATATGTGAGTGTGTGTGTGTCTGTGTGTGTGTGTGTGTGTGTGTATGTGTGTGTGTGTGTGTGTGTGTGTATAACCTCCATAGAGTGTGTACAATAAAGGGAAAATGATGTGTGAGTGTGTGTGTGCAATGAGCTTAACAAATGTGCAAAGGAGGAATCTACAAATGTGTGAGGATATTCCTCTGCATACTCCTCCCCGAGGCCCCCTCTCACCTGTCATATTTCTCTCTCCCTCTCTCCCTCTCTCTCTCTCTCTCTCGCTCTCTCGCCCTCTCTATCCCACACCGTCGTCTCTCTCACTCTCCCCTGCCCTCTCTCTGTCGCTCTGTGTCTTCCTCTCCCTCTGTTTCTCAGTCGGTCTGCCTCTTTTATGTGTTGTGCGCGTGTTCTTCTGGGTCTCTATTACAGCGTGTCTCTCCCTGATCAGAGGGCTTTCTTTGTTATGTAAATCCTCCCCGCCTTCTCTTCCCCTTTGAAGGGCCCGTGGCCTCCTCTCTGTCACGTCTCTTCCCACCCTTATCCTTTCAATCTTTCCCTCATCTTTTTCCCGCCACCTCTTTTTTTTTTTCCCACTTCTGCGTCGATAATAGCTACGTCGTTCTAAACAGCTTTGTCTACAGTAGAGCCAAACAGAATAATCTCCTCTTCTGATTGTAATTCTCACAGGGATTGATGGAGGTTGTTCTGTTTTTTTTCTTATTTGTGTACAGCTTTACGCGTATGACGTACTGTGGTTCGGTGCCGGCACTACTGTGTCTGGAATCCAAGATTTATCCAAGTTTGGGATTAGTTGGAGATGAACGTGCTTTGCATTGCGCCTATTCTGGATGGGAAAATTGCCACGGAATCGTGGCTTCGACGCTGTAGAGCGATTGCACAATTGTGTCCAAATCAATGCACAGAATGCCGTCAAACTTCGTGATTGTAGCTGAAGGTCTGTCTCATCGGCACTGGGAACCTAGCTTTAAACTAGCTGATACTGGACAACACAACCCCATCAGCAGTTGGTCCCGCAGCATCCCAGACTCCATGAACTACTCTAATCCTTCACCATAGTCCTAGCCTCTTTCTCTTGAGCAGAATTCACACCGTCCCCTTCGGAGACACAATTCAGCCAACTGTTGCTGTGGTGGCATTGTCTTTGGCAACATTAATAATCCTGTTGATAAGCAAAAAAACACATTCTCTAGCACTTATGTATCTCACCTTGTCAACGTGTTCAGCCAACTGTGCTCCTGGGGGAGAAGGCGTCAATCAGGAAATCCAATATCTCTTTGTTCAACTTCTCCGGGCCGCTCGTAGCTTGGTTCTCCATTCACTAAATCATTTCTGGCCTGCTTGGTTTGATTCCGAGCGATGATGAACATAGCATACATGGTGTTTTAGAGGAGCCCAAAGCAGTACTGCAGCACATTAAATGAGCTAAACAAAGCACAATAACAACCTGAGTGGTTAGGAAAATGAAATAGCCTTTAGCAAATTGACTCACAATATACTTCAATGTGAGACTGAGCTTCAGAATTTCTTTTGATTTTTTTTCGACATATTCTTTCAATAATGAATGGGAATCTTTCTTCTGTGTCAATGTATGCAGTATATATGATGTATATAGTGTTTTAACAATTGCATGTTTTCCCACAACAGTGTGCATGTGTATGTGTGTGTGTGTGTGTGTATGTTTGTCTGTGTGTTTGTCTGTGTGTGTCTGTGTGTGTGTGTGTTCGTCAATGTGATCTTGGTGAGGTGAGGACGTTGGTAGTGCCAGAAGTCTGTCTCTTATGAAGTTGCTCATCAAAGCTAGCAGAGATAGAGATAGAGAAAGGGCTAGACTTTCATTTTAAAACGGAGAGAGAGAGAGAGAGAGAGAGAGAGAGAGAGAGAGAGAGAGAGAGAGAGAGAGAGAGAGAGAGAGAGAGAGAGAGAGAGAGAGAGAGAGAGAGAGAGAGAGAGAGAGAGAGAGAGAGAGAGAGATTGTTATGAAGGAAGGTGAATAGGTTAATATTTCTATTTACTTTGGTATTCATATGTGTGAACAGTGTGGGTGTGTTTGAATAGGTTGTTTATGCGTTCATGTGTCTGTTTGCCTATCTAGATTTGTGTGCATAGTCCTGTGTGTTGGTCTATGTATCCATGTATTCATTTGTGTCGGCGCCCTTATGTGTGTGTGTGTGTGTGTGTGTGTGTGTGTGTGTGTGTGTGTGTGTGTGTGGCTTTCTCCTCAGTTCTAATTCATTATTGCTTCAGTATTTGTCCTCATTATTAATAAAGCCACACCGATGTTCAAAACATTGACAACATAAAATCCACATTTTTCATAGCACACAGAAGGGGTCTCATCTGTAACTTTCTCAACGCCATTCATTATAAGTCACCCCAATACACACACCCACACAGACAGACAAACACACACACACACACACACACACACACACACACACACACACACACACACACACACACACACACACACACACACACACACACACACACACACACACACGTAGACAGCTTTGTGACTCTGGGTTTCATAATGACCTAATTTCTATAAAAGCACTGATGACAAATGCGACCCTTCTACACCACACTGGCCAAAACTCACACAGATTTAGTTTTGTTGCTCGTCCAAAATGGAAAGGAGTCGGGTAATTACTCTCTGAAGCACCTCTTGGAGTGAACTTGGACTCTTGCGCCAATGCAGGGTTTCATAAGCCTCTCTGGCGCTGTCCTGCCAAAGCCACCCATATGAATGATGCCGTTGCATCAAACGCCACAAAAGGGCACTCCTCCAAAGGGCAAGCGCGACTTGTGGCTTAAGCAAAGTACTGGGAATGTTATTTTCCATCACACAAATATTCAATCATTTCTTTGCAACCAAACTGAAAAAAAGAAAACAAATCTGCAATCAGTCAGATTATTTAAATTATTTTCTATGATGGGATACGTAATTGTTCTGTCATCACAGACATTACACAAAAAAAAGCACTTTGCCATGTCAGAATATTGAATAGAAAATCCATGGAAAGTGCCAAATTTGTGTTTTGGCTTTGCCACAAGCCGGGTATAATTTGTTCAGATGTACATAAAACAGATCCATGCAAGTGGATTTGGGCAAAAGAAAAGAGTGGAATGCAGCTGTTCATTCACAGCGGAGGTTGATTAAAGCCATTTAAATACAGTTGTGAAATGACTTGAGCGAGCGCTTGATTGAATCACCAACTGGCTGCTACTGATTAGTTTGTCACGTGTCATGTATTGAGTAGATGTACTTATACGCTCACGCGTGTGTTGCTTTCATACTTTCCTTTGCATTGTGGCTACTGTAACAGGAAATGAACAAGACAGAGGACTCATAGTGCAAAGAACAGGAATCTGTGGATAGTAATTGCAAGATTAACCATTTAATTACAGTGAAATCATATATAATTACACATTAAGTATTCGGGTCAATTTTTTCATTTGTGTCGCTATGACAATTCTTCGAGGTCAGTGTTTTGCGGAGAGATCAAATTGAAATAGATATGAAAGTTGTTAGAGTAATATATCGTAATGTGCTGCTTTGCACCACTCGTGTTCCCACCATCAGCAATTTGAGAGAACGCGCAAGATCAGTTAATCCTCCCTCCTCAACAGTGATTCAAGTATTCTGCTGATATTCAAGTACATGCAGGCACAAAGAATTTGAACTGAGTTCAACTTTTAACAATGTGTGGACTTAACCTCCATTATAGAAAAACAATCTCCAAAACCTCAAAGTCAGCCACATATTGGCCCGATCTGTTTTGATTGACGCAAAAAAACAGGGCCTGGCGCCACCTTAAATCTGTTGAACAGACAAGGTGAATCGCAGAATAATAGCTGAGAGAGAGAGAGAGAGAGAAAGAGGGAGAGAGGGAGAGAGAGAGTGTGTGTGTGAGAGAGGGGGGGAGAGATAGAGAGATAGAGCATGTGAGAGAGAGAGAGAGAGAGAGAGAGAGAGAGAGAGAGTGTGTGTGAGAATGGGGGAAAGAGAGAGAGGAGGAGATAGGAAAGGACATTTAGTAGGGATTTTAAGCTTAGCCCCGCCCAGACCCATTTCTATTCATACAAATCTGACTGTGCTTGGGAGGCGAACAGGCCCAATGCGCATGTAGACCTTCTTCTCCCCCCCACACACACACACACACACACACACACAAGTGTCACACACATGTCACACACACGCGGCGAGAACATGTACAAGATGAGAGTGACACCCAGGGTCTGTCAGTCACCAACGCACGTACAGAGACTGCACACAGCGTCAGACACTTAGTAGCTGTGGTGAGACACACA
>NC_082390.1:16377097-16414597 GCF_031168955.1 Gadus macrocephalus
GATCCTTCCGTAACAGGGTCTGCTTCATCATCTACGCTGGTAGTAGTATTTCCTACTCTGCCTCGAAAGAGAAAAAGCCGTTTTCAATTGTTATCGATCAAACAATGAAATGCGGGCCCCCCACGGGCGGCGTGAGGAGAGGCGCTGTAACAGCTCTGTTCAACATGAGTAAAGTTAGCCACTCAAGGAACTCGGTGGGCTGCGGCCCAGAACTCTCTGCAGCGTTGTTTCTCTGTGCCGTGTGATCGATGAGTGTTTCCAGACTGGATCCGGGTGGCTCCTATTGATTGCCGAACCCTCGGTTCAATCTGTTGTCACCTTGACAGGGGCCCCCCAGCAGCAGGCCCTCGCTTCACATTTCGGTTTTCACAGGTTTTTCTGACCTCCTTTTTTCTTTTAGTTTTTCTTGTTTCTTCATTTTCTTTTCCTTCTTTCATTTTTTCCTCCCTCACCTCCGTTCCATCGGTCTCCCCGCCCTCCCACCCTCCTCCTCCCTCTCTTCTTGTATTTTCTGAGCGTCTAACATTTAGTCATATTATTCACCTCTTTATCTTTACACTCATTACCCTTTCTCCTTTTGTCAGTTCGGCTTATATGGTAATTTCCCAGCGCGGGCTACGATGTCATTCTGTTGATGCGAAATTGAACAATGAATCACAAGCAAGCCGTTTCCATACGCTAATTGAATTTCATTGTTAGTAGTATGAGATGGCAATGATCATCTCTCATTTATTTCCTCAACCTTTCATTTTCTATAAGATGGGCTGTTTGGTCAATGTCTGTAGTTTACGTACTGGCCAGATTGGTGGAGGAAAATCGGTTGTATTGTGTAAGGCTTAATAGCAGGAAGCAATCGAGGCAGCCTATTTGTTCAGGCTGTTCAATAAATGTCAAGAATTATTCAAATAATTATTTCATGTTTTGCGTGGAAGTCATGATTAGTTGAATCCCTTAACACAATTTGCTGTTGCTGAATAAACTTAATCAATTTGTTTTTGTTCCAGGCCACAGTTTACTCTCAATCGGAGGCCATTTTTCGCTATGAACTGTGTTCTGTTGTGCATGTGTCTGTTTGTGTGCTGCTAGATGTGTGCGTACAACAAGGATCTGCCTAATGTAGGCTAACGGAATTAGCTTTAAGACAATCGATTTACAACAACGCATTTCGTTTGTATGGTGGGCTTAATCACGTTATCCCAATCAATCGTTTCACTTTTTTCCACGTTCACATTTTATAATGAATGTCAAAGGAGAAGAGGGAGGGAAAACGGGGTAATCTGAATCGTTCTATCGTTCTATTTTTCAGGAGCAAAACTCTGATCAATTTCTATTACTAAAGGAAGAGCAAATCCCAAATCAATATGATCGATTGCCCAACAGGCATGGTAAAGGTGTAGAGGGGGAGTCTTAAAATGTCAGCATTCGTTATGTGGAAAAAATAAGTGTTGAACAAAATGATCTGATTGTGGTTAAAACATACAAACTCATAACCATACTTCTCTTTGGTGCTTCTTTTGTACATCTCCCCTGATGACGGCAATGCATACACTGTGTGTGATGAGTTATTTAGTTTTTCAACCCTACTCAGCCTTAAAGGAATGTTCAAACAAAGTGTGTCTGCACTTCTTAGGCCTCAGTCAGCCAAAATCAAATCAAGTACTTATTTGTAAGTGTACATCCCACTCAAGTCTCTCTGCATAGCTTTTCTGTCTGGGAGGGGGGGGGGGGGGTGCTGTGTCTGGAGTGTGGTGGGGGGCTGTGTCTGGTCAGAGGCTGTGTCTTGTGGGGGGCTGTGTCTGGTCGGTACATAGCTCATTAAAACAAAAAAGTATTTTTTAGTACTCTCACCTGTTACTTTGTAGTGTGTTACCCCCAATACTGAAAACAAGTGCATACCTTTGTCCTGTATGATGTTCTATCCACATAAATCTGATGTAAAAACTCAAAATTCCACAGATATTCTCCCTGTGAGGCGGTCTTTGTGCCTAGGCAAGTATATTTAGAGATCGCTATTTGTCTTGTATTTCTTTGTCTCGTCTGCTCTTAACGTCTTACCGGGGCACAAAATCAGGTAATGTGAATCTTGTCGTCCATTCAAATGCGTGTTTCAGAACTTTCTTGTTTGCATAAAGTTCCAAACTTCAGCTTTCGTCTCACCCGTTCCTCTGTGGCCCACGCAAACAATGCAGCCGCATCATTTGGCCTTTTTAAAACAAAGGCTTCTTATTCTATATCCATGATATAAGCGGGCCATTGTGACACTCTACTCACAGTCTGCTTCATAGTGTGGGTGAGTTTGAGAATAAAATGACTAAGGGCTGAGCAAAATAGGCAAAAAGAAGGGCATTGGAAGCAGATTCAGCCAAATGTGCCAAATTGACGGGTATATTTCATCAAAGTGTGCAGTTAAATGAGACCGGTAGAGTACAGAGCCAAAAAGGTCGAACAACAATCCCAGTGATACCTCTGAAATTACAGCTTAAAGATAACAATTTTGTCATGATTATCAGTTAACTATAAAATATGTGAATCTTATAACCTAACGTCAGCTTATGGAACTGAGCTTTGACCAGTACAGCCACTTAGACAGCCCAGTTTATTAAGCTGCCTTTATTCAAGAGCAACATTTTGTTGGTGATGAAATTTTGACCGATCTTAACGTTGGCGGGCGGTGACTTTTGACACAGGGAAAACAGATTAGAGCCCAAATGCACCCCTATGCCATACCGGAAGTAGCACTTCACATAAAATAACTCTAATGTATGAATGTGATGTTTGATCACAGAGTCGGTGTGACGGTTGTATGGTTGTCTAGTGGTGAGTGAAATGGTAGTATCCTTGGAAATGTGTAACTTAGCTGAGTCATTAGGGGGCACTTCTGCGCTGTGAGCCCCCCCCCCCCCCCCCCCCCCTCTGCCCTGGCGTCCAATGCTGCATGGACGCCAGGGCAGTCCATGCAGCATTTCAGTGTAGATCATAATAGGGATTGGAACCCAGCGGCACAACTGAAGTCAATGTCGGTGGAAAATGAAATAATCAGTGGAAAAACAACAAATAATGCTTGGTTATACCAATTTTGGGGAAGATTCATTATTTTGAGAAGTCGTCTTCCAAAACACCAGGAGCATGCTCCGCATTTTTATATGGATTATAGACCGCTCACCACTACTTTGTAAAGGTTATCGTTGTGTTTGTTACCAGAGAATAGGATATGACAATGAAAAATCGTTATCATCTTGATAAAAAATAGCATTTTGTTATATTTTGAGAAGGGTCTCAGAGTGTACTACTCTCCCCTCCCCAAAGTAGGGCCGGTTCATCCTCAAACTCTAAGGGAAAGTGTCAATAGTCAAATGGTTGTGTGCATGGAAGGTTCTGGGTTCGATCCCCGATGTCCACAGCGTACACGAAGGTCTCCCTTCTCACCAAAGACATGAATAGGCTATCAAACTCCTTGTTGAATGAATCAATATAACGGACGTGTCACCATAAGCGCTGCAGTAGAACGTTGACATGGCACTACACTGGCAGAACGTCTGGCTGCAGGTCATAGGTCATGTCCCTCTCTTCCCCTTGGAACATAATGATGTAACATTATATTACACAGTTCCCTGACCCTGCCCGGTGTTCCCTGTCACTGTGGCACACCGGGCACCTTCCACACGTCCATTCCTTCCCTCTCACACCTTCAATTCCGCCCAACAGCTGTTAGTTTCCCGGGCCCCCCCTGACATCAGCGTGATTAACCTGTTGCCGTCAATCCCTTTGTTCCACAAGGGTGTTTCACGCGCACAGGGCGGATTGTTGTGTGATTTACTTTCCCCGTGTCTTTCAAACAACCTCACATGCCCCGTCCAACATCCATCTTGCGTCAAGGAATCAATAAGCGGCTGCCTCTTTGGCTCTACGCCCCTACGGCTTGTGGTTCATCTAGTGCTCAGGCCTTCACGTAAAAGCCTGTGATCAATGGAATGGTTTTCAAATTGTGTTTTACATTTTTCTTTTGCTATTAGTTAGATTTTTGCCGATGCACCATTTCTTTTTTGTTTTTTTCTTCTGTCAGCAACGCCTCCCAGACACTTGCCTAGCCTTTGTGTGCTTCTAACAGTATTTTTTAATGTTCTTGGAATTATCTATTGATACTGTAGATACTATTAGATCTAGCACTGCACTAAAGCCTTCGTGAGATCATTAAAACAGTCGAAGCAGAAACCTCTGACTTTGCGCTGACTTCCTAACCTTTGTTATTTTCGTATTTCACTTTGCTACAGTCTCTCCCCTTTTGCTTTTGAGAAATTCTGTTAACGTCTCGCCTTTTCCCCTCCACGGCCATTGTTTGTCTTCCGCCCCATGGTGAGAAAGCAGGCTCTGGCTGCTGTTAGTCACTGGGTTTCTCTGAGGCCAAATGTGAGGTTCTACGTGGTCAGAGTAAATGAGAAACCGAGCAGGGTTCTGAGTCACCGCCCCGGCTACACCCTGATGTTTGGGGAGTTGCCGCAGGAATGCACAGTGAGCATTTGTAAAGAGCATGCCGATAGTGCAGATACTACTTTGTTAGTTTTAAAAACAACCCGTATAATTATTTTGTATGTGTGCCGGTAAAATGCTGCACTATTCAGTATTCCCATTCTGCTTCAATGCAGAATTCATGGGAACCTGATGGGGCTGTGGTACTTTTTCCCTCTCCTATTTTTTCATGCCCGTATTTGCACAAATTGTCCAGTTACGAGATGTCCTAGTTCTGTTTTTTGGGGTATTTCTTCGCCGTTTCATTAATTTTGATGTGGGCCAACTTCGAAGCTAATGATGTCGTCACAACCGATTGGTCGTCCGTGACAACGGAGCTAATGGGATTTGAAATGTAAACAGTGTGTCGGATACCATGACAGGTGCGGGGGTGGAAAGGCAGCGAGCGAGAGAGAGAGAGAGAGAGAGAGAGAGAGATTGATCAATTGTTGTGTATCGTGTGTGTACCGAGGCTGCGGGCAACTCGCTGGCAAACAGCCACTTCAGACAGATGCACAGTGAGACAGAAGCCAGGCAGGGAGATGGACATCGCAGACGGAACGACTGGTAAACATTACAAAGTGAACAACAGATCGACATTGGGCAGTCAGGCGGGAAAAGACGAGATGGATAACAGATGGGCCTGCGAAAGTGACCCCCAACCACTGAGCTAATAGACACAGGCCCCGTAAGACTCTGACACTGTGGACGGACAGAGAGACAGGCAGACGTACAGAGAGACAGACTGAGGATAGAGTAATACACACCTCTAGCTCAGTGACTTGTTGTGTCACATTGTCAGTCCGCCGTTACTCCCGGGCTAAACTCACTTTATATCACTTTTGAGGGAAGGTACTATTTATGTGGTTTAAGATTTTCCCCACCACGAATCGGAACTACTTTGAACTACTGTAACCAAGAACAAATTACAGTGTCCCACAGCACATTGTCCCGCAAAATCATTCAATGAATTATGATGGTTCATAATTTAGTTCTTTTTTTAATTAGCGCTCTGTTACCTCCTCTAGAAATTGGGATGCAGGGATCACATAATTGTATTGTAATTACACACCAAGTTCATTTGTTGGATGGCTCTTAACCAAATTGCCTCATCAGTTTGGCTTGACAAGGAGACAGAGCTGAAAAAGTGTGTCTCTCTCTGTGTGTGCCTGTGTGTGTGTGTGTGTGTGTGTGTGTGTGCGTGTGTGTGTGTGTGTGGTGCATGTGCGTGTGTGAATCCCTGAAAGGGGGACCTATGTCTTCTTATTTGTGAACGATTTCTCTTTCCCATTCTGTCTTGGGGAGTTTATTTGCCATTAAAATGACTTTTAGTCTTCTGGTTAAGGGGCCTAGGGATCGCTTTGAGGCTATGATTGTGAAAAAGTGTGATAATAACATAATTCGCTTGACATATCCTGCAGCATCAAGAGTATCTCCGTTTGAGTCAACTACACAAAAAACGGTGAAGAAAATAAATAAGTAAATCCATAACAAGCATTTTTGGGACTACTTCCTATTTCAATAAAATCACTTCCACAATTTGTTCCAATTAGAGGCATTGTAGCTATATTTTTACTATTTCAAACTGCGCTGGTGGTTTTACAGCAATGCATCTTATACTTTTAAAAATAAATTGACATTTCAATAAACAAACACAATCCAACACACACAAATAAGTAATTTGATAACCAGGCAAGTACCAACAAAATCTATAAACCCATATATGGAAACAACAGTAGCTGAACAACAGTAGACATTCTGGCTTAAAACATCTGCGTGCACATACACAGACACGTACTTACGCTAGACTAGAGTTTAGATTCGACCCCCCTGCCGGGCCTTTGGTTGAGCGTTTATTTATATCTTGCTTTTTTTTAATCATTGCTTTATTGGCCTAATCTAAGGAGAAATCTATGCCATAAACAGAAATATTATAGGCCTTTATTACACCGGTCTTCTCAATGCCGGGGAACGCTCCGTTCACTTGCATGGGTAGTAGTCCGGTAACTTGTCAACCCCAGCGTCTTCCGTTGCTAAGCGACGTCAACGTCTTTGCGACTATTTCTCTGCTGATCAACACCACGAATGCTGGTAACGAATAAATTGTAAAAAGACACACCATGTGAAGTTATTTTTTCGTTTTGGCAAGTAGCCGTGTAATAAACGGGATAATGTATAGAACGTCGCCGGTCATTATCGAAAATAAGCCCCTTCAGGGCGAAGCAAGACACCTCCGCTGCGCGTCGGTGTCCTGTTCGCCCTGTCGGGGCTTATTTTCCCGATAATGACCGGCGTTCTATACATTATCCCTTATATATATTTAGCAGAGTAGGCCTAAGTAACAAATGTGTACAAAGTTACACATGTATTAAAAAAGATGTCGGGTTGAAATGGCTCGGGCTCATATTTACAGTTTGTCTCTGGCTCGGACAGAACGTGCTCGGGCCGGGTCGGGCTTGATTTTCTGGGCCCAATCTAAGCTCTAACTCACGCACCTACGCGCACACACAGACACATAAACACGCACACAGATGGTGCATTGCTTTATCCATTGCAGTATGAGCCCTTTTCATCTTAAAATAAACAATTTCAGAAGGAAAATGTTTGTTGTTAAAGATATAAAATATCAAACATTGAACTGACTGATTCGGCATTGACTTTGAATTTAGACTCCCTCTTGTACCTTAGCAAAAAATATATGAACAGCTGAGGTGGCTTTACGAATGTAATTGGTCAGACACACACACACACACACACACACACACACACACACACACACACACACACACACACACACACACACACACACACACACACACACACACACACACACAGACACACACAGACACACAGACACATGCAAGACACATTTCATGCTCTCAGAAGGGAAAGGACCTCATTTTGATAATGCTCTGCGCTTCTGCCACCAGATTCCAAAGGTCCTCTCTTAACTAACAGGATTTTCACCAACAACCAAGAATAACTTGCGCCAACCCAAATCCAGACCAACGAGTCTATTTCATGTATTTTCTCTTTCAGTATTGCCTATTGTGCAGAGTAATAAAACACTAGTATAATTATTCTGTAATATGTGTCACAATATCTATCCGCAAACAAACATTCATCCACCTTGCCAAGGCCCAATTATCCATATTCATCCATTTCTGCAGTTTGTGTGAACACAATATAGCTGCAAACTATTAATAATTGGTTGTTTTCAGCCCATTCTAAGTGTAGACCTCCCACCCTCCACCTCGCCTTGTTCTTCCTTTCTCTTTAAGTGAATGCGTGTCATTTGTTTGTCCTTTGCTTGTTTTCCTGTTTCTCTTACTGGCACTCACCAAAATGTATCTTTTGATATAATCGTTGTGTTTATGTATAGGGTGAAAGGCCGGTTTCTTCTGATAATGTGTGTGTGTGTGTGTGTGTGTGTGTGTGTGTGTGTGTGCGGTGTGCGGTGTGTGTGTGTGTGCTCATATATGGATACAGCTAACAAGCGGGCCATATTCGGCTCATTACGTTTGTCAAAGCACACGTCAAAGCACACGGCTGAACCAGTAGGAACAAAACAATAAAAAAAGATAGGGGCAACACAAGACATATGGATCAGCAAACACTCATTTGTCATAAGCGCCAGTCTGACGACATGAAGTTCTATGGCCAACTTTTCTAAAATGCTCTCTGCTTGCTTTGGTGAGGAGACGTTGTCGAGGGAGACCGTTGAAAGGGGTGGATGCAGACATGTTTGAAAGAGGACTTGATGATCATGACATCATGAGTTTGGAGGACTGCGTGGAGTGAGGGCTGGAACTGTTGAACTGGTCTCCCATGCCTCTTATCCCTGAGGGAAAGGATTATCTCTCTCTCTCTCTCTCTCTCTCTCTCTCTCTCTCTCTCTGTCTCTGTCTCTGTCTCTGTCTCTGTCTCTCTCTCTCTCTCTGTCTCTGTCTCTGTCTCTCTCTCTCTCTCTCTCTCTCTCTCTCTCTCTCTGTCTGTCTCTCTGTCTCTCTCTCTGTCTCTCTCTCTCTCTCTCTCTCTCTCTCTCTCTCTCTCTCTGTGTACAGTTCTGTCTGTATAGATCTCTCTCAGGCAATGTAGAGGTGCATTCTCACTAACTATCACTAATGCCCTACTTTCTGTGCACATGCATCGTGTGTGTGATTGGCCCGCTGGGTGGGTGTGTGTGGATGGTTGAGAGAGAGAGAGAGAGAGAGTTAGTTGAGTGTAGATGTCTGTGATCTCTTGTCCATCTTCCTGTTCCATTCACACCCCATCTCTCCTCTTCTCTCTGACACCCTGTCCACCCCCCCTCCCCCACCCTCTCTCTCACTCTGTATTTTTTTAACACTCCAACCACAGGAGCTTTTATTTTCTCTTCCCTTTTTAATATAGACCCTTCCTTCTAGTAAAGCCCCATGGTGACCAGTATAACTCTGTGGCAGGAGTCCCCCCCTCCCGCCGTGTGCCGCTGACTATACGGCTACTGACCGTGTCGTTAGAAAACCATTTGTGACTTATGCATATATATATAATTTATGTCAAACTTTCGATAAATAAACAAGACAATTGGCATACATACTATACACCCACATTATTTCATAGCAGGTAATCTAGAATATAATGCAGATTTGACTAGTACATAGTGTTCTGTGAGAGACTGAACAGTTCCAGTTGTATTTGCATGTCTTGTTCATGTTATGTTTAATGGTGATTAAAAATGTAGAATAGTAAATGTAGTACTTGTTATTTGACAGAAATATGTGGTGCTATGTTTTAAAATGGACACGGTCGAGTTGAAACACATATTTCCATTCACCTGGGCCATAATATATAACAGTATATTTAGCATTTTATAGTCCGCACAGAGGGAAATCAAACCCATAATAATTACCATGTCAGCTTGAGGGAAATCAACATTATTATCAGCTCTCCTTCACCACTGCACAAATTACTGATTAAATCATTTGCATATGAACACACTTATAAATCGTTAGAGAAATGATGATGCAATTGTATTTTCTTTTCACTTTAGCATCCTCCTTTTGAATACTTTTTACAATATTAAAATACCACAACCTGTTTTTAGTGTGTTGTTATCGTCAATAGCCTTGCAATGGCCCCTAAAAAAATTAGAAGAAACAGAAGTGGCTATTTAAACACGAATTGGTTGTGAATTACTGAATGTTCTCTTTCACTTTCCTGTATTTTAGAAATTCATTCCCAAACATCTCCTTTGGGAGTGCTCAGTTTTATGGAGAATGCCAAAATGTGCATTTAATTGTTAAGTGTAAAACACAAGGTCACTGTAGACTTGCGTTCATAATGATAATTTATGTTATTTTGCTATAAGGAGAAACAAAACAAGCGATACATCTCTAATTTGAACATAATGACTTCTAGACTAGACCTAAACATATTTCCGCGGGTTACCGCTTGAATAAAACATTTGGTGGAGGAAACAATTGTCCTGAAGGCCCACCTTCATCTTTCAAATAATTAGACGCACAAAATAATTCATGCCTTGAGTCAATACTCCATGACATCAATACGTCTATGGGGGGCACACAAAGGATTTCAAAGAAAAACCTCCAACGATACCACACAGTCACTCAATCAATGTTTAAGTGTCATAATCTGGCTTGCTGACCATGTTAACAATGTAGTCGTGCCCCTGTAATCACCAGTGAAGCGTTTGATGAGGATGATGATGATGAGGATTGAGGGGGAGGCAGTCTATCTTTCAGCAGAAACCAAACACTATCATTTACCGCTCGTTGTTTGGTGCCGAGTGACTCCGGCGGCAGCAGGGAGCTCCTGATAATAGGAAAGGGGTTACACATACAATCTTTGAAAATCTGTTTAGCAAATCAATCAGTTTTCCTGTTGAAGCTTGTCATTGATTGACAGCTGAAAATGAGTTAGTTCAGAGTTCCATCATTCTTTAGTCAATAACAATAACAATAATGATAGTCCCAGTAATAAAACGATCCAATATATATTGCCAGCACAAATGTGGAATTATGTTTCCTGAATAGGGTTCAGTACGCAGATTGTGTTTTGAGCGACTGGCAATTACCTCAGTTTATTTAGCCTCTGTTGTCTCTTTGCAGACTAGTCCTGCATCATTGTCATTCATAGCTCACACACACACACACACACACACGCGCACATATTCATATGCACGCAAGCACACACACACACACACAGATACGCACATGCATATACAAACAAACACACACACACACACACACACACACACAAAATGAGGTTCAATCAGCATGCTTCAATAACCCTCTTACTCTTTGTTTCTATTCTCTTTTTCCTTTCTCATATTTATTAACTTCCTCATCCCCTCATCTCTTCCTTTGCATTCCTTCAGTCTCTCTCTCTCTCTCTCTCTCTCTCTCTCTCTCTCTCTCTCTCTCTCTCTCTCTCTCTCTCTCTCTCTCTCTCTCTCTCTCTCTCTCTCTCTCTCTCTCTCTCTCTCTCTCTCTCTCTCTCTCTCTCTCTCTCTCCCCCTCCCTCCCACCCTCCCTCCCCAACTCCCAGTGGTTTCCATCACCAGCATGTATAATCAGATTATTGATGCCAGGGCCTCCTGTCAGCTGTCAATCAACATGGCTTCCCTTTTATCTCAAGGTCACCTCTCTGTCTGTAAAATAATAAATCGTCCACTTCCTAGACGTCATCAATGCAATAAAGTGTATCCAGGTTTTTTATTTTCTCTGTTGTTGTTGTTGTTGTTGTTGTGGTTGTTGTTGTTGTTTTTAACCTATTTTTGAAACATCTGACAGCAGATGTTGTGATTAGTATGGGTAAATAATATGTGCACTTCAAACTGTGATTGCACCTTTTATTCTAGCTAAGCCTCCCTTTACAGCTTATTCTTTCCTTCCTGCTTACCTTCCTCACCTACCCAGACAAGTTTTCCTAGCACTTCAGGAAAATAAAAGGAAAAAAACATTGATGGGAATTAATTTTGGCGGCAGTAGCTCAGGAGGTAGAGCGGGTTGGCTGGAAACCTGAAGGTTGTTGGTTCGATCCCCGGCTCCTCCGAGCTGAGTGTCGAGGTGTCCTTGAGCAAGGCACCTCACCCTGACTGTTAGCTCCCGACGAGCTGGCGGTCGCCTTGCATGGTTGACTCCGCCGTCGGTGTGTGAAGGTGTGCGTGAACGGTGAATGTGAGGCAACATTGTAAAGCCCTTTGGGTGGCCAATGGTTAGAAAAAGTGCTGTATAAATGCAGTCCATTTACATTATCTTTGCTCACACTGTGCTTCATATTCAACCCCTAAAAACAAGTCCATTGCTTGATATAAATTTGCACACACTCAAAATATATTATATTTCTTAAACATTTTATTATCCATGGTGTCCTTACTTTTTGTTATGCTTTCCTAATTTGACGCTGTCTCCCTAAGGATCTCAGTAGGGTTGGACAGGGAGGAGTCTGAGTTGCTGCTCCAGATACCTGATTATACCTCTTCCATTCATTGTCCTCCCACTGTCCCTTGTCCCCTCACCGACAATCTGAACATAGTTGAACTGGGAAAGAGCTAACAGCAGGGGAAAGTTATGCCAGCAGAACGACTCTCTCACAATAATGCACTCATCTGGCTCAAAGTGGATTAACAGACTTCTGTCTCTTCTCTCTTTTTTTCCCCCCTTCTTTCCATATTTCAAACCTCCCCTTCCCCGGCCTTCTTTTTCTTCTGTCACTTGCCTCTCTCTCCATCTCCCTCCACGCTCACACTAACTCATCCAAACACCCGTCTCCTCTGTAGCTGTTTCGAAGACGATGAGCCCCCGTGCCTTGAGGAGATAGAATACTCCATGTACAGCTGTCCTAGGCCCAGCGGAGCCGAATTAGATTTGGACATCGACAACAACAACAGCAGCAGCTCCGGCAACGAGGAGGAGGAGGGGGGGGGAGGAGGAGGAGGAGGAAGGGAGAGAGAGAGCGGAGACGAGCCAAAGACCAAGAGGTAAAAGTGGTGGGTCGTGCCTGAGGTCTCGTCTGTTCCCTCAGCTGATCAGCAAAGGATCGGTGGAGACACTCAACCCCAAGAGAAACCAGTGTAGCAGACAGTATCTGAGTTAGGAGAGGGTGTTCTGTTTTTAGATTTCATTTCACAGGACTTTAGCATTAGCATTTCACATAGGTTTTTTTTGTATTCTGTGGTGACGATAATGGGCCTTGTTCTAGCCCCTGGCTAGCTAGAAGGCTTGTGTGACAAAGAAAGTGAAATCGCCTAAAAGGCATAACCGTTTTCCACAAGACGTTTCCAGCAGTCCACAGAGTCATTATTTTGGCTCAAAATATTAAATGAGGTGAGAATTGTGGATAATTCGTGGTGGAGAGCAATAAGGACAGGGTTAAAATCCCACCCACAATAGTTATGTCTGTGTTGCTGTTTTATGTTGCAAACTTTACTTGGCTATGAGCCAATTTTGTTTTCAAGCTGTGGAAGCACACATCATTAAGTAAACATGAAGCATCAAGATGCCCCTATGCAAAACATAACTTTAAAAAAATGTATCTTTCTTAACATTTATTGGAGCCTACATTTTATATTCTTGTATTTTGCACTGAAGGAAGACATCCATATTGTTTACCAATTTATATATTATAGAATATTTTGAGCAAGATTATTGAGAATAAAAAAAGTAAAACAAATGTTCTATTCAATTTTGATGTTATTTTTCCAGGGCTTAAATGACTTTTCTCTGACCTTTGTATTGAGAGTTGACCATCAATATAATGTCGTGATCACCTTTGGGTGCTTAGCCGTGAACTGCAGGGAGGCAATGCACTGCATTTGTCTCTTTCTAAGCACAGAGTCCCAATGTCCTCCACAAGCCACATACATAGAACACAACATCCTGACAGATTTCCCTGTGAGATGTTTTTCCTGAAAGTATTTAATCTACGGAAGATAAATGCATAAATGTTTCACAATCTGTGACCTACCAGCAATTAGGATGTACCGTTTATATCTTTGAAATGAAAAAAGATGCTGTTCGCCAAGCTTTCGCATCTGTCAGCTATTTAACTTTCAAGCAAAACGATATCAGACTGATTTACATGTCATGCTCATAGCTGAATTTATCACAGATGCAACACCCATTGGGAGCTTTAAAGATCCACATTTTTACTCATATTTTCTATCATCTTGTCATAGGATGATGAGATACTACTAATGGTACATTCACAATCACGACGATACTCAATATCGTCAATACTACTCTTAAGGGAAAACTAAATTGTTCCTACTTCCAGTTTGTCCCCTTGCTGCTGCATGATTGGTCCAAGACACCAACGGTTCACGCTAGAAATGTTCTTAATATGCAACAACCTTTTTGGTCCTAAGCTGATCCACACATCCTCAATATTGTGATATTGAATATATCGTTCAGGGTTTTCTCGTAAAATTAGCCCAATGCAGGCATCGAAGCATACAGTAAATACAGCACTTTCCACCCGAATTACTCACCCATTCCCCAACCTTAAGCCTGTCCCATTTAAGGCAAACCAGCCACATGATCTGTATATCTTTACACATTTTAACATATATTTGTGAATGATGTGCGCACATGGCCGACTCAGACTTTCAGAGATAGGCCTATGTGTTATGAAATGCACAAAAAAATATTACATTTGTTTCCTCTAGCTTCATGTAATGCACCAATGCATTTACACACATATATATATATATATATATATATATATATATATATATATATATATATATATATATATATTACAGCCCTGAATAAAGAAATCAAAATAATATTTATAGAAAACCGAATAGACAGAGAGTACATTCTGTAATACGTGTTTACTCCATGGCGAGCATGAATACCGTAACCCTGATGTGGGGGTCCCCTAACTAGCCTACCACTTTACTAGTGCACCAACCACCCAGACGCCCCCAACAGAGGTTCCCTAAGGCACCCGGCGCCGTGTTCCACTGGAGAAGCTAAACACATCCGGAGAGACCGAGATGTCTGAGGCTTATCCTTGTTGTGGGGATTCAAGAGATAAGATGACTGTGCATAACCACATTATCTTTGTTTAATGCGTTGTCTGTTGTGCCGCAGCATAATTCTGTAAAGTGTTCAGGTATCTGTTAAGCTCCGTATACTTTCATGTGTATTTAGAAAGCTCTTCCGAATGAAGTGTGTAATTTGGATATAAAAGTGGGAATCTCAAAGATCTCCCAAAGATTTTTATTTAAATAAACGTCAACTGAGTCGTTATCTATCGCCGAGTGAGGTAGCACAATGGTGATTGGGTCGGGGCCCCGCTGATTAAGTCCTTGCATTTACAGTGTTATGAGTATAACGAACCACGTGCCAAATCACACGCAGCGCAGTATGTGAAGGCTTTTCCATCACCCAGCAGCGGTTGGTACTCCAGAAAGGGAAGGCAGAGCTGCCGCACCAGACTCGCTCTTCAACTCACTTTTATGTGTAGCAGCGTACATTTAGGTTTTCGCCATATCAGCCGAAAAAGAGGACTAAACAGAAATCTTCGAGATGACCACTTTGAAGGTGCATTCAATTCGTAACCTTCTGTTAATGTTTCCTTTAATAAGATCATCATTTAACAAAAGTGATATAAGTGGAACGTTAAAAGAAACAGGGAGGAGTTGGATGAGCAATGACTAATTTGGCTGTGTGTGTGTGTGTGTGTGTGTGTGTGTGTGTGTGTGTGTGTGTGTGTGTGTGTGTGTGTGTGTGTGTGTGTGTGTGTGTGTGTGTGTGTGTGTGTGTGTGTGTGTGTGTGTGTGTGCGTGCACGCGCGTGGTGTGGGTGGGGATGTGAGACAAAGCATACACTTATGTTCTCACCATGCCCTTAATTATTTTATCTCTTTCCCTTGATGTTAGTTCAATATTCTGTTCTGTATGCATTAGTTTGTTTATTGAGTGCATTATCATGCTTTTATTATCATGTTTATTTCACCTTACAATTTTGAGTGCATCAATGTTAAATCCACGTGTCTGTTTTTAAATGGAGGCCCATTTCATAAAAGAACGACGTCATTGAAATGAAATTACTAGATTTTATTTCAGCAATTTTCAGTGGGGTAATGGACACTGTGTGTGTGTGTGTGTGTGTGTGTGTGTGTGTGTGTGTGTGTGTGTGTGTGTGTGTGTGTGTGTGTGTGTGTGTGTGTGTGTGTGTGTGTGTGTGTGTGTGTGTGTGTGTGTGTGTGTGTTGAACAGCTTTGGCCACCTGGAGATATTTATTTATAAATGACTGTGGCTTCTTATCATCAATAATATATGTTGTGGACTCCCTGGCTCCATGCTGTGGAGGACTCCTAGGAATTGCCAGTTCCAAACTGGAGAATCTCTGCTCTGAAGAAACTCAAACGAGGGATATATGCAACGGTGGGTCACTGGGCCCAGCTCTGAAGTTTCTGCTGAAACTACAAATGGCGTTCAGATAATGTGGGATGAGTCAGGGAAGAATAAAATGTTTTCAAGAAGGAAGAAATAGATATCTACGTTTTCAATTTATTTATTTTTGATCGATCTCTAAGTCATTATACAGTGCACAATAATGCAGGTTCTGGGTATGATTCCCACTGTCCACAGCCTAACTTCTCTGCTCCCCCTATGTCTGATTAAGAAGGAATCCCAGATGGGGAACGTGAATGCATGTTGATTTGTAACCCAGTCGCCAGATTAAACGTAGCTTTAGCCATTTCTGCATACCACAATTACGTTAGATCTCAACCTAAGACATTATATGAGCCTGGAGGAGGCCATCCTGATCGCGTGACCTCTCAATCACTGCAAGGATCAGTGTGGACCTCTTGCTGCCTACATCGATTTGCTGAAATCACAATGTAATCGGGGGCAATCAGGGATGGTGCCATAGCTGATGACGTGACCGGCCTATCGGGGACTGCAGCGTAGTTAATGACATCAAATACAGGCCAGTGATGGCGCCCACACAGAAGCAGTGAGCGATAAAGTTAACATTAGATTAAAACAGAGAAACGTACATGCAGTTAATGAAAAAAATTACTCAATTGCTATTGAACATAAACAAGAGAGTGACTGCAATAAATACGGTTTTGCCGTTCTACTTTGCCCGTTTAGGCACTTACTATTTCTGTGCATCCTGTGATAGTAACTGGACGCTGTGATGAGGTACAACAATGTCTAGAATGAAAGAACACTTCACATTTTTGAGGTTGTGAGTTCTTTGTTAATAAAATACATGAATAATGAATACAATTAGATGAATATTTTAAATAAATTATTTTAGCTGTTGCCATAGCAATGTTACTAGCTGGCAGCTGAGCTTTGGTGCATTTATTTGTTTTCAGTTTAAACTACGGTAGGTTCGGTTGACTAGGAAAAATACATATTTTCAAAGATTCTAAGATTCTACAGTAAGATTCTAAGGTGACTTCTGAAGCAAACCTGGAACCACACAGTTTAGTTTGAATTTACATTTACATTAAATTACATTTAATGTAAATGTAAATGTAAGTAATTACATTACTTACATTTTTAAGTATTTATTTTTGGTGCTAGTTACGTCCCTCCAAGAGATTTGGTCACCCAGAAAGATTCTGTAGTGACGCATTCATATACCTACAGCAAAACTCCAAACTCATTAACTTTAACAAGGCATGTTTTCTTTCCCCAATTCATTATTTTCTATTATTCATATTCCACGTCCATCCAAATACAGTCAAACCTGTAGCCTCGAGTTGACTTATTTGTAGTCATAGTCATACTCCATCGGCAGACAGAACAGCACCTCCCAGAGTGCCGCCGAGACAAGCCCTCATGTGTGAGAGGTCTTTCCTCGTCCTCAGTAGCCGCGTTTACATGGACACTTCTGATCCTATTAGATTTCTAATCGGAATAGATCTATTCCTGTCATGCAAGCCGAATATACTGTATATATGGCATTCACAAAAGTGCTACACGTACGTTTGTATGTCTCTCGTGCACAACCATTAATTTGGTCTGGACTTATATGGTATATGTAAGGGATAATGTTATACAGAACGCCGGTCATTATCCGGAAAATAAGCCCCGACAGGGCGAACTGGACCCCGACGCAAGCGGAGGTGTCTTGCTTCGCCCTGAAGGGTATTATTTTCGATAATGACCGCCACTGTTCTATACATTATGCTTGTTACACTGCTCCTTGCCAAAATGAAACAATATCTTCACACGGTGTGTCTTTTTACAATTACCATTCGTAGTGTTGATCAGCAGAGAAATAGTCTGCCACGTCGCTTAGCAGCCGGACACGCTGGGGTTGATAAGTTACCGGGCTACTTACGAAGTGGAAAGAAAGCCGTAAATCAGGCCAAAAAATCACTTTCCTTGACAGCAGTCAAGTTCGGTGTGCATAAAAGTACAGACGGCGTGAACCAATTGCGAACTACTGCAGCTGCTCCAAGTTAAAAAGTAGCCGCACCCAACCCAAACTAATCGGAATTAGTGTGTACATGTCGATTACAGCGGACTACACCACCTCTTCTATTTCGCATAGAATTCTATTCCGATCAGAGAATTGTATTCTGATTGAGGCGTATATATGATACTTTTCTATTCCGATTGAGATGTTCTTCCACTTCTAATCGGATGAAATGTGTCCATGTAAAGGCGGTTGGTGTGTTTGGACTAATTCAATTGTATGTGGAATCTTTTCAATAATCTCAATGATCAGCCATACCATTGTGTGTGTGAGTAGACGGAATATACGTTTTTAAGAAGGCTACCTAGAAAACGCACACTGTACACACACTGTACACTGTACAGCTGTACACAATGTACAGCTCTCTATCTGATCCATCTCTACTTCTCCCTTCCTGTGAGTCTGTCTGTGTGATGCAATTAGTAGGTGACCTATGGGTCACATTCAATTAGGAGTGAGTAAGAGACCTGGGGTATCTTTCAGATGAAAGAGGGCCTCAAGGAAATTTAGAAATCTCCATTTGGGGGCCCTAACTCTACGGTGACACACAAAGCATCATCAGATGCTCCTTCTGGTGATGCCTCACCCCACGTCCTGCTTGCCAAATGTTGTTCTGGAAGTCTTCCTAGACTTGCACCCTATCGATCCAACACGCAGATCTGAGAATCAGACCTCTATATCATTCAACAAAAAGTTATGAGTGAAATGCCAAGTCACTCCTGTAGATCTCGTTAGAGGAGTGGCGCCGGCCTCTTTGGACCTTTTGACCCCAAATTAGAATTTTCTTGCCAAACGCCAGCTGTGTTTACACCCCTGAAGGCACACATTTACATCTCCATCCCCACGGGAATAAGGAACTAGGATCCGCCCGCGGTTCAATGCCCATGTACTCTTTTGGTTGAGGTCATGCCGCTTCTCCTGTCCTTTCAAGGTGCATGTTGAAGCACAAATGCATAAACACACTCCCAGGTCCGGGCACCAGCCCTGAAATATCCTAGAGTTGGATTTTTAGCCTTTGCCCAAACGTTTTCTCGACAAAGCCTCTCAGAATGGGGCCTGGCAGACAAAGTCAATCTGAGTGTGGTGTTCGAGGGGGTTTTGGAGCTAGAACGGTCCTACCGCCCTGAGACTTGACAACCTTATTCCACGACCCGATAGGGATCTGGGTGGGGGGTAGAGTTACACCGCTGGGAGAACCCCCTCATCGCCAAGAGGCTTGAGATTGTCCCTAAGTGATCCCAAGGCACCCCTTTGGTTGATAGGTCAAATTGCCAAGTTCCTATCTCTTGATAAATGTAGATGAATCAATAGCCCTCACTTCCCTACAGGAAGGGACTGACACGTGTTGTATCTTCTGATGGCATCTCCGGGAGGGATTGCATTACTTCCGGCCTATTTATCCTGGCCTACAGCCTACAGGGGAATCATTTGTAGAGTGGAAGGCCCTGATTCATATAAAAGTTACTCAAACTTTGTATCTTATTCACAAGTCATTCTAGGTTCCCATTAATGGTCTGTTTTTATTTTTTTCATAAACTGGTGACCTCTCAGTGAAGGCTTGCATAACTTCCTTAAGGGCCTGAGCCACCAAATTGATAATGCCGTGTTTCCTCTAGGCTCTCTTTTATATAAAAGAGGACCCAGAATTAATTTATTCTTCCCTAGTGTGCTAGACCCTTATGTCACCCACCAATTACATCACTTCCTGTTGGGCAAGAGCCGCCAACTTTATCATCTTTGTAAAGTTGAATGCCCCCATACAAAAAGCCCCCTTTACGGTGTGTTTTTTGTTTTTCTTGCATCTTCTAATGACGTCTCAGTGAGGGAATGCATCACTTCCTGTAGGGCTACAAACACCAAAATAATATTTGTGCATTTCCTTTCAGCCCTCTTTCATATAAAAACAGCTTGCGTCTCTATTGTACTCCAAAGACATTCTCGGGGGAGGGGGGCTAGTGGAACAAGCACTCACACTAAGGGAGCGTACACACACACAAACGCACACACACACACACACACACACAGACAACCACACACGCACGCACAGACACACACGCACGCACACACACACGCACGCACACACACACACACACACACACACACACACACACACACACACACACACACACACACACACACACACACACACACACACACACACACACACACACACACACACACACACACACACACACACACACACACACACACACACACACACGCACGCGCGCGCGCGCACAAACACAAATGGCTAATTCTCCCAAACAAATTGTTATGTTTAATAATTTGGGTAATTGGAAAAGATTCCACATCCTATCTTCATCTATTCCTTATTCCTTATATTATGAAAATAACAAGAAGATAACGAGTCAATTCACGCTGAGCACGACGAATGACCTCACAGATGAGGGGTCAATGCGGTGCCACTTGGGCAGGCGGCCTTCTCTGTGCCGCTGGGGTGTGACTATGACTACGAATAAGTGAGAATAAGGCAACAGGTTGACTGCATGTGTAATCTAAATACAATGTACTTTATTATCACTTAACTTGGTTTTGAACCCATTTAACATTGTTATCGCTGTTTTTATCAACAGATTAACTAACCCATTGTCTAGTGCAGATAGCATTGTGTCTTATCCCTCTCTCGCTTAGTTAGTGTGTTTGCACACAAATGTTTAATTAGATGGGCGCTTGAGCGAAAGGCGGTGTGTGTCTTGTTCTTGTTGGTGTGCTCCTATGTGAAAATGTGTATGTTAACTACAATTAAGTATTGATTCCTGTACACCATTGCATTACCCCCCAGATCCTCTCAGCCACTTTCTCATTGAGATAAAATCGTTGTGGAAAAGGGCATTGGTGTGATTGTGTTTGTGTGTGTGTGTCCAAATGCAGACCATGCATGTGGCCCAGTGTTTCCCCCACATTGAAGAGACTATGGCGCACCGCCATCGGCCGCCATTGTTTCAATATCCCAAAAATAAATAAAAAATAAAGACAAACTCAATATATCTGTGTTACTTTGTTTGGGTTAAACCCAGCAGTCTGTATCAAGGACAGCTGTTAGTGTGTTTGTGTGTGTGTGTGTGTGTGTGTGTGTGTGTGTGTGTGTGTGTGTGTGTGTGTGTGTGTGTGTGTGTGTGTGTGTGTGTGTGTGTGTGTGTGTGATGGGGGGGAGAGGGAGTTAGAGAATATTTGGTATGCACAGAATCTATGAATTGAATAGTATTAATTATAATTATAATATTAATAATAAACTAGTAGTATAAAGGCTCAGCACAGTGTTCGAGTCATTTTTGATTTCAACTTTTTTTAAATGCTTTCTGAGAACTCCTCAACCCCATTCAGGATGACCCTTTACATTGTGTCATCAACATTCATATCAGTACCAGCAGTTTGTAAGTCATTTGTCAGTAATTGATATTTCATATTTTGGTTCTCAAAATTCACCAGATTGATCCATTTAAATGAAATCTATTAAAAAAAATCCCCCGGGGAGGATTGCCAGCCCCCCAAAATAGTCTCCAAAATTCTGTGGGAAACACTGATGTGGCCGACTCATGTAAGAGATGCTGGAGGTGGGAGGCAGTTTCAGAGTGATTTGTTTTAATAATTGAACCTCCTGTGTGCATGTGTGAATGGGATGCAACATGGCGTGCCTGCTTACGCGTTCTTTATTTTCGCTTCACTGCACCCGTGGTTCAGGATCCACAGGTGGAACCGGCTTTTTGATTGCGTGTGCTTTTCGTCTCATTTGTATGCGATGTCGGTTAGCATAACTCCTCCATTCATTTTGCAGTGTGTGTGTCTGCGCGTGTGTGCACCTGCTTGCTCAGAGGAACAGAGGGGGTGAGTTGTGCTTGTGAATGTGTATTTGTTAAGGTGAATGTGTGTACGTGTGTGCTAAGGACCATTTTGTCCTGTGTAAACGGCCGTTTGTTTGTGTACGACGCGGAGAGTGCGTGGGAGGAAGTGTGTGCCAGGATGTGTGGCACTACTAAGAGGGACGAGTCAATTATTTTATCCAACGAATAAATGAGATAAAATTGGTGGAGCCTGATCAATTACAAGGCAGTTGCCCAACGTCTGTAATGACAACTGCCCAGCGTGAGAGCTATCAGCACGCTGAAACAAAATGGCTCCCGGGTCGGGCACAACGGGCATGTTTTCCATTACGCCTCTCTCATTGATGGTCTCGGATCATCCTCTGTGCGTGTGACTGCTTGAGTGGGTCTAGTGTGTATTGTGTGTATATATAAGTGTGTTATTCTATAATTTTCAGTGTTTGTGTGTGCGAGTATATTCATATGCATATTTATACATGGACCTTGCACTTTGTGTGTGTGTGTGTGTGTGTGTGTGTGTGCCTGAGTGTGTGAACTTTGTGTATATATAAAATGCGTAAATATATTTAGATTTATATTATGTAATGTCACAATCTGTGTGTGTGTGCGTGTAGTGTGTTTTTGTGTGTATGTTTATGTATACACACATATACATATATATATATATATTATATATGTATTGTAGTACTACTATATATGTGTGTGTGTGTGGGGGTGTTTTTAAGCATTACGTATATGCTACTGATGTCTTTGTTTGCCACTCTGAGTCCCTTGTAAATATATATATATATATGGGCACTACAAGGGGCAATCCCAATCAAGGCCTTAAAGGTTGTCGTGTTTTTGTAAGAGGAGACTCAGACTGGAGGGTGAGGGATGATGGATTCTGGCATCGCACCTCGGTGCAGTCGATGATTACCCGAACATCTGGACTGTACTGCACAAATTTGCTTGGCATGGTGTTCTTGACTGGCTGTTTACTCATCCAGATAGGGAGGGAGCCAAGGAGCAGAACAACCAGTTGCAGTCTACGCGTTGGACTGGGAGAAATGGGTTCAAATGTTTGTTTCTTTTTCTGAGCTTTCAACCAATAAACCAACATGGAGGCAGATGATAAAATAGCCTCCCAGAAGTCACAAAAAACATCTCTTGATGTGAATCTGGTGTAAAAAAGGATGTCCTTGTCTGAGACACAAAATCTGTGAAAAGGCACTTGACCCACTTTCAGCTGTGACAGCTCTCGTCAGCTCCAAACATTTTGTGCCAGAGTTCTGAAAAGTTGACCTACCTCCTCGGTATAACCTACTAAGAGCCCATTCTGTGATTAAACCATAGGTAGCACATCCTGTCAGGTAGGTGATTTAAGAATCACCCAGGTCCGGGCACCAGCCCTGAAATATCCTAGAGTTGGATTTTTAGCCTTTGCCCAAACGTTTTCTCGACAAAGCCTCTCAGAATGGGGCCTGGCAGACAAAGTCAATCTGAATGTGGTATGAGGTACTAGAAGGCCGATATTTCAGAACACTAAAAAACACACTGACAAACCTGGTTTAGGAGCTGAACCGAAATCATGTTCTGTCATCACCACCGAAGCTGCGATCTCCTCCATCGGCTCTTCTACACACGGCAGCGGTTACTCCAGAGGAAGGGCTGGGAGAACGTCATGGCCTAAGCGAGTTCATGCTCTTTTATAAACGGACTCCCTTCTTGGCAGTCCCCAGTTGTTCCACTGGAAACGGGAGGGTACAGAAACCGATTTTCAGTCGCTTGATGTGACCCCGGTTGGTTGCTAGCCTGCTAGCTGTAGCGTTAGTGTAGTCTGATTCACTAAAGTGCCGGCTACAAACAAACGTGCTACCGGGGCGCCCTTCATACTGGCGAACCGCTTGAATCCACTTCTTCCTTATACTCAATTCAGTCGGGAATCCATGAAAACTTAAATAGGGTTGGCGTTGTTTGTTAGATGTACAAAGTGGAACAGAGCAGTGACATCTATCCTTTGTTTCAGCCATTGTTGAACTGCGCTGGAAGTGCACAACGAAGACAAATCCCGCCAATGGAACCCGGAAGCGTGATAATCCCCTATTGGGCAGTTCCAGACCTTCTGTACAAATGAAATGAAGTATGATGGTCTGGTAGGACCAGGCTAACACGCGCCTGCATTCATTCATTATTTTCAGCACTCACTCGCGGTAAAACAATGTTTTCTCATGATCAAATACTCATCAATCCTTTTTTCAAAAGTTTTGGGCTTGTACACGATGTCCCTGTCAAAAAAATATGTGTTTGCTGTACGGTGTTTGCAGATGCATTGATTTAAATACAAATTATTACCGCTGCATCAGCTGTTCTTTCCCAAATAATTGAACCAACGTTATCATTTACCCTAAAATCAGATTTTGTTTTGGAAGGCTGGGATATAGCCTACTTTACTCGAGTTCATCATTGTTATTATTATTATTATTTTAACGCATGGCATAGCCTGGCATAAGGATAAAGGATTATAATGTCAGTGTTCATTCATGCAGCCCCTATGGGAAGAATGTTGCAGTTCCGACCTGCCATTGTAGGCCTACGTCAAAATAGCAACACCATCTTCGCTATCCGCCAGTGCACTTAGACCAGGTGTTTGTCGTTCAGTTGCACAACTGCTTCATCGATCTGTAAGATAGCACCATCTTTTGTGCCGGAACACGACTCTGCGTTTCGCCGACACCCCTCTCAGGGCGCACGTTCAGTGGCGCAGGTTTGCTGTGGGGAAATCGGCATTGTGCCGGATACAAACTAGCAAAGATACATGCGTCGGTGTGGAAAGTCAATTGCGCCGGATGCATCTAGGGCCCTACGTGTTTTCAAGCTCCTTTGATTAACTGATTCATTCTGCTTTACATTTCATTTTCTTATCCCTAGTCGGTAGTAACAATACCACATATAACTTATGGCAGTAGTCATAAAATCCGATCAAACAGTCTTTCAAAACACTATTAGTGTTGTTAATAATGTATGCATCTAAAAAGGTCAACGGCACACTAAATAATGGTCCACTCACCAAATGATTTTTACCACAGAACTCTCTGTGGTTGGCTTTTTTGTTGTGTATTCCAAGCAAAGGGTGAACGCTCTCCTTGAGCTAATTTATGTGCGTTGGCCCCCTTCTTTGTTTGTCAACACCATGTTGCCTCAAATGTTGCCTCGTTTTTTAAATGAGGCAAACAAAACTGCACACACATCAGGCATGAAAGGTGGTGTTGAATGATATTTGGTGGGGATTAATGCACACAAAGAAATACTTTCTTTTATGGGTACATTGGTTATGGTTTGGGCATTATGGTTCACATTCCGAGGGAGAGTTGATATGCTTGCTATGTATTTTCTATGAGTCAGGTATGGAATCATCCTAAATGTATTCCAAACCACAGTGTTTGATAAATGCCAATCTCGAAAACTGACCCATTTTTTATACAACTACAATAGACATCTGAAAATAAAGGCTGTGTGAAATCTTTGGCTGTCAAATAATTTCAGCGATTGGATTTTGAAAGGCATTCGATTTCACCAGTTGAGCAGAATAAATGGAACCAAAGAAAGCTTATAATGTCTGTAAACCAGCTCTCAATCCCAAATCTAAAAGTGTGCTCTTGGATAACAAAATGAGCGGCTGTTTCTCCACTATTCTTGCAAAAGGTTCTAAAATTACAAGAATCTTCCGGGCCAAAACAAACCAAATGAGGACAACCCCGTGAAGGCATTGGCAGTTCCAGCAGGACAGCCCCCGCCACCACAACCACGCAAAAAGGCGAGCTTATAAGGGAACGGTGGCCAGCCATTGCCGTGCTGTTAGAGCGAGAGGAGCAGCAGAGAGTAGGTGGTGGCTTTTAATTTGAGAAAACAGCATTAGTGGGGGTTGTTTTCTCAAATGTAATTGTAGATTGAGGCAAATCGTGATACCAGGAGAGGAGAGCCGCAGGACACTGATGGGATGCCGCAAATGGCCCATGCAAGGATAAAGGATAACAACCCACGTATTCAAGACTCAGGGTTGAATACTACAGCAGCCTGTATTTTCTTTATAAACAATGTTGTCATTTGAAAGCCACATTTATCCACTGGCACTCTCGGGCGGCTGAGAGGGATCCAAAGCATCAAATGAGTTTTCAACTACACTTTTTCACTTTTATGGTAGCATATACGAGATTGCGTATGCAATCTCGTTTGCGTATGCAATCTCGTATATTGGGGTTCTGTTTGGGTGGACTTTTGGAAATGCTTAGTTTTAGCTCCTGTCTCTTTAAGCCGAAAAGCCCAGTCTGCTATGATTAGTCAGCTAGCAAACTCTGTTGTGATTGGTCAAACGCTGAGCGTGGTGTTTCAGATCAAGCATGCATTGCGTTGCCTCTCATAACATATTGCATTCTGGGATAAAAACGTTGCTGTTGATAACTCCCTCCGTTTGCTTTTCTGTGCGTGTGGTCTCAGATAAATGCGGACATAACAAAATTCCCACGTGAGAAATGACATAACTCCTTTCAAACTATGCTTGTTCAAACTACAAGAAGTGCACCTGTGTCCGACTTGACGTGGTGGGAACCTCCGGCGGATCTTCTCAAGTCTTGTGCATGCATGTGCTCAAATGCAGGCGATCTGAAGCCAATGGCTTTGGTTCAGCCTTATCTTCAAAGCCAGAGTCTGATACAGAATCATGAATTCAGGCCAATTCATGATTGGCAGCTAACAATTAGTACAACCAATTAGCATTTTGCTCTTGCCTCTGCCTTGAGTCACCGTTTCCGCTCTACATTAACTCATTTGCTTTGTTTAGGCCATTCCAAATTAGCTGCGACCCGGAACTTCTGGTCAGTCCGCACTACTTGAATTCTGCAACCATGGAATTAAATGCTGACTGCAGACAAGTTGTTTCTGGCAGTTCATGAGGTGTTTCCAGTGGGAGAGAGTAGCTCCCTTTGGCGTAGACTTTGATAAAGAAGCATCCTCGACATACACAAGCGGAAAGGAAAAATGCCTCACATGACCCCTTTAAGATACTGGGCTAATTATACATAAAGGTGACCTGCCTATGCACAACGATGTGATTTGATGCACAGATTTGGAGATACGACATACCAGAGGCTTCCAAAAACAGCAACAAGATTAGTAGGGAAATAAATGATCTCGTTCTGTAAACAAGAATTTCTTGATGTGCTAATCCTCTGGCGCTGTGGACTTGAACAAGGCAGCTGTGGGACTATTTGACAATGCAGCGACTGACCCGAGCGCAATCATCAAAGTCAACACCACTGTGGAAAATTTGATGATAAAGAGACGACAAAACAGATTAACAGATGAAGACGAGCAACGCCTCTGAGGAGCTCCAGAGAGACAAACCTTTGACAGACGCTGGAAGCAAACTGAGTTACACAGCTAACGTATTCAGCCGTTGCCGTGACACCTCATTTTCCCAGTAGACGCATACCGTCTCATGGCTTCATGTTCAACTACTGACCTGTTTCTAGTGATACGGCAATCACACGTACACACACAGAAACACATACACACACGCACACACAAAGACACACTTGCAGGGACACATACGCACGCACAAACACAGACACACACACAGAAAGTGATAGCATAACAAACATTTATTTATATATATATCTATATCTGTTCCTATATTTTTTTAATCTTTATTTATATATACACACACATTGCACACACCTAGGCACACACACACACACACACACACACACACACACACACACACACACACACACACACACACACATGGGCACAACAAACAGTTTGAAGGGGAAATATGTGCTTGACGATGGACTGCTGTGTCTGGTGGATAAAGACAAGGATGACCTGTCCTCTGAATTTTCCATATCTGCCGCCCCCCGCCGGCCTCCGTCAAGGAGAATAATACCAGGTCTAGAAACAGTTCAGCACCCTCCAAAACTTGTGTTTTATGGTCGTTTTCAATTAAACGGCTGCCAGTGCTGTCTAGCACTCCTTTGACGACCAGCGTCAAGTACAGTCTGATGAGTGATCAATCTGATTAACAACTGCTTCAGGGGGTTCACTGAGACAGGAAAGGCTGGGTGCCTTGAGGGGTGGCAGGGTTCAACAGAAACTACTACTATTGGAAAAGAAGGGAACAAGAGAATTTGATTTTATGGACCATTGGCCAGTTCACTGAGAAGAAGGCCGAGAGGGTCTTGCTGAAAAAAAGATTGTGAAGTGTGATTTACCTGAATTATTTTCGAGTTTGCCGATGTTGCAAAAAAAAAAGAACACCATAAAAAGTCACTGTAAAATATGCATGCTCAATGTTGCCAATGCTTCTTGACACAGCCTTTATTGTTCATGGTCAAACCATTCTGACATTTATTGCAGTCTTTGTAGGTTAGAAATAAGATTTGAAAAGGTTTAGTTTTTGCGGGAAAGATCAATGATATATTTGATAACTAAATGAAAACATCCGGAGCATCCGGAGCAAAAAATACTTTCTTTATCGGGAAGATAATACACAGACCTTGAATAAGCACTAATGTTTCCTTCTGAATGAAAGATGAGCAGAACTAATAATCTCATTTCGATTTCCTAATTCACCTCTGCTTCTCTCTATCTCTCTATTAAGCGCTTTCTGAATTGTCAATACACTTATGTATTGGCGTGGGACTTCAGCAACAAGCAAGTTTGCCAATCAGCCTCACCTGCAACCACTCCCCAATCAGCCTCACCTGCAACCAATCCCCAATCAAGCCTCACCTGCAACCCCTCCCTGATCAAGCCTTTCCCTACGTAAACGTTGTCTCTTCAGCCACACAATAGAGAGGTTGTATTTTTTTTATTTTTTAGAACTGTTAACCCAAGCAGGGCCAAGGTGGGGTAAGCGTCCAAAGGCCAGACCAAATACATATTGTAAGACTTGTTTAACTTATTGAAAGAATAATAGGTTTTATAAGAAGAACTTGAATGCTATTTCATCCCTTTAAGAGCACTTGTTAAAGGACAAGGTCATGCTTTTTTTCATATGTTTTTCTTATGCTTGGAGCCCGATTTCTTGACCGTCTTCAACCTTCCAACTCTGGTCAGCAAAGCCCAGATTATGTTTATTTTATTTTTTGCAGCATTTTCCTGTAGTAAAGGTTGTTTGAAGATTTTAATTTACCTCCCCAAACCTAACCTTGGGGCCACACCGCTTAGAAATCGCAAATGGTCAAGAATTGTCAATATTAACAACCCAATATACTGTAAAGGTGGAGGGATCAACAAGGACAGCTGAATATGCAGTATCTGCACTACACCTGGCTAACATAGCCATTGGGTGCCATGCTGACCAGCATCCACAACTGAAGCATGGCACAAAACCAAAAGTGTGATGGATTCGCGAAACAGAGTACATGTACAGTCCACATTTCCATGCTGTCTCCATGACTTTTTCCATAGTCCTTTAATATTTTTATTGCATTGCATTGTTGTATTTTTTTTTGTAGTGTTGCCTTAAACACACCTAATGATCAAAACAGTTCAATGTATCTTTATCTATCGTTGGGTAAGTGTGGTCTGTCCCGTTTTCAAACTCGGGCCCAGAGGGATAAACCTACCCCTACTGGACATTCCCAGATCTGGCAAGAACTTTAGTTTGTCCTCAACTCCTGATTAGCTGATTATTTAAAAACCTGGTGTTTCGTATGGTGTTTCCTTGGAACTGCAGCTTAGAGAACCTGTGTTATACAATTTTTGGGCTATTTAAAACTGTTCCCTGGGGTCAGGGAGATATTGGTGAAGATATTGGCGAAGTCCATATAAAAAAAAAAAAAGTGTGTGTGTCTCTCTCTCCTTTCATGAATTCCTCAAACAGGCTGTCTCGGAGTGTTTGGGCCTATGCTAATGAGCACTGCTCTTTTTGTCCGCCTCATGGTGGTGCGAGGTTTGGCGGAGGCGAGGAACATAAATATACAACACAGTATTTGACACAGTAGTTTACTGGCAACATGACGACCACTGCATTAGCAACATTGAGCCCATACATGTTTGAACCAGATTCTGAACCACTATGGGAAGAGGCAGCTAAGGCAGTTCCACCGGAGCTAGTTCGCCAAAGCAAACGCTTACCTTGTCATTTTATACTTCCATTGATTACTACATTGTCCTCAGGAGCGTGACAATTTGTCCTCATTGGATCCCTATAACCCACCAAAACTCAGTGGACCACCCTCAATCCGGTGAACAAAAACCTAATAGAAACAGTAATCTATCTCTTTTTTCATTCCTTCACTCATTGCAGGTTCATAATAGCATACAGTTGCTTCGTCTAGTGGTGCTGGGGCTACTCAGGTCAGAGGGTCAGGGTGGTTAGACCGGCCTTTGTGATGCTGCGGATACGGCCAGAGTTCCCGGACACCAGGGGCGTGTACACTAACTTCCGACCGGCCCTTTGACTGAAGCAGAATTTGTAGTCCACCGTATAACATGTAAGCATTATGAAAGACATTATTAAAATGTCCCCACCTACATTTTTCATATGGTGTAATATTTTATTTACCTGGGGCTGCGTATACATGGGGCTCCGATCACCTCTCTGTTTGAGCAGGAAACTAAGGCAGCAATTACATCCTCCTTTGCTGGTCTTTCATACAGACCTGCTCAATGTTTAAGCTTCTACACGGATGTGAATCCGTCTATGAACTGGCCCTCATTGAGGAAGCATTCCGACGTGTTTATCACACACAAAAAAAAAAGTAGCCTGGTCGTTTCCATTAATAATTAAATGAATCCACTCTGTCATGTCACTTTAGCCCTCTGGGGGAATGTGCAGACGGAGCCTCACCGTCCAAACACACAATGGCGTTGTAGTGATGTGTCCTGGAGGCCTGACCCCCACCCACATTAAGTAGACCGCTGCTCAGAAGGGGCTGCACCATCCACACACACCGTGGTGTTATAAGTCTGCTCAGAAGGGGCTGCACCATCCACACACACCGTGTGCGAAATGCTCAACTGTCTCTCGGACGCATCCTGCAACAGAACGTCTGCAGTGTTTGGAATGGGAGTGGGTATTCACCTGAGAAGGATTGGATTATGCTGTTTCCTGGCGATGAGGTCAAGGCGGAGGGGATTTTCAGAACAGCATGTTCTATCAGGCCTGTTCAGAACAAAACGTAAGAAAGAGACTCTTAAAAAAACATGGGGGACTTCTAATTTCTGATTTGTTCCTCTACTAGAGTTAGGTTACCACGTGGAACAAGTGGAAGGGCCAAGAATAAGCCATTTTCCATAATGCATCCTCTTAAAATCAATCTGATTGGTGCCCGTTGGCTTATCTCCATGTTGATTGGACAGCTGGACAAGTTTACAGGTGGTAGCCAAAAGATTTTTTTGTCTTTCATCAGTGAACGAGCCCTTTATTAGGTTAGTGTATGTTTAATATTGTGAAATTGTGAGTGTTTCCCTATAGGGGAAGGGGATGGGGAAGTAGTCAGGCCGTGGGCGTTGTTAGATGGTATCCTTAATCTTAGACCTAAGCTCCCGCTCCCACCACATGTGTAAGCTGCCTACTTTTTAAAACCCTGATGGTAAATTGAGTCCAAAAATGTGAATGAGATTAAGTGTGCGTGTGCGCAAAATTTCACTGTAGCCAGATACCCAAAGTTGGCAACCCTGCTTTAATGTGATTTAGGGGGTAACCGAGGCAGTCATTTAGGGACCCCAATGACTGTGTTATAGCAAGGGTTAAGTGTACATTGGGTAACACTTTATATTAAGGTCCTTGTTAATAAGCCTTTGTTAATAGGTAATAAGCCACTTAGAGTTTTTATAAGCACATATAAGAAACGTGTTAATATTTATTGATTGCTTAATAATATTAATAATAGTCTTATGAGTTTCTTATAGTGAATAAAACATTACAAACCCATTTATTGAGTCTTACTAACTTACCCATTGTTAAAACTTTACTAAGCATTTTTTAGGCTTATTAAGGTTAATATATCCGCACATGTTCAGCGAGTGTGATCTGTTTTGTGCCTCATATAATATATCCTTTAAACGGTTTTATTTTGAAGGAAGTTATGTTTATACAAGTAGATGACGGCTTGGCGCATATGCTTGAAGAAGTGTTTGACGTTGAACGTTTGGAGAACATGTCGTCGGGACCAGCACCCAAGACCAACAACTGACAAAAGACAGGAACAACCCTTCAGAGTAGAGGCTTTGGCGTGCTACATTTGAGTTAACGTTTAGCTTATGCTATCATATGAAACTAGGTAACCAAACGTATCTAATTCAAACAGTTGTGTCATGAATCCATGTCTAAATGGCTTAATGCTTATTGTAACCTGTCTGCTGTCTATTGTGGTCAATGTTCTTTGTGTTTCTTTATACAGTAACAAGAAAGGCCAGCCAGAAGAATTCCCAACCATCCCCTGAGGCCATGGAGAAGCCGGACTCGGATTCGGTTAGTCCGTTTTTTTAAATGTTGATGTTCAAGAATACGTTATTGAAGTTTTTAAAATGAAAACAATAGATATTTTCAAAAGATGTGCTTCACCGCCATTGTATTTATGGTAGGCTAAATGTACCTTTTTTCAATCTTTATAATATATAGTACTCATTAACTGTTAAGTGTATATTAAAGGACTTATTAACCTTAATAAGCATTGTTCCTGCTTTAGATCCCGTACCTGCAAAATGCATAATTAGCAGTTTAATAAAGGACTTATTAACCTTAATAAGCATAAAAAATGCAATCATATATTGAATTTGTGAGGTGTTTGGTGCATAACCATTATCATAAACATAGTAAAGAAACATGAATAGAAAGAAAGACATTAATTTGCAGGAAACGAGTTTCAAGAAACATCAATATCAAATATAAAGTGAGATGAAATAATAATAAGAGTGCAAACTGCGGCTATGTATGTCCTATTTTGAATTGCAATGCTTCATTTGTGAATGTTTCCACACTGCTGTGGTAATGAAGCCCAATTTCCCTCACCCTCCTTTTTTAAACATAATTAACCATTTCATGGCAACAAACACAGCAAAACAAATACAGCAATATACCAATATAAATGCACAGGCATCGAGGCTGCTTGAGCCTTTATGGTCAACAAAAACTACTTCCTAACATCTTTGCACACTTTATACCCTTATCTTGTTATGCAGGAATACCCCTTCATTTTATTTTCCCCTCACGAATCCTTGATGATGCTTGAGGGATTTAACAAATAAATGTAGAAATATCCCTTGATTGTTGATGGTCTGACATTCTGTCCCCCCCTCCGGGGAAGCTGGAGGTCGGGGTTCTGGGGGGCGCTGCAGCAAAATCTGTGTGTGGGCTTATAACCAAAATAAACAAAATGGAGAGAAGCAGTCTGTAAACTTGGTTATTCGTCAAATTGTTTAAATCCAGTCTCTGCTTCTTTTTTTATGACTTTTCATTTCCTTTTATAAAAAATGTTGTGTACCTGATGCACTGTAGCTAGGCACGAACATGAAGTGGTAATGGTGGGTTGAGTCTCAAAATTGAATCTACGATTTCTTTACAGCCCCAAAGCCAAACATAAATCTCTTGATCACACTTTTCCTCAGTGTCCTTCCTCTCCAAATTTGCTCTCGGGTCTTCACTGCATTCAGTCAGTGTGTCTGTTATAAACTTAAAGTGGCTGATTCTATTGCTACCCACGGAATAGGAATAAAACCTGCATTCTGTCTGAGAACTGTCCATCGCTGAATATGCTACTATGCTGCTTTTCTACTATGTAGTTTGAGTACAAGTTTGCCTTTTGTTGTAGTGTTCAACATTCTAAAGGTGGTGTCAAATGTTGTTGGCTATTCAAATGAATGCAACCATGAGTTTTGCACAGCATTTAATATAATATATAATAGATTAACTTATTGACCATCCTCTTAAGAATTGCTTAAATGTATGCATGTCCCTAGCCCCCAATGAGATTTAAATGCAGATAGCTAAAATCTGGAAGTAGTGTCAAAAATCTGTAGATGGATCGTTGTACAAACACATTTCCACTACCATCGTCCACTGAGGCAGATATCTGTAGGAGAATATCTCTGTAATGAAACAGGGTGCAAGGTGTAGCTCTGGCCTTTGCACTTCTTAGGCTACGTTTACATGATGACTGTCTGACCAGAAGAAGCAAAAGGGGTATCGCGTCTTCACTTATTATTCCGCGTTTAGACTAGCGTTTTCGGGAGGAAATCTGCGTGCATACGGTGACGCAAAAGTGTGTGGAATTCGATTGGGTATGCATGTCAGGCCGTGAGCAGATCTGAGCAGAGTTTTGCGTCTTGGCAGTGTAGACGGAAACGCTACGGCGGAGCGTGTTCAAGTTTTCCGCTATGGAGGGTGGTTTCAGATTTTTGCGTTTTTAAGCCCGAAAAACGCTGTCACCGTCTAAACGAAAGGCACTTCCGATAAAATATTTTGGCGTTTTTACCCGCAAGCGTCCTCGTGTAAACGGGGCCTAAGCGTGTACCTCATTCATGATGCACAATTAATGACTCCACCAGGTCGGTTTGCACCACCCAACAATAAAACATCAACAACATCAATACCATTCAGTAAAAGATAAGTTTTCTGCAAATAACTTTTCGTCTTGTGCATTTGTAAAAGAAAATATCGAAATGGACTCATTTTGACGGATGCTCGCCTGCTTTGCGCGCTGATCAGATCGGGAGGCTGGTGGCCAGTGCTGGGCGTGCGGCACACTGGCCTTTGCATGCTTGGTTAGACTGCATCAGGGCGTCCTCCTCCCCGCTACAACGTGTTCCCCGTGTCATCCCGGCGACAGTCAAACTAATGTAATTTCAAGCTCTGCCTGCCAGACCTGATGTTGTGTCCACAAGACGTATGGCTCTAAATATCACCATTACACGCAGCGACCGCAGCCACAGCACGGGGGAAGTCGGCGTTAACCTACGAGCGAACCGAGTTGTTACGGAAAAGAGGGAGAGGGAAGAGAGCGGCGGAGGAGGAGGAAGATAGCGGTGTTATTTAGATGTTTCGCTCTTCTTTTCTTCGTACTTATCCTGTTATCCTCCACCACCCATACTTCATCATCCCTCATCCCTGCCTGCTTGTGCCCCCCCCCCCCTTTTCAGTTTTTTGGCTGCACCCACCCCACCCCGCAATCTGCTTCCCCAAACCCCCTCTCGGCTCCGTTGACTTTGTAACTTATAGAGAAGATAATTCAATTTCATGTTCCATTGGCTCGGCCAATGGAAGATCGGAAATAAGCTGTGGCATCAAACTGTTTTTTTATTTTTTTCTCTCCTCTTGTATCACCCTGTCGATGGCTTTCTTTCTCCTATCTCTTGCCTCTCGCACATCTCGCCCTCACTCTCACTCTCTCTCACTCTCCCAATTTCTCACGAGGTCTCGTATGCAACATAATCATTCTATCCACCCCAACTCACCCACCTGCTCTCTGATAACTCACTTTTCTGAATATTTGTAAGTTTCTGTGGAAATTGAGGGAAAAGTCGTTTCTGTTATATTAAATAATGCTGTTGCTTCTTTGCTTCCTGATTTAAATGTGTTGTTTACAAAAATCTGTCAATCCTTAGGAACACAGAAAGTGTAGGAGTCTGCTCATTGTGTGTGTGTGTGTGTGTGTGTGTGTGTGTGTGTGTGTGTGTGTGTGTGTGTGTGTGTGTGTGTGTGTGTGTGTGTGTGTGTGTGTGTGTGTGTTTTCATGTTTTCAGCCACTCTAAGCTTTTGCTGCAATGCTTCAGTATTTTGGAGGATTCTGTCTGTTGCTTCCCATCCATGCTGGAGAAAATAGGGACTATCATGAGGATGGTCACAACAAGAGTGATGGCACAAGACAGTCATCTGCCGGGTGCCAATACTGTGGTGGAAAATGGGCCTGGATGGATTTCAGTTGAGCAACTCGCTCCCCCTGTCAGACGCAATTACAAAGAAAAAATTATTTGCATGAGACACGCACACGCATACGGCACGCACGCGCACACTAACACAGGTCAGCGCAGAATATTCTGTGTGCCTGTTCGCAGAACAGTCTCGATAATACCTACGATTTTGATGTAGGATAAAGAATTGAAAGGCTCTTCAAATGCACAATACTGCATTCATTCGGGCGATTGTTATGGCAACTAAGCCACACACAGATTGCACAGCCATTATCGAATATTGCTGGGCATCCTAGGCAATATTGGACGATATTTCAGGACTCTCTCTGTGGCCTCTTTGATGCTCTTCTATTCATCGTTTTCCTTTTTGATGACAGAACCTAGGAACATGTCCAAAGCAACATATGCATTACCAAGGCATGTTTACAAATCTGTCATGATAAGAGAAATGTATTGTAATACGTTCCCCGGTAATTATCGTCTTCAACCACCTACACACGTTTCCTGGGTGACAGGAACAAGCACAGAAAACATGGATAAGAGGAAGAGGTCCGAACTGGAGTTTAAGAATGTCATGCTACTCGCTGTAGACAGAGTATCATGTTATGTGCCTGGGTTAGCTTTGAAAACTGAGTAGTATATATGCATTATATTATATCAGGCAGAATATCACAATTTAAGCCATCAAGCACCACTGCATTGTGCTGTTTTGGTTTCGGTCACGCCACTTTAACACTGCCTTATAGTGTTGAAGAGATTTCAGCTATACAACAGTTTGGAAAGGAAAAAATTTATTGTTTGTGTGTCAATTACCAATGATGTGTTCGAATTCTCCCAAAGCACAATTCGTACTATCACCATTATACAGGTCATGACTTGAACAAAGTAAATAGAGAGGTGGAGAAAAGTTCCAAGGGTTCAAATGGAGGGGGTTCAGATTTCAGGGACACCATTCCAAATGTTAGCCAAAAATTGGGCCTTTTCAAGAATGTGCCTACGAACATTCTTAAAGTACTATGTCATGTCATTATATTACCAGTGTCTCCAATGCAGTTACTCTGTATGTCAATATAAAACATTTTTTATAATATATATTTACTCTTTGTATGAATAGCCAGTACATTTTCCAATTCTTTTTTTAAACTTTCTTACAATGATTGGGTTGAGTCCCTAATATTGTTCAAATATATGTATGGTTATAATATGGTTATGTATGGTTATAAGCTTTAGCAATCCATGTGACCAGGGCCGCTGCTGGCCGTTTCGGTGCCCTACGTGAGCGAGGGGGGGGGGGGGGGGGGGGTTATTTTAATTCAATGATGCATTTATTTTTTTACAAACCTTAATTTTTGGTGCCTCCTCAGGTACTTGGTGCCCTACGCACTCTGCGTACTCTGCGTATAGGGAGCGGCGGGCCTGCATGAGACCATTGGTTAATGCACCTGCTGGAGGGGGCTTTCCAGCTTCCAGCATCCAGTGGCAAGTGGGCCCACAAAAGGCAGCTCCACTTGCAAAACCCAAGGCACGACCTGTACTTTCTGAGCGCCAACTTTCTGATTCAGAACCGATGAATATGAAAACGTAGCAATGCATTGGCAATACGACCACATGCGCATTCCTATAGGAGGAGTACGGGTGAGGATTATAGAGGATGTATTCTTTCTCTGCTTTAGGTGCTGCGTGGACCATCATGGTTTATTGTAATTTGTTGAATCATCCCCCTGAATGTGCACATACTACGCATTTCTTTTAACTGCAAACTCTCGTCCTTCTGTATCACTTCAGCAAGGAATGGATCG
>NC_082390.1:16419597-16497097 GCF_031168955.1 Gadus macrocephalus
TATGGGCATGTGAACAATGTCTGTGTCAAGAAAATATGTGTTTGCTGTACGGTGTTTGTAGATGCCTACAACTTATTACCTCTCTAGCAGCTGTTTTTTCCCAAATAATTTACCAAGAATGTGTGGCTAGGTAGATGAGAGAAGCAAAGTGTATGCGCGAGGTGCACAAGCAACATTATGCATGCGCCAATCAAATAGCATCTGAACAACGCGCCACTGACTTTAAAATAGGTATTTCCTGGTTTGTGGCGCAAGTGGTTTCTGTAACTGCAAAATAGCACCAGGGAACGTTTGCGCCAGAACACGCCTCCTCCTTTCACCGAACCGCCCCTTGGGGCGCAAGATCATTCCCCAATTTACCGACGCGTGGTGCAGGAGGGAATGAAGGCTCTGCGCCAGTTGCAAACTAGCAACGACACATGCACCAGTGATTAAGTCATTTGCGCCGGATGCAAGATAGGGCCCCTGGTGTGTGTTTGTGTGCAGGGCAGCCATGCTACTTCCCACCCAAGTCTGTTCGGTTCACCTTGTTCATTTGCTTCCACTGTTACTGCCCTTATGCCGCAGTACGGTCTGTTGATAGCCTCAATTACAGAGTTAATTTACTGCACCTGTCCACAGAATGAGATGAGAAGCAGGGATTTGGCTGCTAAGTGGTGAGTGGAGAGTAGCAATCCAGGAGTGGTAGCAGCGTCTGCTCCGGCCCGTGGAGTTGCATGTTGGGAAGCTCTGCGGTGAGATAATGTTTGGCTACAGAAGGGGTGGCTGACGGTGTATGTGCCCGTGATATTCTAATACTCATACGGATACCCGGAGCAGCACAGAGGTTACTGATTAGGTTAAGATGGGCTGCCGGGAGCTAAATTGTATAATGAATAGAGAAATCACCAGAGAGATTGCCTTGCATTTACAGTTCTGCAAAGATTGTGTCTATGCTCTAAGGGGCCTGTTGTGTCGAGAGATGATCAATTAATTAGTCTCTTTTGTTAGGCTGGTAATCGCTGATCAAGGGGGGAGGCGATTGTATATCTTCCAAACAATATCAGTTTTCTTTATATTTGATGATGTTCTCATCACACAAAGAAGTCCAAATAGTGATCAAGTGTGAGCAATGGATGACAGATAAACCCAGATCGGATGTACGATTGTGCAAACAACTCTGCGGGAAGGGTCATCCCCATACCAACACAGCCTCTGAATGATGACCAAAACATCCTCCCCCCTTCACCCAGATCCTATGAACCCTGTAAACAAGGAGCCAATAGAGAGCGAGAGATTATCCCCATGCCTTTACCGAAGATGAATGACTAGCCTTTGACACAAAGGGCCATAACGATGATGACGTCCCTGTGTGTGCTGCCATTGTCAAAGTATATGAATGTAGGGAGGCATGTGGGAAGGTGCGTATATGATTGTGTGTGTGTATGCACACACACAATCATGCTTGTGTGTTGTTTTGTTGGCCCCGATGACGCATCTGCCCTGTTCATCCGGCCACCCCAGCCTCTCTCACTCCAGGCATTGCAATCTATTTACTTATTGGCCCAATCGATTTGACAAAGACCAATCAGCATGTAGGGTGACGTTTGTGTGTTGCTATATTTCAGCCTAGGTGTGCAGGCGGATGGAGTTGATTGTCCACTGAAGACATGACATTGACATGGAACGGCAAATCTGGAATTGAAACCATGACAAAAACATAATCCTCCTCTTTAGATACTCGTCCTTGTTTGGTCTGCTGTTGGCCGAGAGGATTCCTTCCTCAATGACTCGGCTGCCAAAACCATCTTGGTATATTCCACTCACGTAACGGTTGTGTTTGCTTTTATCCCCAGAGGCTTGGTAGCCCTAGGCTACTGTGGATGTTGTTTTCTTCTCATTCCCTCCACTGTGTGTGTGTGATTGTCATTGGTTGATGATAAGTAAGATTACTATTTTTCCTCTCTACGGCCGTGCTTCTTTTCCCTATGTGGAGAGCAATTTGCCGCCTATTAATTGTGCTTTCACACCAGAAGCGTAAATGTGCATATCACAAGGATGGCCGTTCCATTGAATGAAAAGGAAGCTGCGTGCATGTGGACTAATTTGTTAATAACGCATCTAGTTCAGGTAGGTTAGAGATCGAAATGTTGATAGCGACATATTTATGTTCATATTGCGAACCCCATTGTCCTCCATGCATCATATATTATACATCTTATTGGTTGCTGACAAACAATTACACTTTTGGATTATTACCAGGTGAAACTAAGGGGCAGCCGATTTGGCTTGCTAACCTTTCAAAGGTGCTGCAAGTGATTTCAGATAGAAGGGTATGTGTCTTATGTTCAACATCGTGACGTGTTAACAAGCTTCGAGGTATGTTGATGTTACATCTACAACAGTTTTGAGTACTAGGTTCAACCAAGTAAAGAAGGACATGTCTTCTGCCTGGATGTAAAACCTTATGGTCGACATGATTCTCAAAATGTATTAACTGATATTAGAAAAAAGTATCTGTCAGAATATAGATATTTGTAAGTATGTCATAGCAATATAAATGTGAAATAACAAATATGACGATGATATAATATGAAATTGAAATATCAGATCATTTTCATGGTCAATACAATGAAACAAACAAACTTGAACGCTATTTAGGAATGAATACATACACAAATTTTCTTTTTAAGTAACAGATATAAGAATACAATACAATCTCAATCAATAAACAATGTATTAAATAAACGAATACATACAAACAAATGAAAACATGAATAAAAAATGAATACCCCCATTGCGTACGAATGTCCATTTAGCTGCACTGTAAACATGCCCAGAGCTGCACCATCTCTTCTGCTGAAGTTAATTAGGTCAGTCAGTCAGGAGGGAGTTTTATTGATCTGCTCAGTTAATTGGTCGTTTAACTGTCCATCCCAAAGGCCCATTCACCAGCACAGCTCCTGTTACAGAACAATCCGTTTGTGGGCACGTCTGTAAATGTGTATGCGTGTTAATGCACATGAGAGAAAGCAGGAATTTTGCACAAACAAATATGAGTCATATCTGTCTCGATTCAAATATGTATTTCTGTAATATGTATTTACTGGGGATTGTTGAAATGCTAAAAATAAATGCAAATTCTATGTTTAGTTTTTGCTTTGGAAATGAATAGAGGGACCAGCTGGAGCAATCATTGGAAAATACATTTAGTGGTATGAAAGTTAAATATCACATTCGTCTTGAAACTAACTTATCTTCTGGTAGGATTGTTCCTGTCACACAGTTAAAAGAACATGGTTAAAAGATTGAAAATAGAGATTGTTCCTGCAAAGTATTGATAGCAATGAGTCATAAGTGAATCAATCCGTCAATCTCTGAGCGTCAATATTGAGTTACATCAGACTATCAAATATATATATATGTTTGTGGTTCTTCTCTCTCTCTCTCTCTCTCTCTCTCTCTCTCTCTCTCTCTCTCTCTCTCTCTCTCTCTCTCTCTCTCTCTCACTCTCTCTCTCACACACACACACACACACACGCACGCACACACACACACACACACACACACACACACACACACACACACACACACACACACACACACACACACACACACACACACACACACACACACACCACACACACACACACACACCACACACACAAACACACGCACACACACTATCCATTTTCAGTAAATACTAAATCAATTCATCACATTCTTAATGTGTGTCAGTATACACTTAAAGTAGTATGTTTCATATTTCTGTGTATGTATATGTGTGTGTGTGTGTGCACGTGCACATGTGGGTGTTAAACAGATAGTGTTACAGAAATCATGTTGGCACACACAGGTACACTACCAGGGAAGTGAATGCAGTGAACGCCTTAGTACTGCATTGTCTGTGGTGGAAGATGGTTCAGATGGCCGCATGTTGGAGCGGGGGCCCGGACTATGAGAGACACAGATAGACAGACAGACCCAGCAGACAGACGGTCAGAGACGATCATTTGGTCGTGAGATATCATGTCATTCCCCTGTGTCCCCATATCACCTATATCAGGTTTAAAAAATAACAGAAGACGAGAAACATGTATGAAACCGGAGTGTGTGGTACGAAACCAGTGACTTGTGATCGGTGAATTATTTAGTAGTCTGAAAGCCTCTCCACCGACCTACGGTAAGGCCTATTGCCTTGGGGCCCTGTGATTCACATGCAGTACGATACAATCTTGCCTGAAACCCAGAACTTCTGACAGGACCAGCAGCAGCGCCACAGAGGAGCAGACACCGTGTGAAGTTCCCCTGTAAGAAATGGTCACTGTTCCTAGCAGATGAAAAGGAACAAGATATCTGGTCGCCCTTGTGTGTAGTTAAAAGTCTCAAATGAATCAAGGGGTTTACCGCCAATCGACGCACATTAACACAAAGGCCCAAACAAGCATGCACACCAATTGTCGTCGGGGTGAGACGTCACAATGGATTCTCAGAGAGTGAAACAACCGTGATGTTTCACATCACCATGGCATTTTTCAGATTATAAATCATGCTAAAATGATATCACAATTGCTGTCAGGAAAGATCAGACATCAGGCAGCTGCAAGGCATAGCCCGAACCACAGAGGACGGTGGCTGATGAATTCATTCATGAAGAGAGCTGACAATCTAGTACTCCACTAATGTAGGCAGATTATTTACGTCGTCTGCGATAGAGGTCATCCAGACACTTCTCAATTCAGCAAAGCAAAGTTTGATCTATGTTAGGACTCAGGTTCGACTCAACATTACCACTCCCCTTATTGGATCGTAAATTACTCTGTCCGATTTTCATCAGCCGTACCATTGGCTTCTTTTAATGTTTTCAGTTACCCCCGCATTGGCCATATACAATATATACACCCACTACTTCAAATGTATTTCTGTTTCTTTTGCAGAAACAGGTAAATACTAATGGTTTTGCTTCGCTTACGCACATGGCTCGTGTCAAATGGTTGACTCTGAGACTTTTACTTTCTCAACCTGGAAATATCTCCTCAATTTCATCTTGAAACGTCGGTCGTCACTTCAGCTGGAAACTGAAAAGCCATGGCAACGCAAACATGATAGAAAAGAAGATACACACCAGAACAAATAAAATGAACTGGATGGACAAGTATGTAATCATACTGTGTGGCGTAAGGCTTAGCTCTCCTGCTTTCTACATGGATGACATCGATTGTACATTGTTTCATATTCATGCAGCACATTTTAAGTAAAAACCGACATTCTGATGCACTTTCAATGCGATTGACACGGTAAACAATGTGTCACCACAGTGCATTCTCAAAGCAGCAGAGCGACTACTACGCCTTTCGGCAAGACTAGCGGGGGCCCTGGGGAGGCGGTGCACAACTCCTGCTGCCACCGTGTCCGCATCACACAGGACCAGACATGGGCGTCACACGGTGACACCTCAGTGAAGAAGCCCCCCACCATGGTTCACTCCCCACTCCTAGTGGGGAGTGAACCATGGTGGGGGGCTTCTTCACTAGGTTCCTAGTCTGATCCCCGGCTCCTCCTTGCCGAGTGTCGAGGTGTCCTTGAGCAAGGCGTCTAACCCTAACTGCTCCCGACAAGCTGGCTGTCGCCTTGCATGGCTGAAACCGCCGACGGGGTGTGAATCTGTATGTGTGTGAATGGGTGAATGTTCGGCCATATTGTGCGATTTGGATAGAAGCCCTGTATAAATGCAGTCCATCCGAGGGACTTTCCCGATCTACATACTAGCATTTGAAGACATTTGATGAGCAGCGATTGGATAACAACTGCTTTAGAACCATGTCAGTGGGAAGCAGCATGAATGATCTGTACAAGCAGTGATACATGAGCATCGGATTTAATGAGGCAATGAATGATCTCCACATTACAATCTGGAATTTCCGAAGAGGCTAAATGATCGCAAATCTTCTGAAACTGATGTAAGCCAAGGATAGCTGTCCTCTCGCTTCATATTAACATGTTATTGCTTTTTCCCAAACTTTGTTTTCAGGTAATTATGGTTATGTTTGAACCACTTATTCTCACAAAGGTAGTACATTTCTGAGGTCGGTTTATTTTGATCAGATTGATGTAGAAATCGTGTCTCTTTGAATGACATGTGCTTTCTCATTCCTCTCTCCTCTTCACACCTTGCTTCCAGCCTGGTCTCCTCCAGCATTACTCTGCTTGTGTGGTCTCAGATTTCTTTCCCTTTCTTTCTCCTGTGTTTTTTCTCTCAGCCTGCTTTTCAGGTTCTCTCTACTTTCCATAACCTCCTCCCTCTCTCTCATATCCTATTGTCTCTCTGCATCTAACATTACATTCTTTCCTTTCATTTCTCCTTCCTCTGTTTCTCAGTCCGCAATGTGGATCTGAATTACGGATGTGTCTCTCAAACATGAATGTACTGTGGTAATTGCATTGTTCAAATTACATCAGGCCAGTTTGTGTTTGTGTTGAACAGTGCAGGGACATAATGTAATTCCAATCCTTGGCATAGTGGGCATTACCTGCTCTTCCTCTTTCATCTCCATCATCTTGTCTTTGTTTTTCCCTCATCTTAAAAACATATAGGGATTTCAATTTCAACCCTTGAAACAAACTGAGCTGAAGAAGAATATTTCAACTTTGGTGGAAGGTTTATCAGTCTACCACCTGAAGTGAAACTAACTAGCCGGCATCGTGATGGACGGCCACCGTTTAATGTAGCGCAAAAGCACTTACCACTCCCTATTCGTCAGATGATGTCTGGGGATAAACTGCAGGCAGTTCACTAGTGAAGTATTCTAGTTACCACATCTGTATAACGCTATGCTTGGATTCAGCTGCCTGTCCGGGTTGTTGATACAACCAAAGAGCCACAGTGTTTGCATGGATGACAACATCATCCACTCTACCTACCCACAAACAAGATCCTCCACGTCACCCGACCACACCATCATACACACCACCCATCCATCATGCAAGAACCTCCACCCAACCTACCCTTGGGTGGTTGGGTCCGCTTAGATCCTCTACTCTACCCATACACAAGATTCACCTACTAGGGGTGGAACTGTTCAGAAAAATATACATATCACTGTTTTGGGGTCCTTTTGGGTCGGTATGGTATGTGTTTGGTAAGCAGGGGGCTTGACGGTGCCTGTCAAATAATATAAATCCATTAAATTTTTTTTACTCTACATTGATACAAACTGAGACTAGCGAACCAAACGGTTTCAGATGTCTTACTTGAACTGTTCCATCCCTACCACCTACCACCTACCACCTACCCACACCCGAGATCATCAACTCCACCCTCACACAAGATATCGTACCACACCACTGCGTGGTACAATATCTTTGCAGCACTAAAGTTAAGGCAATTATTTCAAGCAAATTGACTTTCAATAAATACACCTCCGAAAAGAATACAGAGGTCTGGACCTTGATGTCCTCAAAACGGTGGACACGGCCATGCAAGCACCTTCAGATTGGGGTACTGAAGGCCCCTCGAGCGGTGCGTCATCCGTAACCTCGAGGACATCTACCGCCGGGGAGGAGCAGGTAGCAGGAGAACAGTACTACATGCTCACGGCCAGCACAGCGAGGCTCAGACATGATTCTCATGATCCATCTGGTTCCGTAATGGGGCCAATGTTGCTCCAGGCCTGGTCAAAGTTCCCCTTTGCAGGAACTGCAACGATACACCCCACATTCAAAACACAGGATGAATCCCTTTTGCATCGCTTGGCTTATTTTCTTCAGCACATAGCAAACACACATCCACATCCAAAACTACTTACATTTGACCTTCTCAATGTCAGTATTGTAAATAAAAATGTCCTTTATATTTTGTTTCTGAAACAATAGCGCTTGGCCAAATCCAAAACCGTGCTATAAAATAATGCACAATAAAGCGTGTGAGAGTGGCTGTGTTGGAGTGTGAGTGAGTGTATGCGTGTGTGTGTTTTTGAGTTGTAAGTCTGCATCAATATGGGTGTGTGAGTTTGTCGTGGTGAATGGTTTGTCATTGATTGCACTGGCTGCTATGAGGCAATCTGATGAAAAGGAGTGAATGATGAATCTAAAAAAGCATGGGAGAATGATAAATGGCAAACAGGACAAGATTGATACGTAAAAGACTGAAAGCAACTGTATTTTGTATTTCTTGTGTGTGTGTGTGTGTGTGTGTGTGTGTGTGTGTGTGTGTGTGTGTGTGTGTGTGTGTGTGTGTGTGTGTGTGTGTGTGTGTGTGTGTGTGTGTGTGTGTGTGTGTGTTTGCCTTTCTTAAAGGCAAACATAGCTTCAAGGTAAATACTGAAAGATAAAAATAGCTGTAGATCAAGGACTAACAAAAGGGTGGACAGACAGACAAGCACGCTGATAGATAGATCGAAAGAAGTGATTGCAGGATGTGTTTACACAGATGAAGAGATTGGGCAAAGAATGGAGCTCAACAAGCAGTGGCATTGGAGTGGCAGAAGAGTAGGAAATCTGTCTTTGTGCCAAACAACTTGTGTTACCAGCCCGTGTAATAAAACTGAATGGCAAGACGTTGCATCCATGGCTTACACTGAAACTCATGTACACTGAATAGTGGGAAGTGGAAGTGAAAAGTATACATAGCCTATCGGCAAGGCAGTGTCAGGCTGCTCCTCTATGACAATTGGGTCCAAATTCATTACAAGTCGTTTTAGGATCTGTAAACTTATGAGGAGGATCTTAACAGAGCAGCAAGCTTTTAAACATGGAGGAATTAAAATGAGCTATGATTAGTTGTTTTTTCAGTCAAGTAATTATACCACGAGCATCTTCAATATGTGATATTGAAGGTGAACGCAGCTGCACGTTTCGTTTTTTCCAAGAACACTTTTCTCTTAATATCAACCTGACTAAGTTAAAACCTGCCACGTCTGGGTTGCATGTAAAAAGGATAAAGCTGACTGGAGATATAGGGGAAAGAAAACATAAATGAGGGGGAACTCTTTAGTTTTAGCACATCCAAGGGGAAGAATGAATAAGAGTGACTAAATGGAAATGGAGAAAAATAAATATGGGCGAACCTTTTCATTTTTAACACATCTTATGGAAAGAATGAATATAAGTGACTAAACGTTATGTGAATAAAACATTACATTCACCTCGTCCATGATAATTTTTTCTGCTCGAGGCATCTAAAATAGGTTTTCACTGGCAATGGGGGTGAAGACAACTCCCCAACCAACCACAGTTCCCCAAGTACTTCACAACGTCATCAAACCATGACTTTTGCTTTAGTTTTGACTGAGAGACCCCTAGCAGCAAAAATATAATTGATACCGTTTTTTTTATCATGCACAAAATAACAATATAGGGTTTTGCTAAACCCTCACCCGGTGTTGGTAAAAGGGTGCCAAAGTTGGTTTCAGGTTTGGAAGGATCGGATAAACCTGACACGAGATATGGGAGAAAAGAGGACTGAAATAGGGGAAAAAATAACGATAAGGGAGGACCCTTGATTATTTTTCATTTTGCCCAAAAGTATTTTTGGTATCAGACTCAGTACAACAGTGAATGTGTCCTCAATGGTGAAGAAACGTATGGAGGAAGAGAGCAGAGATGGTGTGGTTTTTTTCTTCACTTTTTCACACATTTTTAATTAAATATCAAATCTAAATCTTAAATCTAAATCTAAATTGACATCCTAAATTGAAATCAACATTTTATATCTAAATCTAAATCTTATATCTTAATCCTAAATGTAAATGCTAAATCTAAATACATTTTATTTCTAAATCTTATTTCTAAATCTGAATCTAAAAATCCTAAATCTAAATGATAAATCCTTGATCTAAATCCTAAATATAAATGCTAAATCTTATATCTAAAGCCTAAATCTAAATCTAAACCTTAAATAATGAATCCTAAATCTAAATCTAAATTTCCTGTCCAACGCACGTCAGGATTTAGTTTTAGTATTTCGATATAAAATTTAGCATTTAGATTTAGATTTAGAATTTAGATTCAGCATTTAGATTTAGATATAAAGTTTTCAATTTATTGATACGATTTTGCTTCAGATTTAGCGGTTTGATTAAGGAATTAGAATTGATATAAGATTTAGATTTAACATAGAATTCTTATTGTATCAATGTGAAAAAGGGACAGGAATATTGCAGGGCATTTTAGAGGGGTGTTTCTTTGCTAGATTTATAAATGAGGGGGTTTTCATAAGTAGGGAGTTTCAGGGATGAAGAACTCTGTTTTTGAGTTCTTGGAGGACACATTGTCTGCTAGAAATTGATATTAGGGAGGAAAAGGGGGGGTCGAGGATGCGAGTAAATAATGCTGTACAACAGACAGGTAGAAAAGGGGGGTTGAAAGACAGGTGGTGAATAGGTGTTACGTGCAGATCTGCTCCATGTTTTGCAGTGCTCCTGGAGCTCCTCCTGGAGCCCCTCCTTCTCCTCGTTACCTGGCACCTGCTGTTGCCTTTAAAGCCTGGGAGGCTTCATTCACTCGCTCTCTAGCCAGAGCCAGCAGCATGGTCCTCATTCACCCGTCGGTTCAACCTTTTATAACAATAAACCCGGTTTTTCGTATACTTAATCCTTGTTTGTCGACTTCATGTTGCTTCCCTCGAGCCGGGTCGTAACAATAGGTAAGTAGTTGGGGGCCCTGGGCCCCGTTTCCCAAAAGCGTCGTTAGCCTAAGTGGATCGTGAAGTGCGTCGAAAGGGCATCGTAGAGTTTTCACCGCGTTTCCCGAAAGCATCGTTGGGAACGAAGGTCTTGAAAACGCTCGTAGCTAACGAGTACTCCAGGGGTGCTCGTAGGTACTCGTAGGACGCTAAGAGCATTGTCAGCTATAGCCTCAGTGGCGTCACCATCGGACATTCCGTCTATTGGATGCGTTTTATTAAAACGCATTGCGCCTTTATGTTCTTAGTTTGGTAATTAATAAAGATTATTAATTTATTTATTAATAAAGATGTTAAAATGGCCAAAATAAAACGGGACAATCCAGAAAATGTTTGCGCAGGCAGGGCACTCAAAATGTGTGAGAGAAAGTGTGGGGATTTGTGCAGACTGACATAGGCTACTCATAAAACGTAGCATAAAATAATGTTAAAAAAAAATAAATTAAAAAAATTAAAAATAAAGAAATAATTTTTTTTATAAAAAACAAGCAAAGGAACAGGCAAAAGGCTGGGATATGTTGGGGATTGGTCATGTTGACGGGAATGTTTAGTGACATGTGGGAGGGGGGTGGGGGTTAAAAAAAAGTCTCAATCACTCTTCGACGCGCATGAAAACCAGCCGCGTAGTTATGAGGGAGGCCGTCCTCACACCGATCTTCCTCGTCGTCATCGTCCTCAACGTCCTCCGGTTCAAGCAAAGCCACCCCAGCCTTAGCTGCAATGTTGTGCAACATAGCCGTCACACATATCACGGCGCATGACTTGGCCGGCGAAAACTGGAGCCCTCCGCTGGACTTGTGAAGGCATCTAAAGCGTAACTTCCACCTCCCGATCGTGCGCTCAGGATTAGGACTGATATATGTCGGTTTAAGCCAAATCAATTGTGCTTTAATGTCTTTAGCATTCATATAATTGCAGTCTATTTTTTTCGCAGGCTACTCTGCTGTTGTCCTTGATGGGGATATATTTTAACCCTTTTTGACACAATTTTCCTGCGACATTCCTGCGTCTCCCCCTCCTACGGAGCCCATTTCAGCACCGTGTCAGTAGACAGTTACAATCCTACGACGTCGTGAGTGCAGCGAATGCGCGTTCACGTTAAGGGGAGTTTCGGGAAACGCGACAAAGAAATAAGATCCATTGGGAGAATGATCTTACGAGCGAAGATCCATCGATATCGGGAAACGGGGCCCTGGTCTTTCTCTAGAATGGAGGAACCGATGTATATGTTTTTATTTAATAGATTTGATTTCCTGTATTCTGGTGCATTTTGGGGATGGCCAATACCTATTTACCAACTTTTCATTCAGATTCATAGCCTACATCCTGACTTGCAGGGCCTGGACAAACTTACACTGCATATACAGACCTACTTCATGGCCATTCCACCAACCATTGCTATTTGACCCATTGTTGTTATTCTGATATTGAGACAAATCATGATCACTGTCCTATAGCGTCCATTTTTTGTGAGTCTCAATGTCTACTTCAAATGCAGTTAGAAATATGGGACAGTTGCTTCATTTTGTTTATATGCTACAGGCCGAAAGACTAAATGAATACGTAACTTACTTGCTCCTTTTAAGTATAACATTGCTTGGGGAGTCCAATTCCTCCACTGAAAAGGGTGGAAAGTGCTTACAACTCTCTGCTAGGTAGCGATCTATGACACTGGTGTTTTTTATTGGTCGTCATGAAAAAAAACATAAGGGGTAACACAATAAAATATAAGGGGTAACACTGTCGTTTTTTATTGATCGTCATGAAAAAAAACACAAGGGGTAACACTGTCGTTTTTTATTGGTCGTCATGGAAAAAAACACAAGGGGTAAAAAAAACATAAGGGGTAACACTGTCGTTTTTTATTGGTCGTCATGAAAAAAAACATAAGGGGTAACACTGTCGTTTTTTATTGGTCGTCATGAAAAAAAACACAAGGGGTAACACTGTTTTTTATTGGTCGTCATGAAAAACATAAGGGGTAACACTGTCGTTTTTTATTGGTCGTCATGAAAAAAAACAAGGGGTAACACTGTTTTTTATTGGTCGTCATGAAAAAAAACATAAGGGGTAACACTGTTTTTTATTGGTCGTCATGAAAAAAAACATAAGGGGTAACACTGTTGTTTTTTATTGGTCGTCATGAAAAAAAACATAAGGGGTAACACTGTTGTCTTTGTCAAATAAAATATAAGGGGTAACACTCGTTCTTTATTGATCGTCATGAAAAACACCACAAGGGGTAACACTGTTGTTTTTTATTGGTTGTCCTGAAAAAAAACATATTTGAAAAAAAAAAAAAAAATTGGCCTTGTCAAATAAAATATAAGGGGTAACACTGTTGTTTTTCATCAGTCATCATGGGAAAAAAACATAAGGGGTAACACTGTCGTTTTTATCAAAAGATACGTAAAGGGTAACACTGTCGTTCTTTATCTGTCTTCATGAAAAACTCATAAGAGGTAACACTGTCGAAATGTATCGAATAAAACATAGGGGGTAACACTGTCGTTTTTATCAAATGAAACATGAGGGGTGACACTTGTTTTTTATTGGTCGTCATGAAAAAATACACAAGGGGTAACACTGTTGTTTTTTATTGGTCGTCATGAAAAAAAACATGAGGGAAATAATAGAAATACACACATACATTTTATCCTGTATGTATATCCTCTTCATTGATGATTGATTATTGTGTACTGTCATCGCCTCATTGGTGCAGTGGAGGGCACTCTGCCTGACCCACTGGAGACCGCGGCTCAATTTCTGTGGAAAACACAATATCTTTAATTTTAAACGTAATGCTTTCATGTCTGTTGCACTGTCATGTATAAACTCAACACAATTAAAATACAAATCTCAGTGGGAAGGTGAGAGAGCTGTGAGCTAACCCCCTGGAGACCGGGTTTCAAGTCCGGTTGATGTCTTCTGTTGGAAGACTCATATTTCTATTTCATGCGAATTATAAAGTCAAGCATAACCATTGTGTTGACTTTATTCGGTGTCTTGATGGTGCATTGATTAGTTCGGAGGTTAATACTCTAAACAGCTCAGGTTCGGATCCCCGCAAAACCGTCGACAGGGGTACCACTGTTGTTTTTTATTGGTCGTCATGAAAAAAAACATAAAGGGTAACGCTGTTGTCTTTGTCAAATAAAATATAAGGGGTAACAGTGTAGTTTTTTATTGGTCGTCATGAAAAAGAACACAAGGGGTAACACTGTTTTTTATTGGTCGTCGTGAAAAAAAACATAAGGGGTAACACAATAAAATTTAAGGGGTAACACTGTCGTTTTTTATTGATCGTCATGAAAAAAAACATAAGGGGTAACACTGTCGTTTTTTATTGGTCGTCATGGAAAAAAACACAAGGGGTAACACTGTTGTTTTTTATTGGTTGTCATGAAAAAAAACATAAGGGGTAACACAATAAAATTTAAGGGGTAACACTGTTTTTTATTGGTTGTCATGAAAAAAAACACAAGGGATAACACAATAAAATTTAAGGGGTAACACTGTCGTTTTTTATTGATCATCATGAAAAAAAACATAAGGGGTAACACTGTCGTTTTTATTGGTCGTCATGAAAAAAAACATAAGGGGTAACACTGTTGTGTTTTATTGGTCGTCATGAAAAAAAACGTAAGGGGTAACACTGTTGTTTTTTATTGGTCGTCATGAAAAAAAACACACTGTCGTTTTTTATTGGTCGTCATGAAAAAAAACATAGGGGGTAACACTGTTGTCTTTGTCAAATAAAATATAAGGGGTAACACTGTCGTTTTTTATTGATCGTCATGAAAAAAAACATAAGGAGTAACACTGTTGTTTTTTATTGGTCGTCATGAAAAAAAACATAAGGGGTAACACTTGTTTTTTATTTAATTTATTTTTTATTTTTTAATTTATTATTTATTTCGCCATGTACACAGGTACTAGGAATTCTTTCTCTGCTTTTGACCCATCCGGGTAGCCAGTGAACACATACACACACAGAGGTCCACACACATGGGGGCACACACATGGGGGCACACCGGCACTACCGGAGCAGTGGGCTGCCGCGGTGCAGCGCCCGGGCAGCAGGGGGGATTCAGATGCCTTGCTCAAGGGCACCTCATCCGTGGATTTTCTTAGGATTCGAACTGGCCACCCTCCAGTTAGCAGTCCAACTCCTTCACCAGCATGCCACGGATGGCACGGATTGGTCGTCAAGAAAAAAAACACAAGGGGTAACACTGTCGTTTTTTATTGGTCGCCATGAATAAAAACATATGGGGTAACACTGTTGTTTTTTATTGGTCGTCATGAAAAAAAACACAAGGGGTAACACTGTTGTTTTTTATTGGTCGTCATGAAAAAAAACATAAGGGGTAACACTGTTGTCTTTGTCAAATAAAATATAAGGGGTAACACTGTTGTTTTTTATTGGTCGCCATGAATAAAAACATATGGGGTAACACTGTTGTTTTTTATTGGTCATCATGAAAAAAAACACAAGGGGTAACACTGTTGTTTTTTATTGGTCGTCATGAAAAAAAACACAAGGGGTAACACAATAAAATTTAAGGGGTAACACTGTCGTTTTTTAGTGATCGTCATGAAAAAAAACATAAGGGGTAACACTGTCGTTTTTTATTGGTCGTCATGAAAAAAAACATAAGGGGTAACACTGTCGTTTTTTATTGGTCATTATGAAAAAAACCATAAGAGGTAACAGTGTTGTTTTTTATTGGTCGTCATGAAAAAAAACAAGGGGTAACACAATAAAATTTAAGGGGTAACACTGTTGTTTTTTATTGGTCGTCATGAAAAAAAACATAAGGGGTAACACTGTCGTTTTTTATTGGTCGTCATGAAAAAAAACATAAGGGGTAACACTGTTGTTTTTTATTGGTCGTCATGAAAAAAAACATAAGGGGTAACACTGTCGTTTTTTATTGGTCGTCATGAAAAAAAACATAAGGTGTAACACTGTTGTTTTTTATTGGTCGTCATGAAAAAAAACATAAGGGGTATTACTGTCGTTTTTTATTGGTCGTCATGAAAAAAAACATAAGGGGTAACACTGTCGTTTTTTATTGGTCGTCATGAAAAAAAACATAAGGGGTAACACTGTTGTTTTTTATTGGTCGTCATGAAAAAAACACAAGGGGTAACACTGTTATTTTTTATTGGTCGTCATGAAAAAAAACATAAGGGGTAACACTGTTGGCTTTTTCAAATAAAATATAAGGGGTAACACTGTCGTTCTTTATTGATCGTCATGAAAAAAAACACAAGGGGTAACACTGTTGTTTTTTATTGGTCGTCAAGAAAAAAAACACAAGGGGTAACACTGTTGTTTTTATCAAATGAAACGTAAGGGTAACACTGTCGTTTTTTATCCGTCGTCATGAAAAACCCATAAGGGGTAACACTGTCGAAATGTATCGAATAAAACATAGGGGGTAACACTGTCGTTTTTTACCAAATGAAACATGAAGGGTGACACTGTCGTTTTTCTTTGGTCGTCATGAAAAAAAACAAAAGGGGTAACACTGTCGTTTTTTATTGGTCGTCATGAAAAAAAACATAAGGGGTAACACTGTTGTTTTTTATTGGTCGTCATGAAAAAAAACATAAGGGGTAACACTGTCGTTTTTTATTGGTCGTCATGAAAAAAAACATAAGGTGTAACACTGTTGTTTTTTATTGGTCGTCATGAAAAAAAACATAAGGGGTAACACTGTCGTTTTTTATTGGTCGTCATGAAAAAAAACATAAGGGGTAACACTGTCGTTTTTTATTGGTCGTCATGAAAAAAAACATAAGGGGTAACACTGTTGTTTTTTATTGGTCGTCATGAAAAAAACACAAGGGGTAACACTGTTATTTTTTATTGGTCGTCATGAAAAAAAACATAAGGGGTAACACTGTTGGCTTTGTCAAATAAAATATAAGGGGTAACACTGTCGTTCTTTATTGATCGTCATGAAAAAAAACACAAGGGGTAACACTGTTGTTTTTTATTGGTCGTCAAGAAAAAAAACACAAGGGGTAACACTGTTGTTTTTTATTGGTCGTCATGAAAAAAAACATAAAGGGTAACGCTGTTGTCTTTGTCAAATAAAATATAAGGGGTAACAGTGTAGTTTTTTATTGGTCGTCATGAAAAAGAACACAAGGGGTAACACTGTTTTTTATTGGTCGTCGTGAAAAAAAACATAAGGGGTAACACAATAAAATTTAAGGGGTAACACTGTCGTTTTTTATTGATCGTCATGAAAAAAAACATAAGGGGTAACACTGTCGTTTTTTATTGGTCGTCATGAAAAAAAACACAAGGGGTAACACTATTGTTTTTTATTGGTTGTCATGAAAAAAAACATAAGGGGTAACACAATAAAATTTAAGGGGTAACACAGTTTTTTATTGGTTGTCATGAAAAAAAACACAAGGGATAACACAATAAAATTTAAGGGGTAACACTGTCGTTTTTTATTGATCATCATGAAAAAAAACATAAGGGGTAACACTGTCGTTTTTATTGGTCGTCATGAAAAAAAACATAAGGGGTAACACTGTTGTTTTTTATTGGTCGTCATGAAAAAAAACGTAAGGGGTAACACTGTTGTTTTTTATTGGTCGTCATGAAAAAAAACACACTGTCGTTTTTTATTGGTCGTCATGAAAAAAAACATAGGGGGTAACACTGTTGTCTTTGTCAAATAAAATATAAGGGGTAACACTGTCGTTTTTTATTGATCGTCATGAAAAAAAACATAAGGAGTAACACTGTTGTTTTTTATTGGTCGTCATGAAAAAAAACATAAGGGGTAACACTGTTGTTTTTTATTTAATTTATTTTTTATTTTTTAATTTATTATTTATTTCACCATGTACACAGGTACTAGGAATTCTTTCTCTGCTTTTGACCCATCCGGGTAGCCAGTGAACACATACACACACAGAGGTCCACACACATGGGGACACACACATGGGGGCACACCGGCACTACCGGAGCAGTGGGCTGCCGCGGTGCAGCGCCCGGGCAGCAGGGGGGATTCAGATGCCTTGCTCAAGGGCACCTCATCCGTGGATTTTCTTAGGATTCGAACTGGCCACCCTCCAGTTAGCAGTCCAACTCCTTCACCAGCATGCCACGGATGGCACGGATTGGTCGTCAAGAAAAAAAACACAAGGGGTAACACTGTCGTTTTTTATTGGTCGCCATGAATAAAAACATATGGGGTAACACTGTTGTTTTTTATTGGTCGTCATGAAAAAAAACATAAGAGGTAACACTGTCGTTTTATATTGGTCGTCATGAAAAAAAACATAAGGGGTAACACTGTCGTTTTTTATTGGTCGTCATGAAAAAAAACATAAGGGGTAACACTGTTGTTTTTTATTGGTCGTCATGAAAAAAACACAAGGGGTAACACTGTTATTTTTTATTGGTCGTCATGAAAAAAAACATAAGGGGTAACACTGTTGGCTTTGTCAAATAAAATATAAGGGGTAACACTGTCGTTCTTTATTGATCGTCATGAAAAAAAACACAAGGGGTAACACTGTTGTTTTTTATTGGTCGTCAAGAAAAAAAACACAAGGGGTAACACTGTTGTTTTTTATTGGTCGTCATGAAAAAAAACATAAAGGGTAACGCTGTTGTCTTTGTCAAATAAAATATAAGGGGTAACAGTGTAGTTTTTTATTGGTCGTCATGAAAAAGAACACAAGGGGTAACACTGTTTTTTATTGGTCGTCGTGAAAAAAAACATAAGGGGTAACACAATAAAATTTAAGGGGTAACACTGTCGTTTTTTATTGATCGTCATGAAAAAAAACATAAGGGGTAACACTGTCGTTTTTTATTGGTCGTCATGAAAAAAAACACAAGGGGTAACACTGTTGTTTTTTATTGGTTGTCATGAAAAAAAACATAAGGGGTAACACAATAAAATTTAAGGGGTAACACTGTTTTTTATTGGTTGTCATGAAAAAAAACACAAGGGATAACACAATAAAATTTAAGGGGTAACACTGTCGTTTTTTATTGATCATCATGAAAAAAAACATAAGGGGTAACACTGTCGTTTTTATTGGTCGTCATGAAAAAAAACATAAGGGGTAACACTGTTGTTTTTTATTGGTCGTCATGAAAAAAAACGTAAGGGGTAACACTGTTGTTTTTTATTGGTCGTCATGAAAAAAAACACACTGTCGTTTTTTATTGGTCGTCATGAAAAAAAACATAGGGGGTAACACTGTTGTCTTTGTCAAATAAAATATAAGGGGTAACACTGTCGTTTTTTATTGATCGTCATGAAAAAAAACATAAGGAGTAACACTGTTGTTTTTTATTGGTCGTCATGAAAAAAAACATAAGGGGTAACACTGTTGTTTTTTATTTAATTTATTTTTTATTTTTTAATTTATTATTTATTTCGCCATGTACACAGGTACTAGGAATTCTTTCTCTGCTTTTGACCCATCCGGGTAGCCAGTGAACACATACACACACAGAGGTCCACACACATGGGGGCACACACATGGGGGCACACCGGCACTACCGGAGCAGTGGGCTGCCGCGGTGCAGCGCCCGGGCAGCAGGGGGGATTCAGATGCCTTGCTCAAGGGCACCTCATCCGTGGATTTTCTTAGGATTCGAACTGGCCACACTCCAGTTAGCAGTCCAACTCCTTCACCAGCATGCCACGGATGGCACGGATTGGTCGTCAAGAAAAAAAACACAAGGGGTAACACTGTCGTTTTTTATTGGTCGCCATGAATAAAAACATATGGGGTAACACTGTTGTTTTTTATTGGTCGTCATGAAAAAAAACACAAGGGGTAACACTGTTGTTTTTTATTGGTCGTCATGAAAAAAAACATAAGGGGTAACACTGTTGTCTTTGTCAAATAAAATATAAGGGGTAACACTGTCGTTTTTTATTGGTCGCCATGAATAAAAACATATGGGGTAACACTGTTGTTTTTTATTGGTCATCATGAAAAAAAACACAAGGGGTAACACTGTTGTTTTTTATTGGTCGTCATGAAAAAAAACACAAGGGGTAACACAATAAAATTTAAGGGGTAACACTGTCGTTTTTTAGTGATCGTCATGAAAAAAAACATAAGGGGTAACACTGTCGTTTTTTATTGGTCGTCATGAAAAAAAACATAAGGGGTAACACTGTCGTTTTTTATTGGTCGTTATGAAAAAAAACATAAGGGGTAACACAATAAAATTTAAGGGGTAACACTGTCGTTTTTTATTGATCGTCATGAAAAAAAACATAAGGGGTATCACTGTCGTTTTTTATTGGTCGTCATGAAAAAAAACAAGGGGTAACACTGTTGTTTTTTATTGGTCGTCATGAAAAAAAACATAAGGGGGTAACACTGTTGTTTTTTATTGGTCGTCAAAAAAAAAAACATAAGGGGTAACACTGTCGTTTTTTATTGGTCGTCATGAAAAAAAACATAAGGGGTAACACTGTTGTTTTTTATTGGTCGTCATGAAAAAAAACACAAGGGGTAACACTGTTGTTTTTTATTGGTCGTCATGAAAAAAAACATAAGGGGTAACACTGTTGTCTTTGTCAAATAAAATATAAGGGGTAACACAATAAAATTTAAGGGGTAACACTGTCGTTTTTTATTGGTCGTCATGAAAAAAAAACATAAGGGGTAACACTTTCGTTTTTTATTGGTCGTCATGAAAAAAAACATAAGGGGTAACACTGTTGTTTTTTATTGGTCGTCATGAAAAAAAACATAAGGGGTAACACAATAAAATTTAAGGGGTAACATTGGCGTTTTTTATTGATCGTCATGAAAAGAAATTTAAGGGGTAACACTGTCGTTTTTTTGAAACATGAAGGGTGACACTGTCGTTTTTCTTTGGTCGTCATGAAAAAAAACAAAAGGGGTAACACTGTCGTTTTTTATTGGTCGTCATGAAAAAAAACATAAGGGGTAACACTGTCGTTTTTTATTGGTCGTCATGAAAAAAAACATAAGGGGTAACACTGTTGTTTTTTATTGGTCGTCATGAAAAAAAACATAAGGGGTAACACTGTCGTTTTTTATTGGTCGTCATGAAAAAAAACATAAGGGGTAACACTGTTGTTTTTTATTGGTCGTCATGAAAAAAAACATAAGGGGTAACACAGTCGTTTTTTATTGGTCGTCATGAAAAAAAACATAAGGGGTAACACAATAAAATTTAAGGGGTAACACTGTCGTTTTTTATTGATCGTCATGAAAAAAAACATAAGGGGTATCACTGTCGTTTTTTATTGGTCGTCATGAAAAAAAACAAGGGGTAACACTGTTGTTTTTTATTGGTCGTCATGAAAAAAAACATAAGGGGTAACACTGTTGTTTTTTAATTGGTCGTCAAAAAAAAAAACATAAGGGGTAACACTGTCGTTTTTTATTGGTCGTCATGAAAAAAAACATAAGGGGTAACACTGTTGTTTTTTATTGGTCGTCATGAAAAAAAACACAAGGGGTAACACTGTTGTTTTTTATTGGTCGTCATGAAAAAAAACATAAGGGGTAACACTGTTGTCTTTGTCAAATAAAATATAAGGGGTAACAGTGTCGTTTTTTATTGGTTGTCATGAAAAAAAACACAAGGGGTAACACAATAAAATTTAAGGGGTAACACTGTCGTTTTTTATTGGTCGTCATGAAAAAAAAACATAAGGGGTAACACTTTCGTTTTTTATTGGTCGTCATGAAAAAAAACATAAGGGGTAACACTGTTGTTTTTTATTGGTCGTCATGAAAAAAAACATAAGGGGTAACACAATAAAATTTAAGGGGTAACATTGGCGTTTTTTATTGATCGTCATGAAAAGAAACATAAGGGGTAACACTGTCGTTTTTTATTGGTCGTCATGAAAAAAAACATAAGGGGTAACACTGTCGTTTTTTATTGGTCGTCATGAAAAAAAACATAAGGGGTAACACTGTTGTTTTTTATTGGTCGTCATGAAAAAAACATAAGGGGTAACACTGTCGTTTTTTATTGGTCGTCATGAAAAAAAACATAAGGGGTAACACTGTTGTTTTTTATTGGTCGTCATGAAAAAAAACATAAGGGGTAACACTGTCGTTTTTTATTGGTCGTCATGAAAAAAAACATAAGGGGTAACACTGTCGTTTTTTATTGGTCGTCATGAAAAAAAACATAAGGGGTAACACTGTCGTTTTTTATTGGTCGTCATGAAAAAAAACATAAGGGGTAACACTGTCGTTTTTTATTGGTCGTCATGAAAAAAAACATAGGGGGTAACACTGTTGTCTTTGTCAAATAAAATATAAGGGGTAACACTGTCGTTTTTTATTGATCGTCATGAAAAAAAACAGTTGTTTTTTATTTTATTTATTTTTTATTTATTTCGCCATGTACACAGGTACTAGGAATTCTTTCTCTGCTTTTGACCCATCCGGGTAGCCGGTGAACACATACACACACACAGAGGTCCACACACATGGGGGCACACACATGGTGGCACACACATGGGGGCACACCGGCACTACCAGTGGGCTGCCGCGGTGCAGCGCCCGGGGAGCAGGGGGGTTTCAGATGCCTTGCTCAAGGGCACCTCATCCGTGGATTTTCTCAGGATTCGAACTGGCCACCCTCCAGTTACCAGTCCAACTCCTTCACCAGTATGCCACGGATGGCACGGATTGGTCGTCATGAAAAAAAACATGGGGTAACACTGTTGTTTTTTATTGGTCATCATGAAAAAAAACACAAGGGGTAACACTGTTGTTTTTTATTGGTCGTCATGAAAAAAAACACAATGGGCAACACAATAAAATTTAAGGGGTAACACTGTCGTTTTTTATTGATCGTCATGAAAAAAAACATAAGGGGTAACACTGTCGTTTTTTATTGGACGTCATGAAAAAAAACATAAGGGGTAACACTGTCGTTTTTTATTGGTCGTCATGAAAAAAAACATAAGGGGTAACACTGTTGTTTTTTATTGGTCGTCATGAAAAAAAACAGAAGGGGTAAAACAATAAAATTTAAGGGGTAACACTGTCGTTTTTTATTGGTCGTCATGAAAAAAAACATAAGGGGTAACACTGTTGTTTTTTATTGGTCGTCATGAAAAAAAACATAAGGGGTAACACAGTAAAATTTAAGGGGTAACACTGTCGTTTTTATTGATCGTCATGAAAAAAAACATAAGGGGTTATAACTGTCGTTTTTTATTGGTCGTCATGAAAAAAAACATAAGGGGTAACACTGTTGTTTTTTATTGGTCGTCATGAAAAAAAACAAGGGGTAACACTGTTGTCTTTGTCAAATAAAATATAAGGGGTAACACTGTCGTTTTTTATTGGTCGTCATGAAAAAAAACATAAGGGGTAACACTGTTGTTTTTTATTGGTCGTCATGAAAAAAAACATAAGGGGTAACACTGTCGTTTTTTATTGGTCGTCATGAAAAAAAACACAAGGGGTAACACAATAAAATTTAAGGGGTAATACTGTCGTTTTTTATTGATCGTCATGAAAAAAAACATAAGGGGTATCACTGTTGTTTTTTATTGGTCGTCATGAAAAAAAACATAAGGGGTAACACTGTCGTTTTTTATTGGTCGTCATGAAAAAAAACATAAGGGGTAACACTGTTGTTTTTTATTGGTCGTCATGAAAAAAAACACAAGGGGTAACACTGTTGTTTTTTATTGGTCGTCATGAAATTAAACATAAGGGGTAACACTGTTGTCTTTGTCAAATAAAATATAAGGGGTAACACTGTCGTTTTTTATTGGTCGTCATGAAAAAAACCACAAGGGGTAACACAATAAAATTTAAGGGGTAACACTGTCGTTTTTTATTGATCGTCATGAAAAAAAACATAAGGGGTAACACTGTTGTTTTTTATTGGTCGTCATGAAAAAAAACATAAGGGGTAACACTGTTGTCTTTGTCAAATAAAATATAAGGGGTAACACTGTTGTTTTTTATTGGTTGTCATGAAAAAAAACACAAGGGGTAACACTGTTGTTTTTACCAAATGAAACGTAAGGGTAACACTGTCGTTTTTTATTGGTCGTCATGAAAAAAAACACAAGGGGTAACACAATAAAATTTAAGGGGTAACACTGTCGTTTTTTATTGATCGTCATGAAAAAAAACATAAGGGGTATCACTGTTGTTTTTTATTGGTCGTCATGAAAAAAAACATAAGGGGTAACACTGTCGTTTTTTATTGGTCGTCATGAAAAAAAACATAAGGGGTAACACTGTTGTTTTTTATTGGTCGTCATGAAAAAAAACATAAGGGGTATCACTGTTGTTTTTTATTGGTCGTCATGAAAAAAAACATAAGGGGTAACACTGTCGTTTTTTATTGGTCGTCATGAAAAAAAACATAAGGGGTAACACTGTTGTTTTTTATTGGTCGTCATGAAAAAAAACACAAGGGGTAACACTGTTGTTTTTTATTGGTCGTCATGAAATAAAACATAAGGGGTAACACTGTTGTCTTTGTCAAATAAAATATAAGGGGTAACACTGTCGTTTTTTATTGGTCGTCATGAAAAAAACCACAAGGGGTAACACAATAAAATTTAAGGGGTAACACTGTCGTTTTTTATTGATCGTCATGAAAAAAAACATAAGGGGTAACACTGTTGTTTTTTATTGGTCGTCATGAAAAAAAAAAAAGGGGTAACACTGTTGTCTTTGTCAAATAAAATATAAGGGGTAACACTGTCGTTTTTTATTGGTCGTCATGAAAAAAAACACAAGGGGTAACACAATAAAATTTAAGGGGTAACACTGTCGTTTTTTATTGATCGTCATGAAAAAAAACATAAGGGGTATCACTGTCGTTTTTTATTGGTCGTCATGAAAAAAAACATAAGGGGTAACACTGTTGTTTTTTATTGGTCGTCATGAAAAAAAACATAAGGGGTAACACTGTCGTTTTTTATTGGTCGTCATGAAAAAAAACTTAAGGGGTAACACTGTCGTTTTTTATTGGTCGTCATGAAATAAAACATAAGGGGTAACACTGTTGTTTTTTTTTGGTCGTCATGAAAAAAAACATAAGGGGTAACACTGTTGTCTTTGTCAGATAAAATATAAGGGGTAACACTGTCGTTCTTTATTGATCGTCATGAAAAAAAACATAAGGGGTAACACTGTTGTTTGTTATTGGTTGTCATGAAAAAAAACACAAGGGGTAACACTGTTGTTTTTTATTGGTCGTCATGAAAAAAAACATAAGGGGTAACACAATAAAATATAAGGGGTAACACTGTCATTTTTTGTTGGTCGTCATGAAAAAAAACACAAGGGGTAACACTGTTGTTCTTTATTGATCGTCATGAAAAAAAACATAAGGGGTAACACTGTTGTTTTTTATTGGTTGTCATGAAAAAAAACACAAGGGGTAACACTGTTGTTTTTACCAAATGAAACGTAAGGGTAACACTGTTGTTTTTTATTGGTCGTCATGAAAAAAAACACAAGGGGTAACACTGCCGTTTTTTATTGGTCGTCATGAAAAAAAACCTAAGGGGTAACACTGTTGTTTTTTATTGATTGTCATGAAAAAAAACATAAGGGGTAACACTGTCGTTATTTATTGGTCGTCATGAAAAAAAACATAGGGGGTAACACTGTCGTTTTTTATTGGTCGTCATGAAAAAAAACATAAGGGGTAACACTGTTGTCTTTGTCAAATAAAATATAAGGGGTAACACTGTCGTTTTTTATTGGTCGTCATGAAAAAAAACATAAGGGGTAACACTGTTGTTTTTTATTGGTCGTCATGAAAAAAAACATAAGGGGTAACACTGTCGTTTTTTATTGGTCGTCATGAAAAAAAACATAAGGGGTAACACAATAAAATTTAAGGGGTAACACTGTTGTTTTTTATTGGTCGTCATGAAAAAAAACATAAGGGGTAACACTGTTGTTTTTTATTGGTCGTCATGAAAAAAAACATAAGGGGTAACACTGTCGTTTTTTATTGGTCGTCATGAAATAAAACATAAGGGGTAACACTGTTGTTTTTTATTGGTCGTCATGAAAAAAAACATAAGGGGTAACACTGTTGTTTTTTTATTGGTCGTCATGAATAAAAACATAAGGGGTAACACTGTCGTTTTTTATTGGTCGTCATGAAAAAAAACACAAGGGGTAACACTGTTGTTCTTTATTGATCGTCATTAAAAAAAACATAAGGGGTAACACTGTTGTTTTTTATTGGTTGTCATGAAAAAAAACACAAGGGGTAACACTGTTGTTTTTACCAAATGAAACGTAAGGGTAACACTGTCGTTTTTTATCCGTCGTCATGAAAAACCCATAAGGGGTAACACTGTCGAAATGTATCGAATAAAACATAGGGGGTAACACTGTCGTTTTTACCAAATGAAACATGAAGGGTAACACTGTTGTTTTTTATTGGTCGTCATGAAAAAAAACACAAGGGGTAACACTGCCGTTTTTTATTGGTCGTCATGAAAAAAAACATAAGGGGTAACACTGTTGTTTTTTATTGGTCGTCATGAAAAAAAATATAAGGGGTAACACAATAAAATTTAAGGGCAACCAATATTAAGGGCAACCAATCAATAATGGTCGTCATGGTCGTCATGAATAACACTGTCGTTTTTTATTGATCGTCATGAAAAAAAACATAAGGGGTATCACTGTCGTTTTTTATTGGTCGTCATGAAAAAAAACATAAGGGGTAACACTGTTGTTTTTTATTGGTCGTCATGAAAAAAAACATAAGGGGTAGCACTGTTGTTTTTTATTGGTCGTCATGAAAAAAAATATAAGGGGTAACACACTAAAATTTAAGGGGTAACACTGTCGTTTTTTATTGATCGTCATGAAAAAAAACATAAGGGGTATCACTGTCGTTTTTTATTGGTCGTCATGAAAAAAAACATAAGGGGTAACACTGTCGTTTTTTATTGGTCGTCATGAAAAAAAACATAAGGGGTAACACTGTTGTTTTTTATTGGTCGTCATGAAAAAAAACATAAGGGGTAACACTGTCGTTTTTTATTGGTCGTCATGAAATAAAACATAAGGGGTAACACTGTTGTTTTTTTTTGGTCGTCATGAAAAAAAACATAAGGGGTAACACTGTTGTCTTTGTCAGATAAAATATAAGGGGTAACACTGTCGTTCTTTATTGATCGTCATGAAAAAAAACATAAGGGGTAACACTGTTGTTTGTTATTGGTTGTCATGAAAAAAAACACAAGGGGTAACACTGTTGTTTTTTATTGGTCGTCATGAAAAAAAACATAAGGGGTAACACAATAAAATATAAGGGGTAACACTGTCGTTTTTTATTGGTCGTCATGAAAAAAAACATAAGGGGTAACACTGTCATTTTTTGTTGGTCGTCATGAAAAAAAACACAAGGGGTAACACTGTTGTTCTTTATTGATCGTCATGAAAAAAAACATAAGGGGTAACACTGTTGTTTTTTATTGGTTGTCATGAAAAAAAACACAAGGGGTAACACTGTTGTTTTTACCAAATGAAACGTAAGGGTAACACTGTTGTTTTTTATTGGTCGTCATGAAAAAAAACACAAGGGGTAACACTGCCGTTTTTTATTGGTCGTCATGAAAAAAAACCTAAGGGGTAACACTGTTGTTTTTTATTGATTGTCATGAAAAAAAACATAAGGGGTAACACTGTCGTTATTTATTGGTCGTCATGAAAAAAAACATAGGGGGTAACACTGTTGTTTTTTATTGGTCGTCATGAAAAAAAACATAAGGGGTAACACTGTCGTTTTTTATTGGTCGTCATGAAAAAAAACATAAGGGGTAACACAATAAAATTTAAGGGGTAACACTGTTGTTTTTTATTGGTCGTCATGAAAAAAAACATAAGGGGTAACACTGTTGTTTTTTATTGGTCGTCATGAAAAAAACATAAGGGGTAACACTGTCGTTTTTTATTGGTCGTCATGAAATAAAACATAAGGGGTAACACTGTTGTTTTTTTATTGGTCGTCATGAATAAAAACATATGGGGTAACACTGTTGTTTTTTATTGGTCTTCATGAAAAAACACAAGGGGTAACACTGTTGTTTTTTATTGGTCGTCATGAAAAAAAACACAAGGGGTAACACTGTTGTTTTTTATTGGTCGTCATGAAAAAAAACATAAGGGGTAACACAATAAAATATAAGGGGTAACACTGTCGTTTTTTATTGGTCGTCATGAAAAAAAACATAAGGGGTAACACTGTCGTTTTTTATTGGTCGTCATGAAAAAAAACACAAGGGGTAACACTGTTGTTCTTTATTGATCGTCATTAAAAAAAACATAAGGGGTAACACTGTTGTTTTTTATTGGTTGTCATGAAAAAAAACACAAGGGGTAACACTGTTGTTTTTACCAAATGAAACGTAAGGGTAACACTGTCGTTTTTTATCCGTCGTCATGAAAAACCCATAAGGGGTAACACTGTCGAAATGTATCGAATAAAACAGGGGGTAACACTGTCGTTTTTACCAAATGAAACATGAAGGGTGACACTGTCGTTTTTCTTTGGTCGTCATGAAAAAAAACATAAGGGGTAACACTGTCATTTTTTATTGGTCGTCATGAAAAAAAACATAAGGGGTAACACTGTCGATATTTATCAATTAAAACATAGGGGGTGACACTGTCGTTTTTCTTTGGTCGTCATGAAAGAACCATAAGGGGTAACACTGTTGTTTTTATTGGTCGTCATGAAAAAAAACATAAGGGGTAACACTGATGTTTTTTTATTGGTCGTCATGAAAAAAAACATAAGGGGTAACACTGTTGTTTTTTATTGGTCGTCATGAAAAAAAACATAAGGGGTAACACAATAAAATATAAGGGGTAACACAGTTGTTTTTTATTGGTCGTCATGAAAAAAAACATCAGGGGTAACACTGTCGTTTTTACCAAATGAAACATGAGGGGTAACACTGTCGTTCTTTATTGATCGTCATGAAAAAAAACATAAGGGGTAACACTGTTGTTTTTTATTGGTTGTCATGAAAAAAAACACAAGGGGTAACACTGTCGTTTTTACCAAATGAAACATGAAGGGTGACACTGTCGTTTTTCTTTGGTCGTCATGAAAAAAAACATAAGGGGTAACACTGTTGTTTTTTATTGGTCGTCATGAAAAAAAACACAAGGGGTAACACTGTTGTTTTTTATTGGTCGTCATGAAAAGAAACATTAGGGGTAACACTGTCATTTTTTATTGGTCGTCATGAAAAAAAACATAAGGGGTAACACTGTCGATATTTATCAATTAAAACATAGGGGGTGACACTGTCGTTTTTCTTTGGTCGTCATGAAAAAACCATAAGGGGTAACACTGTTGTTTTTATTGGTCGTCATGAAAAAAAACATAAGGGGTAACACTTATTTTTTTTATTGGTCGTGATGAAAAAAAACATAAGGGGTAACACTGTTGTTTTTTTATTGGTCGTCATGAATAAAAACATATGGGGTAACACTTGTTTTTTATTGGTCGTCATGAAAAAAAACATAAGGGGTAACACTGTTGTCTTTGTCAAATAAAATATGAGGGTTAACACTGTCGTATTTTATTGGTCGTCATGAAAAAAAACATATTTGAAAAAAAAAAAGAATTGTCCGACCGGGATTTCCGTTGCGATGGGTTTCATCCATCAGCGACTTACAAAATAAACAAATTATGTAAAACAAAACCCCTCTTTCATTTTAAAATAATGGTATGCAAATATGTTGAATAGGCCTCCATCTTTGTTATACTTTTAAAATGTTCCTCTATAGCCTATTTTATAGCTTACACACTGATATTTTAAAACAGGAATGCGAAATGCGAAATGCATCCTGGGATATTTAACGGTCCCAAGTCCACACCATGGACATATTGGGCTAGCGGCTAGCCCCACCAGGAAGAAAAATAATCTCTGTTCACTTCAACAGAGAAACACTCTGAGCATGCGCATTTCAATGTTTCCAGTCCAATACACATTGCATTGGGCTGGTGGGGCTTGCACCTCCAGACGAACTCAGCCGGAAGAAGCAAGCCAGGGTCGACTAAAAATTAAATAAAAGCGCCAAACTTGTTATTTTATAGTACTTTCTGGGGAGATTATTTTTTTTATATATATATATATCTATAAAAATATATATATTCTATTTTTTATATATATATATTTTTTCATTTTCCTTTTCTTTTATTTTTTTCTTGTGAGAGTAGCGACTTGCCCCTAATGACCAGTCGCCACTGGTCATTCTGACCGGGGACATTTAGAATTGTCGGTCCTCCTCATTTTTTTCCGGTCAATGACCGGTAATAACCGACAACGGAAACTCTGCTATAAACCGGCCTAACTTTCATCGTCAACACCGAACCCCTTCTTCTTCGCACGGCTGTCAACTTCCGGAACATTCGCTAGTTAGGCCGGAACTAATGTTAGCCAAGTGGGGGCTCCATGATTGCTAAATCTAACGAGAGAGGTAAAATTGCCATTAAGGAAGGAAAGCATTGTATGCTTTGCGACTGTGCTTCGCAGTATGCCTTGCGAAACCCGGTATGCCTTTCGAAACACCTCGTGATTGGTAGATGAAAAGCTACCAGGAACGCCTAATGGGCGTTCTTGTGTCATGACGGAAACGCCCAAGCCTGCAGCTGGACCCTTCTCAAACTGAAGGCAACTATCCTCTATCTCAGTTTTTCCCAGGTCTTTCGGACGAGTTTTAGTGGAGGAGAGGAAACAGTTCTGTTTATTTCCCTCTATCTCTTTATAATAAGTTATTCATTCATAATGTGTGCATAACATTGTAAAGGGGGGGGGGGGGGGGGGGGGGGAAGACATAAAATAACATAAAATACATAAAATATATTTAGTAAACAAAACAATAATACTGGTTGACAAATTGCATCCCTCACATGTATACAATAGATACCGTTTGACTGTGCCAGTAATTTGGAATGATGCAGGTTTATGAGGGAATACAGGGTAGTGGTGCCTGATCTCAAGCCAAATGTCTAGCCAGACAAGTGATCACTATTGTAAATATGATACAGCTGAAAAAGTCAATGAAACATTAGAAACTACTGAATGACTTCAGTGTTGTAATAAATCTATCTGTGAGCATGGCCGGGGGGGGGGGGGTTACATCACATGGAGAGGCTCCAACAAAAGCCGTAGAGAGCAGTAGTGGAAATGTAATACCCGTACAGAGACTTACAAGGATCACCCTTTCTTTCGATATCTCCAAACAGACGTGCACGTGCATACACACACATGCATGCACACAGCCACACACACATCCATCCAGAAAAATACAGTGTATGTTAAAGGTGCATTGTGTAAAATTGAGGTGGCCACTAGCGGTGAAGTTGCAGATTGCAACCACCTGAATCCCCCTGTCGCCCCTCCCTTTTCAACGACTGCGTTGGCCTGTGCAAGCCTGTAGTGCGATGTGTCAAATGATTGAGGCTCTTTGATAGATTGATGAATTGTATTTAGTTATTTAGTCTGTAAATGTAGAACTAGTTAAAGTAAAGTCCTTTTATTTTTTTTTAACGTCAAATATGGTTTTGGGAAAAAGGGACGTTTGTTTTAAGGTCTCAGGGTCAGGGTTTTTTCGAGACTAACGTTCTCAGAAAAACTGAGAGCAAACTAGGGAAACCAGCTAAAAAGAATGCACTCTCCCTTATCATAATCCCCCTCACCCAAGAACTGCCATTAGCTACACAAAGGGTTAATTTTCTAGGACACTAATAGATAACTCCACAGTGTGTGTGGATGTGTGGCTCTCCGTCTGTGCAGCGGTTGGTGTCTGAGAAAGAGTTAAGCTTCAAGGGCAATATCGTATAACGCGCTGCCACGGTGTGCGTGAATGTGTGGAGCAGCATGTGCAGTGGTTGATGTCTGTGTCTGAGAGAGGGTTCAGCTTCGAGGACACTTACAGTATAACCCAACACAGAGTGTGTGTGAAGATGTGTGCTGGCCCGGAGCTCCTGGCCTGCAGTTGAGTTTGATATCCATGTCTAAGAGGGTTAAGCTTGTTGGACGCATAGTGCATCGCCACGGTGTGTGCAACACCAATCATTATAACGCTCCTACACAATGACAGTAGTAATAAAAAACAAAATAAATAGGTCGTAGCCATGGGGATAGCACGCCCCTCCTTCCTAAAACTGTAGAACCATTAAGTACCAACATGAAGGCCTGCTTGGAAGAAGACCCGCTCCCCATCTAGATATAAAGTGCCTGAATTTAGGCAACGAGCACACAACTATTCTTATTTTCATGGGATCATACGCTAATTGAAACATACTTATGAATGTTGCATTCAAATTCTGCCAAGTTATATCCACAAGATGCCGGTCAATTCTACACCCTGGACCTTTAAAAATGACAGGGAAAATATTTGTATCTCTCTCTGTATCTCTGTGTCTCTGTGTCTTTGTCTACCTCACACATTCTACACACATACACAGCACACACACAAAATGGGGTTAGGGACGTTAGACCCAAAACTGGACTACTGCATCACATCAACGTCTTGAACAGTGTTTGCCTCACCCTTTGGATTTCTCCTGTCTTTCCCATTCAAATCAAGAAGCAGATGTTAACAACGTACAGTAAGAATCTCGCTCTAGTCACACGCTTCTTGCATACATGTGTGGAATCCTTCTGATCGTTTATTGTTTTAAACTGATTCTATAGCATAGTATTTGCATACCAATCCTAAATGGATTAAACATAATACATGGCAATAATGTAGAGGGGTCATCTTCACACTTTTAGAATTCTGAGTGTGGCAAGTAAAGGATAATCCACGACTAGCTGTGCTATTGAAATACAGTGCAAGGCATGGGGCTAAGAACCCTCTGAAGCCAAGCGCATTATTTTTCAATCACAGCAAACCTGGAAACACGAATGGTCTGAACAGAGAATATATGGGCCTGGAACCCAAGCAGTCAACAGAGATATACATGGAATGCAGACTTTGCCTAATAAATAGAGAAGAGATGCTAATAATGCTTTGTCAGCTCAATCAATAATATTTTGATTTATAATATTTTTCTGCATCTATCACCATGTCAGTGTACTAGCATATTTAAGGAAAATGCCACAGTAGTTATCTAACCTTGGAGGTACTCTGGGATGTAAGGACAATACTTGAATATTGTTGCGGTATTGTTACTGCTTGTTTGTTATGCGTTGACTGTGATATTTCAGCTCACATAAAACTAGCAAAAATGTGCGGCTGAGGAAATGTTGAGCATTATTTTAGACAGCAGTGAGACCATAGCATTGCTATCGAAAAAAGAATGCACACCCCTCACCAGTAGCGTTTTCACTGGCTGTGGTATAATTAATAATGCAGCAATTTCCTAGACTGGAAGAAGCTAGACACCTCTTCTGTCTCATTTGAACGCATTAATCAAAAACATTTACAATACTATCGGCATATGACAATCAAAACCAAAAGATAATTTAGCTTGTTCATATATCTCTTATAGTTAAGGATATTAAAGATATTAAACCTTCAAATTTCAAAACTTTCACATAAATGAGACCCCACGTCTCAAGCTCACTCTCAAGTGTCCTGAACCCTTGACTCGCCTACATATATAGTAGGTATACCTTAATATCTTGATTCATTTTCAAAAAGACAACACACCTCTTTCTAACTCCAAAGTCATTCTCTGCATCCATGAATACAATGTTGATGGTTTCATTTTTTGGGGGAATGCAGACATCTTTTCTTTTGCAATAACCAAAAGGCCTTGTGGCCTTGTTTTAATATCTTTCATGTGTTTATCTTGGATGCATTTCATGAATTGAATGCAACAAAGCAGTCGATCCAGTTTTGATGCAAAATCAGGAATGAAATGTCAATGTTTACGCAGTTATCAAAGGGTAACATTGGTGACAATGTGATTACCCCCTGAAATTGCAACTTGGGATAATTTATATTTTTATACCAATAATGCATAGCATTATTATAACAAATCGAACACACTACATTAATAGCACATTTAATTGCATGCATCGTAAACGTATCATTTATAAATAAATCTAGATAATCTTCTGAAGCTTCTCAAGCTGCATATTCCTCGATTAACTGTTAAATAGGGGCGCATAGAATGGCTTGGATTGGTGCCATGAGTAAGTCACCTCTCCCAGCACACCCATCACTCTGACAACAACACAAACAGAACCACCTCATTTGTTGTTTGTCTCTGCCGACTGTGCGTCAAGGCTTCACAGAGTCTGAACACATTCCCACATCCGGCTTGGTGATTACACATCATTCATATAGATAGGTATTGTGCATGGAGAGAGTGCGACAAAGAGAGACAGACACAAACAGAGAGAGACACACACAAAGAGAGCAAGAGAGAGAGATTACACAAGTCGGTTGCGATTGTGAAGGGGGGATAGGGTGAAAGAAACAGAGGGTGAGACAGAGAGGGAAATAAAAAAGTGAAGGACTGGGAATGAGGAACAAAAGGAGTCCAAGAAATATGTAAGCGAGAGAGAGCGAGGGAGAGAGAGAGAGAGGAGGGCATGAAATTAGATTCCAGCTATCATGGCATCATAATTTACCCCTGGAAATTGAATCATGGCAAAACCCACACTCACACAAACCCCCCCCCCCCCCCCCCCCCACACACACATACCTATATGAATTAAATTGATCGATTGGCCGATCACAAGGCGATAGCACATGGTTCAGCCTACTGTATATATGGTATTATGTATGTAAGCTGGGTGCAAGTACAGCCAATTCCTCCTCGCAAAAATGCACACGCAAAAAAAAACACACACACACACAAAGATATATCATAAATTAACATTTGGTTTCCCACAATATTTGAACATGTTAATTATTTAAAAAAAAATTTTTTACATTTAACATGTGTAATATGATATATTTTTTTATTAAAATAGATCCATTCACACAGTGTACGGTATAGCAATTCTCTAGCTAGCTATGGGCCTTTTCTATGGTTCCTTTGGACAGCCACAGAGAAAACAAGACCCGGTGGACGAAGCCAGCTCTCCCTCAGGTGTGTGTGTGTGTGTGTGTGTGTGTGTGTGTGTGTGTGTGTGTGTGTGTGTGTGTGTGTGTGTGTGTGTGTGTGTGTGTGTGTGTGTGTGTGTTTGTGTGGTCCCCCTCCTCCTGAGCACCTGAGAGCCAGCCCTGCCATTTGCCAGACAACCGAGAAAAGGAGATGTGACCTCTGGGAAATGAGTCTCTGTCAGGGCGGCTTGGTCAATTTGCCCAGGAAAGAACAGTGTGATATTGTGTGTGCGTGTGTGTGTGTGTGTGTGCAGAGACAAGATGGGACAGAGCAGAGAGTGGAGAGAGAGAGAGAGAGAGAGAGAGAGAGAGAGAGAGAGAGAGAGAGAGAGAGAGAGAGAGAGAGAGAGAGAGAGAGAGAAAGTGGGATAGAGGTCGATGAGATATGGATGCTGGTGTACTTGCATGCGTGTGTGTATGATTGGGCAAGTGTATGAATGAAGAAATCTCTGAAATCATGAGAACGAGAGAGATGAAACCAGTATGTTGTACTTCTTATATTGTATCTGCCCAGGTAATGCCATTCTTAATACTTAGCAACTGCTATGCTCATCTCCTTAATATTTTTGCCAACTCAGCACTTCAGCCACCGTGAACAAAGGGATTGCTGATGAGCGTTCCTCACCATCTATTCAAACTCTTTTTTTGTTCATGCATGCCTGATTCTGAGCTGTAGTGCTAGACTCTGACTACGTTTGTGTGATTGTGTGAGCTTGCTTTGTTTGTGTGTCTGTGTGTTTGTGTCTGTGTGTGTGTGTGTGTGTGTGTGTGTGTGTGTGTGTGTGTGTCTGTGTGTGTGTGTGTGGGGGGGGGGTGTGGGTGTGTGTGGGTGTGCGTGTGTGCGTGTGTGTGTGTGTGGCCGTGCCTCTGGCCAGACAACAGAAGGGACACCTCGAGAAAATGAGCTTTTGCATGACCGGGGGCTCCAGGAGAACAGCGTGTGCTATTACAGATTGTATGCATGCGTCTGTGTCCACGTGTTTTTGTACCATGCGGAGGCTCGGGACGGCCAGGACTACCCCAGCTTTAGTTCCCCTTTCAGTCTGGTTCACAGTTTATAAGTTATTGTAATAATAAATTAATGATTACTTTGATCCATTGGTGTCAAAATAAACAAATAATTTGTGCATTCGTAGGTGCTTTTCTTTTTTCCAATTGTGATTATTATTAGAATGTGTGTTGAATGTGTATAATATATTCATCTTACAACAAATATATTATATCTACAGTTCTGTTAAACGTAAGGCTTTGATAGCCTCTCCTGGGATACATGTCAGATGTCTGTATGATTACGTTTGTCCCAGTGTGCATGGCTGAAGTGGAGCGTGTTGCATGAGTGTGTCATGTTTTGTGTCATTTTGTCATTCCCTACAGCAGTTTGAAAACAAACATCGCAGGCTCTACACTGGGCATCTGTCAGATCAATTAGGACGCCAGGAAGCAATTCACTTATCGAATGGGCACTTGCACGCATGCATGTCACTTCAAGAGCCTTGAAAAGGCACTTTTTATCATATTAATGTCAACGGGCATATTAAGCACAAGTGGAAGTATTGCTGCCACTGACGCCAGCAACAAATTCTTATGATTAGCTGTCAATTGTAAAAAATATGAAGATGTTATAGAACACATGTTAAAAGTTTACTAATATGACTTAACCTGTGTTATTTATTCAACTGCACTCTGATACTTTCAATATAAAGATATAATATACATTGTTTTTATATTGATCAAATGACAAGACACTACATGACAACATTACATAACTGCATGACACACATAAAACATAAAATCACAGAACAACAACACCTTTGACATTTTCATAATGGACAAAGGACAAGAATATGTCTGGTGGAGGGTTGGGCAAACAAGCTTCACAATGATAAGTTCATGGTGCTGTTGCCATAGCTGAACTTCTAAAACAAGTTGGTCATACATGCAAAGTCTGTTCAAGGTTTGTTGCAGAAAAGTAGGGCAAAAAACAAAGAACTGCAAAAACACAAAAACATAGCTTGTGCAAAGATGACAGAATTCAGGTTTGTACATACATCACTATAGCAGAAGATAAAAAGAGATTTGTCTGGTTTGAATATTTGATATTCTGGTATTTGGCTCATAGTAAAATACACCATCATGTGCATGAGCAGGTTTAACAGTCTTGAGAGTGGTGAAATAACTTGGCACAGCTATGACACCGTCTCTAGGGGGTGTTGGCCTAAAAACGGCATAGCATGACATCATGACAGCCCCCCGAAACCTAATGATCACTCATAAAACATTCAGAGCCTAGCAAAGTGGGCTTATCTATAGGACAGAGATATGGAGACGCTTCCAAACGAAACAATCGTTGTGTGACCGTGGATAGGGGGATTTGTTCTCCCAGTATTCTTGTATCTAATTTGTTAAGTAGTTTCACGTGGCCTGGGTTTTACTACAGCCTCCAATAATACAGAACCCTTGCAAAGCTTTCTCTTCTTTTACTTTTTTTCCCCCCAAACAAAATAAAATACATGAACAACCTGGCGGCCAATTCTTCAGAAGAAAAAAACAACAGAGCTTATTGCTCCATTGATGTAAATGTAATTTTCGAAAATTGAAATAATGACTTAAAATGACATTTGCATCTTTGATTACTTTTGGGGATATTTATTAAATGGACCTTTTCTGTAATCTTTCTATGGTTTTCTGAAGACTAAAATGTTGGCCTTTTCGACTGCACTGCTGTTAGAACAGAATTATCTTTTATAAATCATTCAATGCTATTACCATGAAAGTATAGCTCTTGAACCTGGTCAGTATATTATGTAAGGGATAATATACTGACCAGGTTATCGAAAATAAGGTTATCGAAAATAAGCCTGTGTCAGGGGGCTTATTTTCCCGATAATGACCGGCAACGTTCTATACATAATCCTGCTTATTACATGGCTACATGCCGAAACGAAAATATAACTTCACACGTGTGTCTTTTTACAATTTATTTGTAACCAGCATTCGTAGTGTTGATCAGCAGAGAAATAGTGCTCCAAAGACATTGCGTCGCTTAGCAGGCGAGTACGCTGGGGTCGATAAGTTACCGGACTACTTGCGGAGTGTAAGACGGCAAAGATCCACTTACCTTGACAGCGGTGAATTATACTTAGCAACGGTGAATTATCAAATATAATTCACCGCCGGAAGTTGTGAAGGGCCCATGCAAGTGAACGGAGCGTTCCACGGCATTGAGAAGAGCCGTGCAATAAATGTATATATATAGTCTATGGATCAAAATAATAAAGCCAAAGAACATTTAGCTGTCTAAACACAGCAGTCTAAGTGGATGTCAAACATAAGACACATTTTAAATACCTGCAATGACTAAATTGATTGAACCAAAGTAAAGCGTTGAGTGTGTGATGATTGCTGTACAAAAGAGTGAGAAGAAGCATCGAGACATGTTGCAGACCATGCCATTTGCTTCAGGACATCTGTGTCCTTTTGTAGATGGTGATATGTGGGTGGCCTCACTCTGCTTATCTCCCCCTTTGAGGTTTTCAGCATTCAGCTGCAGGTGGTTTCTGACACTTCCTGACAAAGTGACGTAAAGTGGTCTGCCACTCAGCGTTAGCTTCAAGAGCCGTATCTGTGTACTTCTCTGTATGCGTCATTATATATATACGGCGTATGATTCTGGGGCTATAACCCTACCTTCGTAACGCAATGTTCACGAATGGATTCGGGCAGAGACTACTGGCAGTGATAGGGCATGTGTGGAATGAACACGCAATACAAATGAACAAACCAGGAGCGAAAAATTAAAAGAGTTGGAAAATTGACGTTTTGTAATCCTGAAACAAAATCGATGCTGCTTACATTCCCAATTCCAAAAATGCAGCTGAATCCAGGCAGAATTAGAACGAAATGATGACCCAAAACCTTTTCTGTTTTGTTGTGTACCTGCATACACAAACCTTTCTATTCAAGTTAGCTGAGGAATGCTTACTTACACACATCCACGTCAGATGTAGCTAATCTGACATGGCTTGTAACTCCAGTATGAAATATGATTCATCTGTTGCTGTAAACTCATGTTCCATTCACTGCCAGTTCATGCCAACACCATTTAATATTAAACAAAGTCAACTTTTAAAAAAGTTGCTTGTAATTTGCCCTCTAGAGTGTAAATAAGCTCTGGCACTCCAAACGGAACATAATTAGAGTTAGTTGTTTACACCTGTGGCCCTCTTAATCTGACACGAATGTGAAATAAGCCTGTTGGCTCATGTAAAACAACAACACTCTCCCCTTGCATAAATATGCAGATTGAAGTAGAACATGAAATGTAGAACAGATATATTTTCTTAAGGAACCACTTAATTGTGCCATTTAACACAAACTAGCTTGCAGTTGAAGCGTTCATACATAACTTAATATCTCCATCCCCCAGCATTCACCAATGAAATCTGTGATATGCAATGCATTAATGACGTTGGCATTGTAGATAATCAAATAAAAACAATTGTACGATTGGATTTGACACAATGTTTCATATTGCAATCACAAAAGCTGCTTGAATGTGGGGCTTCAAATCATTCAAGCTCTAGTGGTAATAATAGCCTCATAAGTACACTACTTGAAGTCGATTGCAGTGGCAATCAGGTCTTGCTATGTAGGAAATGTCATGCATGTCTATCACAGTCTAACGGGCCAATCAGATGGACGGCGCTTGCTGTGGCACTGCCCACTATGGCTTGCCAACCTCATGTACTGGGATGCACGAAACCACAGTTCCAGGCCCCAGCACTCTGTGCCGTGAAGTGCTCTTGCTCTAGTGCTGTGTTAAGGGTCGAACAATGTGGCCTGTAACTAAGAACACCTCAGCTGTTCCATTGATGTCGCTGTACCTCTTCATTTCAGTCCGTTTTCTGGTGGGTTTTAACAAGTTAAGGCAGTGCTTATGAGCATCCATGCACGCTTCAGCAGATAGCTTTGATCAACAAGGATCCCACTGGAGTGCTGTTTCTGTTACTATTGTTTCATTGTTGACGCCCCAAAACACTAACTTGCATTCAACAGATGACACTACAGCATTAGAAGTGCTACAATCCGTCACAGCTTGTTATTTTGTGCTGTGGTCACTGATACCTCCATTGAGGAAAGGTGTCAACATAAGCACAACTCGAGTCAAGAGAGGTAGAACCCTGTTAGTGACTCTGAGCTTTAAAACTACCAGAGTTTTTGCTTGCGCGTTGCGTACGTTACGCGCGTTGCGTGCGTTAATTACAACGTCCAGTTGTAATTAAACCCATAGCATAATATATTAACATATTGCCTATAATGTTACAACGTATAACATTCTTTAATGTTACAACGTATAACATTCGTTCACCACACAAATGACTCTTAAAAGCAGTGCAAACATTTAAATATTTTTTAACTATTCAGCGAACAACAGGCTGATTATCATTTAGGGGGCTACTCAATGAATTGCAGAAGCGTCATCAACACGCCCGCTGAAATGGTGTGAGAAAAACAGACTTTCTACACATATAAGGTTATTTACATTTCCTACAGAGAAAATACTACCTCAGGGGTAGTATTTTTCAGCAGATTTTCAGGGTACAAATGTCAGGATATGTTGTTCACACCTACGGCCCATAAGGAGAATAGCAGGAATTACACGTGTGTCTGAAAGCAGCTAGTGTGTGAGCATTTGATTACATTATAAAATTAGTCAATTTATAGTAACAGGGGTAATTGTTCTATGGAAAGTGTAGCATACGTATGCAAATCAATTATTAAATAGCCTTTACTGTTATTTATTTTTTTCTTTACTGTGTTGATATACCGGTCGGCGCGATGTTTGAATTTAACGTTTTTTATATGACAAAATGAACGACCTGCCGTTGCTTTTCCAGCTGAGAAATTGTCTCCTCCCTTCTTTTATCTAATTTCTACAGTTTATAGACAGAACGTCTTACCTGGGAGAGTTTGTTGACGGCGGAGCTGTGTATGTTAAAAACAATAACGTCTTACCTGGGCGAGTGTGTCGCTGTGGTGTGTGCGTGTGTGTTCTACTTGGGCGCGTGTGTCAATGGCGGGGACGTTATGTTTAAAAACATATCGTCTTACCTAGGCGAGTGTCGCTGCGGTGTGTGCGTATGTGTTCTTACCTACTTGAGTAACTGGTGCGACAGGCCTGCATTAATATTAGTAAGATGGCTACACAACTTCCAAATGCCACGTCATTTGACTTGCCCTTTCACACGCGTATCACTTTTGAATACTCATGCAATGCAATTTTTTCAGCAGCTGGGCAGATGAGATATTACTTATATAAAAGGCTATAAGTGCTGATATTCATGAATCATGAGTCATGCAACATACAAGATGATGCCAGTTGAGGTAAAATATGTGGCTCTGTGTGATCCAGAATTGATCTTATTTCAGCTTTAGATACAGGATGGCTTTGAGAGGCTGCTGTGACCATAGACCATGGAAATATCAGGCCGGGGTTTTCAGGCACACACGCAGATGGCAGGTCAGGTGCAACAGTAAGGTTTATTAAAGTCCACAAAGCTGGCTAGCTAGCCAGACCCACACGGTAGCAACCACAGCTAGGTTAGCACAGTTTGTAGCTTAACAGTGTCAATAAACAAAAGGCACGGTTCCACTATAGAACGGCTTGTCCAACAGAAAAGTAGTCCACACAAGGGTAATCCAAAGAAGGTATAATCCACAGGAAAGTTAAGTCCACATAGGCAGCGATATAATGTTAGTAAATGTCAATAGTGATGCTGAGCTAGTTAGCCGATGCTAATCGCGACTGACTAGCATTCCATAGAATATGCAAAGGCACACAAACAAGTCCTCATGGGAGAGGAGGAAACAAAGGGAAACGGTACTCACGAAACTCCATGACAGAGTGAAGAGGGAACAAACACCCAGTGCTTAAATAGGAAGTAGTATTGTAAGTGGAAGTGGAGCCCAGTGTAAAGGAAATGGTTGATGATGGATGCTCTAGAGTGAGCGTCGCCCTCTAGGGGACTGGCGACCCTGCACGGACGTGACAGGACCCCCCCTCCGAGGGGCGACTCCTGACGGCCCAAGGGAAGAGGCCCGGAACCGTTGGATGAGGGATTTGTCCACAATGTTCTTGGCGGGGATCCAGCTGCGCTCCTCCGGCCCATAACCCTTCCAGTCCACCAAGTACTGCGTGGACCTCCCGATCTTGCGTACATCCATAATCCGGTGCACGGTGTAGGTGAGACCTCCGGCGATGAACCTGGGGGGTGGTGGGGCTGGGAGCTCTGGACACAGAGGGGATGAGGTGGCAGGGCGTAGTACGGAGCGATGGAAAACGGGGTGAACCCGCATAGCCCGTGGCAGCTCCAGATGGAAGGCCGTCTTGGATATCCTCCGGAGAATCCGGAACGGTCCAACGTACCTTGGGGCCAATTTCCGTGTCTCTCCTTTCAGGGCCAGGCCCTTAGTGGGCAGCCATACTCGCTGGCCAGTCTTCAGGGTTGAACCCGGTCGTCGCCGCCGGTTGGCCTGTTGCCTCATCTGTCTCTGAGATTGAAGCAGGGCCCGACGAGCCTGCTGCCAGCGGGTGCGGAGGCGAGCCACCGAGCTGCGAGCCGCAGGCACATCCCCAATCTCTGGGGAGGAGTGCGGGGGGTATCCCCACATGATCTCAAAGGGGGAGGTAGCCGTGGAAGCACTCCACTGTTGGTTGTGGGCCACCTCTGCCCACAAAAAGTTCTGACTCCACTTGGTTGGGTCTTTGGCAGTGTAGCACCGGAGATAAATTTCGAGGGCCTGGTTGACTCGCTCAGTCTGCCCGTTGGACTGGGGATGGTAGCCCGAGGTCAGGCTTACTGATGCTCCCAAGTTGCCCCAAAAGGCCTTCCAGAAACGTGCCACGAACTGGGGACCTCGGTCACTGACAAGATCTTCTGGTGGTCCGTGGTAGCGCACCACCTCTCTCACCAAAATCTCTGCTGTTTGTTTGGCCGTGGGGAGTTTGGTCAAGGCAATGAAGCGAGCGGCCTTGGAGAACCGATCCACCACCACCAGGATGGCGGTGTTCCCTTGTGACGGGGGCAGTCCCGTAATGAAATCAAGGGTGATGTGTGTCCAGGGGCGATGTGGGACCGGAAGGGGTTGTAGGAGTCCTGCCGGTCTGCGGTTGTCTGGTTTCGCCCCCATGCAGACCGTGCAAGCCGCGACATACTCAGTCACATCCTGACGGAGTTTCGGCCACCAGAATCGTCTCCGGAGTAATTCCAGGGTACGTCGGACTCCAGGATGGCCGGCCAAGCGGGAAGCGTGAGCCCACTCTAAGGCCTTAGTACGGCAGGGTGGAGGCACAAACAAGAGGCCCTTAGGAGTCTCCGTGGGTGCCGGTGTGGTTCCTTGTGCCTGTCGAATCTCCTCCTCCAGATGACAACGTACAGCGGCCACGACTTTAGAGGAGGGGATGATGGTTTCCAACGCCGTTGGCTCCGCCTCCGTAGTGTGGAGGTGTGAAAGGGCATCAGCCTTGCCGTTTTTGGACCCTGGGCGGTAGGTGACCACAAAGTCGAAATGACTGAAGAAAAGGGCCCAGCGGGCCTGCCTGGGGTTCAGGCGTTTGGACTCCCCGAGGTAAGCCAGGTTTTTGTGGTCAGTGAATATAAGAAACGGGTTGGCTGCGCCCTCGAGCCAGTGATGCCATTCCTCTAGTGCTAGTTTGATGGCTAGCAGTTCCCGGTTACCCACATCATAGTTTCGCTCCGCCGGGGAGAGAGCTCGAGAGAAGAAGGCACACGGGTGGAGCTTGCTGTCCTCTGCTGCCCGCTGCGACAGCACCCCCCCTACCCCAGAGTCTGAAGCATCTACCTCCACCACAAAAGGTAGGGCTGGATCTGGAAGGGTGAGGATAGACGCCGTGCAGAACCTTTGCTTGAGGTCCTCGAAGGTCTTCTGAGCTGCCTCTGTCCACACCAACCGACGGGGACCCCCCCGAAGCAGGGCTATGATAGGGGACGCCAAGGCACTATAATTACGTATAAAACGCCGATAGAAATTGGCAAATCCCAGGAACCCCTGAACCTGTTTGATGGAGGTGGGTATAGGCCAATCCACGATGGCCTTGACCTTTTCAGAGTCCATCGAGAGCCCCTGGGGGCCCACTACAAACCCTAGGAAGGTGGTGGAAGCAGAGTGGAACGTGCACTTCTCCACCTTGCAAAACAGTTTGTTCAGGAGGAGGGCTTTTAGGACGGCTCGGACGTGGCTGACATGTTCCTGGAGGGACTTGGAGAAGATGAGTATGTCATCCACGTATACAAACACAGACACCTCCAGGAATTCGCGCAGTACGTCGTTGATGAGGTTCTGGAAAACCGCCGGGCTGTTTGACAGACCAAACGGCATTACGAGGTATTCGTAGTGTCCTGTGGGTGTGATAAAGGCGGTCTTCCACTCATCTCCGGCCCGCATGCGAACCAGGTGGTAAGCATTCCTGAGGTCGAGTTTAGTGAAGATTGTGGCACCCTGAAGACGCTCGAATGCGGTCGACATGAGGGGCAAGGGGTACTTATTCTTCCGGGTGATGTTGTTAAGTCCCCGGTAGTCTATGCACGGCCTCAGTCCACCGTCCTTTTTCCCCACGAAGAAGAAGGGTGCTGCAGCCGGAGACGTAGAAGGGCGAATTAGCCCAAGGCGCAGCGCATCTATGATGTAATCCTTCATTGCCTGGCTCTCCGAGACAGAAAGGGAGTAGAGACGCCCCCTAGGGGGAGAGGTTCCAGACAAGAGGTCGATGGCGCAGTCGTACGGCCGATGAGGAGGGAGAGTGGTGGCCTTCTTCTTGCTGAAGACCTCCTCCAGATCATGGTAACAAGTAGGGACCGTGGACAGGTCTGTTTTTTCCGGCGGGGCCAAGATGTTCACGCTTGGAGGGGTGCCAGCCGACCGAACAGGAGACACGGTGGTGGGAAATTAGGTTTTGGCGAATTCCTCCTCAATGGTAACGTGGGAAACGCCGGGTGGTGTCAGTGGTTGAGCTGGGAGGTGACCAGCCGTGGCATAGGCAGGGCCCCAGTGGAGTAGGGAGCCAACCGCTCACGCAAACTAAGGTTCATGGACAGCAAGCCAGGGGTAACCCAGCACCACCGGGTCCTGCGGTGTGGTGGTGAGCCAAAAGTGTATTGTCTCCTGGTGGTCATCATGAGAGGACATGATGAGAGGAGCCGTCAACCGCTCCAGATGTCCAGAGCCCAAGGGGCGACCATCCAATGCCTGGATCGCCTGAGGAATGGCCACCGGGGTGGTTGGAATCCCCAGCTGTTTAGCCAGGGTAATGTCCATCAGGTTGACTGCAGCGCCGGAGTCCACCAAGGCATTGAGGGAGGCAATGGGATGGTTCTTGCCTACGTGACGGAGTTGTATGGCAATGGAGAGACGGTTGGCGGGTCCAGGGGTCTTAGCGCTACCACTCATCAGAGGCCCTGGGTCCCTTGACGAGTGCTGTCTTTCCCCTGTAGGTCTGGGCAGTGTTGTACTTGATGCCCGGAAGAGCCACAGTACATGCACAGGCCTCTTTGGAGACGGCGGCTGCGTTCTTCGCGACTCAGCCGGAGGCGGCCGAGTTCCATGGGTTCTTCAGGTAACCGGGCCGGGGCTGGATTGAGGATGGGGGTAGCTGGCCGTGGCATGAAGGTCGTCATGGGTGCCCGGGTCTCCCGGCGGTCACGGCGACGTTCCTGAATGCGAGCATCAAGGTGGATGGCTAAGTGGATTAGCTCGTCAAGCGACTGTCCCCAGTCGCGGTTGACCATTTCATCCTTCACGGCCTCCTGTAACCCGCGGTAAAAGGCTGAACGCAGGGCTTGGTCCCCCCAGCCACTTCGGATCGCCAGGGTGCGGAACTCCACGGCGTACTGGGCTACAGACCGGGTCCCCTGGTTGATGGTAAGGACTCGTTGTGCGGCCTGGTCCTCGGTGCGCCCTGTGTCAAACATCAACCCTAGGCGATGCAGGAACAGCCGGCTGTCGTTTGCCTCGGGCAGCTGGCAATCCATGACAGCGGCTGCCCACTCCAAGGCTGATCCCGAGAGTCGAGAGATGATGTAGCCCACCCTCGCTGGTTCGGTGGGGAAGAGACGTGCTTGGTGGAGAAATATCTGGGACAGGGCTCCAGAGTGCGCCTAATTTGGGCGCACATGCGCCTAGAATTCGGGGTAGTGCGACCAAATATTTTATTTGGGCGCACCGGTGCGACTGAAAATTTATCTGGTATAATTATTATTATTATTTATTTTTACAGAGCAGTCCATTCATAATATTGTAATGACCACGGAAGAGGCATTGAATGAAGTATTGATTAGACAGCGATTTATTAGATACCTAATAATCCGTTGGAACACGCAAGACCGGTAACAATAGCAACGCCGGTAAACAAACCAGCGAAGCCCAATCCAGGGGCCTGTACTACGAAACTCGATTAGAGGGTTAGCGAGGTATGTTGAGCTGAAAGCCTGGGTTAGCTGTACCATGAAAGTCGATCTCTTTAAGCGTTGCTGTATCACCATGGTGACTTACGCTCGCAACCAAACCTGGTCGGGAGCAGCTTTTCAGCGAGTCTACCCGGAGATCGGCTACTTATATCGGCGTGCGCAGCTTCCTAGCCCCTCCTCCGATAATGGCGTCACCATTTGTGGGTGTTCCCATGGACCTCGGCGCACCTACCGTACAGGCGTCTCTCCGGAGACAGAGGGTTTTTCGCAACAACTCAAAACTTGGGTGCACCATAAATACGTGCTGGTGCACCCAAATTTAAAATGTAGGCGCACCAGTGCACCCAAGGAAAAAGTTAGTCTGGAGCCCTGTGGGAGCACTGAAGCATGAAGCCCCGACAGGCTCTAGGTTCCCCAGAGAATGGTTGGGGGGCAGATAGAGGTATGGTGATGGTGGGATCGACGGGAGGCAGAGCAGGGGCAGCGCGGGCACTGGGCTCGGCCCTACTGCTAGGATCTGAGGTTGGTGGAACAGGTGGAGGTCGTGCACACAGCCCCTGAACAGTAATGTTCAGTTACTGCATATCCAGCTCCAAACTCCTCAATTGCGGTGCATGGGCACTGATGATGGTGCCCAGCTGAACTAAAGCGTCCCTGATCTCCTGCAGCTCTGCTGTGCCTTGGCTTGACTCTGTCATGCTATCAGGCCGGGGTTTTCAGGCACACACGCAGATGGCAGGTCAGGTGCAACAGTAAGGTTTATTAAAGTCCACAAAGCTGGCTAGCTAGCCAGACCCACACGGTAGCAACCACAGCTAGGTTAGCACAGTTTGTAGCTTAACAGTGTCAATAAACAAATGGCACGGTTCCACTATAGAACGGCTTGTCCAACAGAAAAGTAGTCCACACAAGGGTAATCCAAAGAAGGTATAATCCACAGGAAGGTTAAGTCCACATAGGCAGCGATATAATGTTAGTAAATGTCAATAGTGATGCTGAGCTAGTTAGCCGATGCTAATCGCGACTGACTAGCATTCCATAGAATATGCAAAGGCACACAAACAAGTCCTCATGGGAGAGGAGGAAACAAAGGGAAACGGTACTCACGAAACTCCATGACAGAGTGAAGAGGGAACAAACACCCAGTGCTTAAATAGGAAGTAGTATTGTAAGTGGAAGTGGAGCCCAGTGTAAAGGAAATGGTTGTTGATGGATGCTCTAGAGTGAGCGTCGCCCTCTAGAGGACTGGCAACCCTGCACGGACGTGACAGGAAATATATGTTCCCGCTATTTGATGTGGATTATTTATGGGGAATGTTAAAAAATCGAATTGGTGTTTCTGAAGGAAAAATCAAAGCAGTGGGCTGCAATGACCTCTGTACCTCAGGTTTAATTTCATCCCAACCTTTTTCGAAAAATAACCCTACTTACTGGCTACCAGAGACCAAGAATCTAAAAGCCAGGTGACCTCCTGTCTCTGTTCCTTAGTGCCCACTAGAAGCTTGCGTTTAGACTTTTTCAGGCTGTGGACAATAGATGTGGAAGGTAAAAGAAGGTTCAACCTTCTCTAAAGTCATCCGGCGCTATTGGAAGGTACAGCGCGTGCGTCATCATCATAATTGTCAGATTCATTGTGAAATTGTTTATGTTTTCCATCATTTGGCCACACATACTGTACATATTAAAGAGAAGCGACCTCAGCACAGAACGATTAGATTGAGAGACCTCATAGACAGAGAGAAACAGTTGTTTCTATATGTAAAGGACATTAATAATAATAATAATTTTATTTAAAGGCGCCTTTCTCGGCACTCAAGGACACCGTACAGAGGTACACAAAAGTCATTTGAAAGGAACACAATTCAAAAAAAAGAAAGAAAGAAAAATGTAATAACACAGACATAGTAATTAGCATCAGGTGGACTAGGCAGTTTTGAACAGATGGATTTTGAGATGTGATTTGAAAAGTGTAAATGAATTGATGTTTCTGAGTTCGGTGGTAAAGCATTCCAGAGACGGGGCGCAGGGCGGCTGAAGGCTCTGTGCCCCGTGGTGGTGAGACGGGCAGAGGGGACAGACGGGTGTACGGAGGAAGAGGATCCGGGGGAGCGGGAGGGAGTGGGCACGTGGACGAGGTCGGACAGATATGGGGGAGCAAGGTTGTGGACGGCCTTAAATGGAAACGGGAGGACTTTGAATTTGAGACGGAACTGAACCGGGAGCCGGTGGAGCTGCTGGAGGACAGGGGTGGTGTGGTGGATGGATGGGATTGAGTTATAATGTGGGCTGCTGAATTCTGGACCAGTTGGAGCTTATGGAGGGATTTGTGAGGGAGGCCGAGAAGGAGAGAGTTGCAATATTCTATCTGTCCATATGCATGTAATATACATTGACAATGAATTCGGTTTTTTAATGGTTGAGGTACTCCTTGAAACCCCCAAACAACTTATTTCCCATATTTGTTTACATTAGAGAATGGTAGACTTTTTAAAGGTTTTGTACACCGCAAAACAGACCTTATTTATTATTTGGCCCATCCATAGCAAATGGCTGATCTTTGTAAGACGTAATGGACATAATTTAAAGCGCACTCACACAGAGACATTCTAATATATCTTTCCAATTAGAATTTTGATATATACTGATACAGGCGTCGGCGCAGAAGGGCACTGAAACACACTACAACCGTTGCTGTAACAAATCTGGGTGCAATCTGTATTCTGATCTGAACCACTATCTGCCCTGTCAGTAATTAAGAAGTGAGAGACAGCCGATAGGGAAGGGGTTTGGCGCGACACCGCTTCTGCCCTGAGGGTAAAGAGTTTTGACGCGAGACCACTCGCAAGTGCGGACAGATTGCAAATGAGATGGGAATGAACACGGCCTCTTTATCCGCCTGGCCTACAGCCACACAACTACAGAAGGGTAACTGGGGAATGAAGGCAATAGAGAGACAACACGAGTGCAAGAGCATCCTAATATGTTTTTAACACCAATTTTATATCGCCACTGTGCGCTGGGGTGTGTAGAAGATTTGATCCTTTAGCCCCCAAGGGAACTTATTTAAGACCCCACAAAGGAAATACTGTATCTGAACTGTTCCTTCTGTGAGGTAAGTCACAGGAACCGAACCATTAGTATCAAGCCAATGCCAGAGAAAAACAAATATTGCAAGTCGTTTTTCTACATTAACGCTAGTATCAGTTCTTTTTTAACTATGCTGAGACCTATCCGAGGCAGAAAAAACCTGCCGTCTGGCGAATTGTACTGTTTGTCTCAACCTTATATTTCAGCAGCTGTCCCATGAATTTAACTGCCCATGTTTAACTGTTCATATGTTGATACCATCTCAGTCAAAAAGGGGAAGGATCGTGGAAGGGCAGAAGTGCTCAACCTCCAGCTGAAAGTAACTGGGTTTGATCCCTAAAATCAATGCAGATTCCTAACCTCTGCTCATTAATGACTATATCCCTATTCACTTTTTTCCAAAGCGCTGGGTTTTTGTCACTTTGGACAAAAGAAGTTAAAAGTGCTCTACATAATCCCTAATCTTTATATTGGACGACCCAGCAGTGACTTTTACATTCAGAAATCTGCTATTGAAGACCTTTCCCATCACAGTAACAATTGTCCAGAAGTCTTAGCTCAGAATAATGTAGAACCATTTGAAGAGCACCACGGGACAGGAGCTTATTTAAGTTTTCATTTCGTTGATTAACAGAGAACAAGACAAAATGTGGATTGCACTCTGAAGTACTTGCTAGGATTGAGGTAGTTTGTAAAATGCCCTAAAGAAGTGCGTATTCTTACAAAGTCACCCCGATATAAGACTAAAACAATGTGCAATATAAGGTGCTGTTACAATCAATAATAAATAAGTAATTAACGTAACTAACAATATGTACTGTTACTTCTGGTGCAAGATGTTAGTCAGGTGTTTGTCAACATGGGATCCAAAATGCTCTCAGCATGTATTCAAAATGATTATCTTTTCTATTATCTTTTCAATATTAACATTGGGTTATCTCTATTGCTCACAAGGTGGTTTTGCCAGCACAAGCATGCACAAACACACACACACACACACACACACACACTCGCACGCGCACGCGCACACGCACACGCACACGCGCACGCGCACACGCACACGCACACGCACACGCACACGCACACACACACACACACACACACAAAGAAACACACATATATGACCTGTAATCTGCACACATGGACTGAGGAGATGGTTATTTGTTTTTGTCTCTTTCCAGCCCTGTGATTCAAGAAATGGCATTGGTTTTTGAGTCGAGAGAGATCGAGAGAGAGAGAGAGAGAGAGAGAGAGAGAGAGAGAGAGAGAGAGAGAGAGAGAGAGAGAGAGAGAGAGAGAGAGAGAGAGAGAGAGAGAGGTTGGCCTGGTAGAGATCCAAAAAGAAGATGCATAGAGAGAGCAATGCAGTGGTATTCCAAAAAAAACAAGAAGGGGAACCAGGGAATGATCTGAGGAGATGTCACTACTAGACTAGCATTAGCACTTCGACTTCCAGTCGAACTAGCACTTATCATCGTCCTATTGTTTCCCTACAGTAGAAAATATAGCTTAGTCTGCAGCAAGGAGGGCAGATAGATGGATGCACCAGCCCAGCCGCAGTAAATTAACAGGTCGCACAAAAGCCATGTGTAACAGTCCACACAACGTTGAAACACATGGTAAGCTATTCTAGCATGGTTTAGCATTTGTGTGACATAGATTTGGAAAAAAAAGATGCAACATAGTCATATCCATCAGAATCGAAACACATCCACAATAACAGAATCTATATGTATTATTCAGCATTTCTTTGCACGTTCTTAGGGAGATAATCCAACATACAAGGTATTCCAACTATACAATTGACTATAGTGCACATGAATAAATTGATGTTAATGTGGCCGGTGGACAGTAGGATTCTAATGTAAATGTTTATGCTTGAAATATTTGCAGTCCACCATGGTAACCACTTTACTATTACCAATGTGTATTTTAAAGTAGTATGTGTTGGCGATATGTTTTTTTTTTTTCAATATAGGCCTACTAGTCACAAGAAAACACAAGGTCTTGCAACATGAGCTATCCATATTTAGCACAGAACCCATTTTTTGCTAAAACAGGGAATAATTAGTACGACATTAGCGCTGTGCATCATCAGGGGATATCAGGTCCTTGAACCTTTTGCGGTCTATAAATCTGGGCACCAAGCCCTTGGTGTCTTAGGCTGGAACACCCTGTAGCACATGACCCAGTGTGCACTCTAGCGCTCCACGGATGATCTCTCTGCTGCCGGTGGATTTGCCCCTTCAGAGTGACACCCTTCACCCCTAAAGCTGAAGGCTTTGCTGTGGGACAGGCCCGTGAATCCCTCGCGGGCCCACCTCCGTCACTTCACACGTGTGGCCAACGGGCTGTCTGCCAACTGCAACACACGGCTTGTATTGAGTGTGCGTTTAGCTCCCTTCAAAACTCTAATTCACTTTTTTGTCTTTTGATGACAGCACACATAGAGGTCTGAAAATATATCAAGAGTCTTATTCCCTTAGAATCACTTTTTTTCAGCGGTGAGAATGGCGCTTATAGCACAGTTGTTTCGTGCCGTCTCTTCCATCGATTCGTAGCCAGCTACAGCTCGATAGCGTTTCTCGAACTGCTCCGACGGATTCGTCTATTCGCCTCAAAGCATTGTTCTTTCTGACAATATTATTCATCCACGGCTATTTTCCCTCCCTTTTCTCTTTAGTCGTCATCCACTGACCTGTCAGTTTGAATATTTCCCTGTCATGCCGTGCCTGTTTCACTCTTTCTGAGTATCTGTAGGTTTTTTCGTCCCAATTTACACCTTTTGGACCCCTAACAGCCTGTCTGTGTATTCGTCTGCCATTCCTTTTCAAAAGCTGCCAGTAGGCCTTACTTTTGGTCCGTGCATAAAACCTCCATCTTGAGGCTGTCCTGACCCATACTGAGCAGTAGAGAAGAGGTGCACCATGGGTAACATGGTTCTGTAAACTAAAGAATAAACGGGAAAATAAATTCAAATCAACTAAATACATTCAATTTCTTTATATGATAGTATATTTTTGGAATATATATACTTTTTTTTTTTTATTATTCTGAAGTGTATCTTAAGTGTATTCTGATTCTGTGACTCTGAAGGGTATGTTCGGTTCAATGTATTTCCCTCTAATACTGATAAAACGTTCATGCCATAGTGTACAAACTACACTGAAACTGCTGTGCTACTCACACTGTGAAGAAGCTCTGTAAAGGTTGACTGAATCTTTAACTCTCTTTTTACACCTTTCAGGCATTTATGAGTTGTTTTATCGAAAGCGACTGTGAATATAGATACAGATCATTAAGGACCAGGTAGGGGTTATCCATCTTGCTTAAGGATGTTTCCAGACCTTTTTTTGTGCATCCCCATTTTAGAAATAAACTTAACTTTAGGTTTTACATGATCCCCCTCAAGGCCATTGACTTACTGTGTGTACACTTTTACAGCCATGTGGTAAGAGGATTGACCTGACGGGGACGAGCACATCGCGTCACACATACGTCATGAGACTGGTGCAGGAAAATGAGCAGTGGTCTCAGAAATGAAGAAAGTCATCTCTGAAGAGTTTGATATGCTGCCTCTCCTGGCTCGACAATGCTGAGTCGTCACTTACACAAACATAGAAACAAATGAAAGTCTTGAATTTGAATTGAATTGAATTGATGGTATGTTCTCTGAAAGGGAAGGGGAAATGATCCCTCGGAGAAACGGTGGTAGCTCAGTAAGCCTGTCTGTAAATTCTACAACTACAACTACTTATTACTAATATACAACAAAGACTCGAGGTAAGTTATCTTATTTCTCTCTCCCCTCTCTTTAAATGTCTCTCTCTCCGTCACCCCATACACACACACAAACAATTCCAAGGGGATATGGACTTGTGGAAATACTCACTGGAACTGCCCTATTGCACATGCCCTTCAAACTCCCATTGTCAGACACACACACGCACGCACACACGCATGCACGCACACACACACACACACACACACACACACACACACACACACACACACACACACACACACACACACACACACACACACACACACACACACACACACACACACACACACACACACACACACTCTCAGTGTGTCAACAGCCAACTCTATATTAAATCTGAATTAAAACATGCCAGTTCGTTTCCTTAGCAGGTCTCACCTAGGTATGATAAACGGGATAAAGCTGAGGCAGACATTTAGTCACGACTCATTTTCTGTCGTCACATGGTTTGGCTCTTTCTTAATAAAGATAAAATCCTGCATTCCCCAATTTATAGTCTGTTCCAACACAATACAAATCCCAAGAGAAAACATTTAAATGGGGACTTCAAAAGTATTTCAGTCACAGTAATTCCTCTGTATCTCCAAAACCTAGTTTAATATTTCAGAAATGAGTGACAGGAAAATGAAGAAGATAAGATTTCAGGGAGCTGTGATTTTGCGTACATCAGGTGAACATTAAGATTTTATGAAATATATAAATAAATATCGGGTCGACAATCTCAGTGAGATTCGCTCGTGATTTTGCTATAAAACAGCGAATATAGCGGCTTTTGAAAAAATAACAAAAAGATGGACGAAATGTGCCAATTCTCCCCACTCATTGACAAACTTTCCCAGACTCCCCCAATTAGAATTTCAATCATCCATCCCAAGCCCTCCTTAGTGATAATCTTCGGAACATGTAGGACCATTGCTCGATTGCTGTTCTGCAAACAATACAAAACATCTAAGCTATGAGTCATAGTTTGTAGTTTCTAGACAAAATAACTCCCCTTTAAAGTTCTGAATCCACCATCAAAAAGGTATCATGTTTAGAAGTATATCATGCTGTTTTGTACCACAACAGATATGCTGACGAAAGTGCACACGCCAGAGGGAATGCCGCCTGGAATGTTCAGCCGCCAACTTTTTGTCCGGTGGCTGTAAACCAAGGTTTAAAAGAAAGTAAGTCCTGCTTTTGGCTTAATGTCATAATTTCAGTTATATTTCTTATATTCGTCTGATCTCATGATTATTTGAATTATGTCTACTTTGCCTTTTTTTGGGTGGGCTGACAAATCATTTTGAAAACAATGGGTTTTCAAATGGTGCTTATGCAATAATGGAAGTCCATGGTGCCATTGGTCCTTGGTCCCGGAAAAAATGCACGGGTTCCCTTTTTATCAGCACGGTATCCAGGCAGTGTTGACGAGCCGCACACCAGCACCTGCTCCTCGTTATCCTCTTGGTTATCCACGCGGGAACTTCGCTTGAGGCTGCGATGTAATTGCTGATGTCATCAGCCCCTGTTTGTAGGAATTAGCGCCTCTGTCTTCTGCTCCCATCAGTCTCCACCAAGGGTCATTGGAATGGGGGATCATTTCGCCGCTGATGAATGCAGGAGGAAAAGATGATCCACATTGCGACGGATCCACTTTTTCCTGGCAGAAAAAAGATTTCTGCCAGGAGAATGAGGCTCGCCCGTCCCAGCCGGAGACACCAGGCTGTCCGGGCCAGGAAGGTGGCGTCGTGGAGCCAACCCATGGACACTCACAAAGAGGAAGCAGAAAGCAGAAGAACACATGAAGGATCGGGACTGGAAGCGCTGCTGGAGGCCTGGTCCGAGGACCACCCACTTAAACATTTCAGTGCATTTAAAGGATCGCTCTCTGCGTCTAACTGTGCTACTTGAAATCCGGAACACAATGAAAAGACTCCACCTCCTGCAGAATAAGACGGATGGTAAGACGCAAGGATTATGGTTATAACAGAACTATGGTTGATACCCGATTTTAAAGAACATATATTATGGTAATAGCCCACATTATTTCTTCCAAGAGTGCCTTTAAAGAATAAAAGACACCGAAACAGTCATCTATTTCCTATATACCTTGCTGTAATAGTTTATATTTGAAAGGAAAAAAGTATTGATTCTAAGGCAATAAGAAAAACATACAGGCCTTATCTTTGCAATGACTGCAAAGTAGAGTTTAAGTGCCTTCACCTAAAGACCACCGCTTGTACAGCGAACAAACTACCAGCTCGCTCCCTCAGGCACTGGTGATGACGCCTGCGGAGGACAAAGCAGCTTCCGTTCTCCGTCAGTTGGAGTTGGAGGGTTTCAATAACTCTGTGGCTAAGAGGAAGCAGCAGCAGGCAGGGTCTCCTGGGGCTCAAGGTTTTTCTGAGCGCGCTAAAACGTTGCGCAATAACACCTTTTGAAGTGTTTGTACATGGTGTTTTGCAAGCAAAAGAAGTTGGAATTATGTTCTTTAATCCAAACCCTTTTTTGTAACCTTGTTCAAATAATTGAACTCCAAGGTGGCAAACGAAAGCATGAGTCAAAGACACAGAGCAAGATGAAGCAGCTTTTATTTGAAGTATCGGAATCGTACATAGAGCCTTCTCAAAAGATCGCCACATCTCAGCTTTTTAAAAATACATCATATAAGTCAAATTATTCTAATACATTGTTATAAATTATAGCATGGAGACAGTTATACAATACATTACCCAGAGAGAGAGAAAGAGAGAGGGAGAGAGAGAGAGAGAGAGAGAGGAGGAGAGGAGACACCAAGCGATAGAAAGACATTAATATTAAGTAATGATGGTTTGTAGCATTTAAAAAGGACCAGCTATTGAGATTAAATATTTTGTATGCAAAACATGATGGAGTTCAAAGCAGCAGACAGGGTTGGGGATAAAAGTTTGAGAAAATGAGCTTTTGAATAAAACAATTATTATTAAGCCAGGAGGATGGAAAATAAGAATAGAACAGATCGCTAGTTATGAGGCGAAAAATAATGAAGGAGCATAAGGAACGGGGATAAAGACAGGGGGGGGTGGAAAATGACTTTACACAAGGAGCACACAGTGAGAAAGAAAGCCCCCTCCTCACTGTATCTCAAAATCCTTTGCAAGCAGACAGCAGGGCCTATGCCTGTAGCTGTGTGTGTGCATGTGTGTGTTTATGTGTGTATATGTATGTACGTACGCATATGAGTTTGTGTGTGTGGGTGCATACATGCGTGCATGTAAGACTTTGAACGTGTCTCTATAAGGGCCAGCGGAAGTTGATGGGTGTGTGTGTGTGTGTGTGTGTTTGTGTTTGCGTGTGTGTGTGTGTGTGTGTGTTTGTGTAGACGGAGGGGGGGGGGAAAGAAAAGCACATACGATGCACCATCTCACTCCCAGAGTACAATATCACATTCCAAATCCTTGCATACTTGCTTAACACTGATATATGAGATATATGAATACATGAGAAATAACAGTGATTTTTTTTAATGGTAACCACCATAGGATTTTCTCTAGCTGTATCACTGACAAGCGAGTCCATTGACTTAATAAACACCTTTTGAGCCAGTAGTAAAAGTCATAACCGATTTGAGTCATATGACTATCATTATATACACGGTTTGAAGAGAAATTCCTGTAGGCAGATTGCATGGCAAAAGAAAATAAAATAAAAATGAATAATGTGCTATTGGAAAAAAGATGCATCAGACAGAATGGCAGCATTTGCTGCCATTGCATGTGTACTGAAGTTTCCCTTTGCAGAAACTATTTGTGTTTGAAGTTAGCATTTACATTTCCCAATTTACTCAGGAACACCATTTGATGTAATAAAACACAATCATGGGTAACGATAAGGCTCCACAACTGCAGTCGCTAAATAACGTTTCATAAGCTAGGGAAAGAACACCGCTTATACAGCAAGACCAGGAATGCAATTTGCTGAGCCACAAGTTTTTAAGGAACATTCACTCCCAACAGATAAGGTTTGACCAACTTTGTGTGCGAGAACAGGAAGAGTAAAAAGCGTTTCATTAAGCAATGTTTACATTTGAATAATGTTCATGAAATGTTGCATTTGGGTCTTCCCTTCGCTCGCTAACAATATACACGGTGTATGCCGTGAGCATGACTTTATCCAAACCCCAAACAGTTCACTATTCTGATTGTTGCACAGTAAGTTGACCAAAAACCATACGTGTTAGAACTGTCAACAGACAACAAAGAAAGACATGAGCAATAGTCACAAGTATAACCTAGTTAATGACTTATACTGTCGGTATAAATCTATTGGATATACTATATCTATCCAATTTTTGTTTACAATGGAAAACAGAAGGATGCAAATTTAGAACTTCTAATCATATAGCACACACGCAAGGAGGAGTCTGTGGACCTTAGAATGTCCTCGTACATCAGTTGGAATTGAGTCATGTGAATACAACGCATAGCATGGAAACTATTGGATTTACAATAGAAATGTGGTCAATACAGAGGCTGTGGGTGACATGGACCCTGATGAGCCAGGAACATCCTTGGGGAAAAAAGAAGAGGGGAATCCGGAGCATGAAAAAGCCCCGTTATCATTTAAGTTTCCTGTCTGGCAACATTATTTCAAGAATCAAATTACATTCTAGCTTTCAATTTGTCGCTGTTTCCTCTGATGTAAACAATAAGATGAGGTTTCGCATACAATTGAACTAAAAAAAGGATCCCTGCGATCTAGCAATGACACGTGTCCTGGGTTTCCGTGTTGTGTATTGCACAGCACCAAATAATTACATTTACTCATTGAAAATCAAACCCTATAGGCCAGCAGAATCGGGTTTAATCTGGTGTACTGGGGCCACGCTGAATTGAGGGTGTGGCTGTACTATCTGAACACAAAACACATGCCACTTGTAAATGTGGCTGTGGCTGGTGTTTTTGCTTTAGAAGTTTACGCATCCATGTATTGGATTTTTTGTTAAGGTAAGAGCAGAATGCCATTTTTGTTGAGCTGTTGTAAAACAATTCAAGCAAGGAGCAAATGAGTCAATATTTTGCTAATTGTTCTAAGGCTTTTGGTTTAAAGAGCTATAGCTTTGAAGTGGTAAACATGGTTGGATGTAAATCAAATATAAAGCATTGCCTTTTCTGGTGGCAGGCTCCCGAACGTTACATATAATGTCCCTAACTGGCAGGATTCAAACCCAGGACACCATAAATGAAGAACCACAATGATACCATCAATCTGAAGTGTTGATAGCATTGTACCGCTGCAGTAGAGGAGGACTAAGGGTGACTGTGTACATGTGGGGTTTCGTTCACAACAATATAAATAATCACGTCTTGCACCAGGCAACACATCAGGATCATATCCAGGGTTATCCCTCCCATTCCGACACTTTGATTTGACTTTGACTTTGATTCTGCAACATTAGCATGAAACCAGCATCTCGAGACAGGTGGCCAACTGAAGCAGAAAGGACTAGGATTTTTTTCTATAAATGCCTTGGTAGTACAGCAAGGGCTGGTACATTGTCATTTGACAATGTCACTGTGTGTTTGTATAAGAAACAAATGGGAAACGAGTGCAGGCACATGAAATTAGTGAAAGTTAAAAAAGATGGAACAATGTATGATCCTGGAACACTATCTTTACTCTGAGCAGTTTTGATAGAAACTGAGAAGCTCTGTCACTTTGCAGTTTCCTCCTTTCACCTGACTTATCCATTGTCATCACGTCATTATCTGAATGAAAAATAAATGTAAATATAGCTGATTTGAATGTCGATTATTTTTGTTAAAATGGTATCAGACACAGTATAACCATAGTTTCTAAATAATACAATAATTACAAGTTAAAAGGAAAACAATAATAAAATATCTATTGTTTTTTGTTTCTTTTTTACTTAACCATATAACAACACAACAAGAATCCTAAAATAATCTAAACCGGAGAAATTAAATAATTTAACATATCTTAAGACACATACATTTACATTATATACATTCATTTCAGAGTAGCAAGTGTTTTTTTGATCTTCGACTGATGCCTCTTTTGTCTCCATAGAGTTCAGAGTTTCTGTTGCCTTATGGATGTTCTGCCCATCGGATACATATAATGGAGGGTGGCGTCCTTCAAACTGTTGTGTAATTTCCAATGGTGACCAGTATTGTATCTCGTCTGGTTCTTTTCTGCCCAGTGGCAGAATGTTCCATGGCTTTGGATCATGGCAGAGGTCCACACTTTGATTGAAAATAAAAAATAAATTAAAAATATATAGAATATATATTTATAAAAAGAAAGTGAAGTAGTTTTTCTTGGGTAGATTGATCTTCTTGCCAAGCTCTGCAAGGGTTACGAAAGAAATCAGTTTTTCTTTTCTTTTTTTCTGGGACATTTGTTTTTATCTTTTTTATGCATCATTTTTTTCTTTGTTTATTCATGTTTTTATTATTTTTCACTTTTATATTTTTTGGTTGACAGAGTGCTGAAAGTAGGTTGTTGAATGTAGGTCATGACAGACAGAGAGCTGTAAACAGAGATTTACAGCTAATGTACATGTCTTAGCAGGTAAACAAAATGCAAAAGTGCTTTTATTTGAAAGAATGTTTTTTTTTATGTCTTTTGTTTTCCACGTTTAGAAAGAAGTAGGAGGCACTTGGGTCCATCTCAAAATGGCGACAGTCAGTCAGACCACGCTTCTAATCTCACGATTGGAGGGTTCCGGGAAAAGTACCTGTTGATATGGGCAACTCAGAAAGGCTAACATTACGACCTGCTCTTAAGAACCAAGGTTTAGGTAGGAGTTCGGCTCGAGAGGACAGTAAAGAGTGCACTTGGACACGGGGCTAATTTTGATGAAACACAGTGATTGGTGAGATGACGGCTTTGAGTCAAAAGTTCACTTTGTTTCTTCTTCTGCTTCCTTGAAGTTTGTGCAATGGATGTTGCCTGGTCCGAGTGCAGGCCATGGGAACATGTTATATTAGCCATGCATTGATGGTTTCTAACTGAGCTCCAGAATGCAGCGGTTTAAATAAGCCACAATAAAAAAAGATTTAACCCAATAGCCCGCATTATGCCTTCCAATTCTGAAGAAATCTTATGAAAAGTTGACCGTTGGCCTTTTGGGAAATAGAATTGAGACCAGGTTGGATCTAATGGCCAACCAATTCTCACGATGATTTGAAAAATATATCCATTCCCTAACTTCCTGGGTCGTGTTACATTGCTGGTAATGTGCTAGGCTAGTACATTACCACCTTCACTTTTTCATAAGGCCATATTTTGTGATTACGCTTGATAAGTTGAATCTTAGAACGGGATAGCTTTTAGGGAGGCCAGACAAGGTAGGAAATAAAAGTTATTTTTATCATTGGTGGCCATGTTTAAATCTTGCATTCAACTGATAGCCTCCTTTAAACTTTCAGGAGATGAGGTGGGTTGTGTTCCTGAAGTGTGCAGGCCCTGGATTCAGTGATGGAGAGACTGCTTTCTAGACAGCGTCTGTCTCCGCTTAGGACTTTGTTGTTGTTTAATTAAAGTGGAGCGTTTAAGCTGTTGTTGCAGAAAATAATGGGGGCTATAACATAGTCTGAGGTCTTTCCCAGAATAGACTAGGCAGGTTTGAAGACTGAATATATATATCTATATCTATATATCTATATAGATATTTAGATATAGATATATATATATATATATAGATATAGACTACTCTGCTGCTACTGTTGCTCTAAATGAACAAAACTAAGGTATTAAATGCTAAGGGCCTGCACAGGGTTGCTGACAGTTTGGATGCTGACAGTGGGAAGGAATCCGCTTCAGTTTGACTCCAATCATGTCATGTGTGCGAAGACGTGGGACCAAAGAGTGTGACGGAGGGCATTGGAACTCACGAGGAACCACAAAACTATATAATCCAATGTCATTTATTCCAGTATGGTGGCAAATTCAATTCAATTCCTTTAAAGAGTTGTACCGCTGTCAAGTCAGCCTCGTCTAAGATTTGACCTCGTGCTCGGTCAAAAGTCAGCTTCTACTTGTACAGCAGGAGATGCGACTCTGGTTCGACTCCCACTCCACTCCCATCCAATATCCTCCGTTACTCGTTCCAATCCAGTGTAGTCCGATCTGAGACCTGCCCCCTTTTCCCCTCTGCCTTCCCGTATGTTTACCCTAGTATATCCAGATAGACAGGCGCCGCCTTCATCATGGTGAAGAGCATCTTCTGGATATCCTTAATGTTTAGCCGCTGTTGGGGCTCCCTCTGCCAGCAGCCCAGCATCATGTCGTAGATCTCCTTGGGACAAACCCTGGGGCGCTCCAGAACCCTTCCCTGGGTGATGCACTCGATCACCTGGGGACAGAGGGATACATAGAGAGAGAGGTTCATAGGAATGCAGGGATTTAGGGCTCTCACGAAAGGACAACGCAACAACATCATTTTGCCCACGTTGCATTACCAAGAGATTGCCCCGGTCTTTTAATGAGGTTTGGTTGCATCGGTTTATCAAGCAAATCATGTACAAAAACATGCAAGCAGATTTCTCTCTTTGGAGACAAGAATAATGCTTATGGTGATGCCAAGATTTAAACATGTCACCTAAATATTTATGCATTCTGCGTTCAAGACTGTGCATTTTGTGTAAACGTCATACATTATAGATGAAGCGATCTGCATACATAACCCCATCTCACAATACAATCAGATTTACTCATAAGACAGTCCGATGAAAAGTATTTGTGTTTTGAATGTCAAAAGCATTCATTGGACTGTATGATGAAGTGAATCTGATATCTAATTACAGTTCTACATATTGTAAATGGACTGCATTTATATGGCGCTTTTATCTTTAGATGGGTGAAGCTTTACCATATGGCCTTCACCCGTTAATGCACACATTCCCGGCGGTGTCAACCATGCAAGGCTACAGCCAGCTCGTTAGGAGCCGGTTAGGTCAGGTACACATCGACACTCAGCTAGGAGGAGCTGGCAATCGACCTAGCAACCTTGCGGTCACCAGCCAGCCCGCTCTACCTACTGAGCTGCTCCCACCCACGGCAATACATAGCAATGATTTATGGCCATTTGCTATTCAGGTTTGAGTCAGGTCTCCTCAGCAAGTACACGATGTGTGGGAGTTCATTCACCTCGTTGTTGGCCAGCTGGAACCAGGGCTGTTTGCCGTAGGTGAAGATCTCCCACAGAATGACTCCGAAGCTCCACACGTCGCTCTCAGTGGTGAACTTCCTGTACATGATGCTCTCCGGGGGCATCCAGCGAATGGGCAACATGGTGTGTCCTCCCACCTACACACGCACCCGCACACGCACGCACGCACGCACACACACACACACGCACGCGCACACGCACACACACGCACGCACGCACGCACACACGCACACACACACACACACACACACACAGAAGCGTGCACAAAAGATAGACAGGCACACAGACACAGATTACGGAGAATGCCGGGTATCACCTTTCCATTCTTTATTCCGAATGGATGCTGTACCAAAGGGCACAGGATAGTGAATAAATAAAGATAATGTACGATTTTTTCTATTTATTTATTGGGTTATTTTGGTTTGTGTAAGTGTTATGACACATTTCATGTAATAATTGAGGTACAGCGAGCCACACCTGTCATGACCCCCACCTTGGAAGCCATAGAGGTGAGGCTAATTGGGAACCCCTCAATGTTTGGGCATGCAGCCAGTTTGTTTGGGATATGCGAGTTCATGAGGTAACGTAAATGCCTTATCATTTTTTCAATTGTAGTTTCTAAGGGAAATAGTTTTCCCTTAACTCTAAAGACATCAATAGATGTATGCATTGATTGAAGCCTGGTCAAACTGTATACTGAAAATTAAGAAAAAAAATGTCAGTATAATTAACTTAGATTTACGATGCTTGTCTTGAATATAATAATAAAGTACTTTGAAAGAACTAATGTTCCATATAATGTCTATAGTATAATCAAGACTATATCGTTAAACATGATATTTTAACAGAGCAGTAATAATCTAGATTTTTTTTTTATTTCCAAATAAAACTGGAATAATTGCAATCGAATCTTAACGGTTATCGTTTAGTAATTCTGCGACAGGACAAACATTAATTAATCCTGGCTCTTTCAATCTTTATAAAGACAAGCAAATTTTCTCTCTTGGATAGCCATGATATCCTGAGGAGGCCTGGCGATAACACTGAAACATGCTGCCTGAAATATTCATACAGACACGTCTCATTTGAACCACGCTGCAGAAAACACAAACAATTCTTTATTCATGATTTCACAGCGTCTCCAGCAGTGGTTCTTAGATATGCCTGTTGCAAGATTTAAAAGGATCTAAGATCAGGCTTATTAATTGTTGATTGTATATATTCTTTCCTGAATGTGAACATACTGTAGGCTACACCAGCTACAACGGTTGGAAGAAAGATCATAATACAGATAGAAAGAAGTTTGTAGTTTTAGTCGTTCTTTTCTGCGATGTGAAGCCAAGTTTTATATTGACACCATTTCTCAGTAAAACTGCCTCCCTTAAATGATTCAAACTCATTCTTTTATACTTTTCTGTGTGTGGAACCTGGAGTTATCGAAGTTTCTCTTTTGGGAAAAACCCTTCCCTTTTATTATCTCTCTTACCTTCTATCTAGTATAAAAGTTAAATCCGGTCAATTACATTACACGCATGCTTTTTGCCACCCATGCACACCTACAAAACCTTAAATTACCTCATTTGGATAGTTAAAAAAAAATGCACAAGGGCCACAAAAGGTGCAATACTATATATCATATCATTTAAGTATACTGTGCTCTTGGTCTGCAGTGATAGCAGGACCCTCCCATTTCCATCTAGTACCCTTTGCGACTGAGCAAAAGGATATAATGATGGGCATAAAGACTTGACTGTATTTGAGCTAATTGTCATATCCGGGTTTGTTTTTCGGAACTAACTAAAGAGACGTCTTCAGTGCTCGGGTATTAGGCGCTAAACAGAACAACGTTCCTCTACATAGCTGATGGAGGAGAAGTGAGGATGTCAGAGCGGACGCCCATATCATAGTACATGGTATAGATTATAATTGGTTCATTATCCATTAATCAGCGAGGGCTCTTGACTCACTCGACCCTGCATGCGGCTCCACTTCCACAGATGCCTAGCAATTGTCCTCCGGTGCACCCGTGACAAATTGTCTCTGTGGTGCCATGACATGTTTTCTGAACGCACACGGAAACGCACTTAAACGCACACACGCACGTCTCTCCCACCGTTTGTCATTACCGAATTCTCTCTTGAATTGTCTCTCTCTCTCTCTCTCTCTCTCTCTCTCTCTCTCTCTCTCTCTCTCTCTCTCTCTCTCTCTCTCTCTCTCTCTCTCTCTCTCTCTCTCTCTCTCTCTCTCTCTCTCTCTCTCTCTCTCTCTCTCTCTCTCTCTCTCTCTCTCGCTTTTCTCCTGGGAATAGGAACAGAATCCTTCGCTTGTCTTTCACCTGGCACATTTCTCTCTTCTCTCACTTCACTTCAACCTGTAAAAACGTTTTCGTTTCTCTAAGCCTTGGGCAAGCTGAGCCCTGAGGGCTTATCCAGAAACACTCAGTCACAATGCAAACATACTTAGGGCACTCTTCAGTGGACCCATATTTCTTTAAATGATTCAGAGACACACACAAACAAACTAAACTGGGGATTGGGGGAAAAAAATGTTTTTGTTTGGTTTCGGAATCGTCCGCAAACACACACGTAAAGGGACACTTCACTGTGTTGTTGATTGTGTCTTTAGACCTTGGAAATAAATGGAGGTTGTTCATGGACTCTGTATGGTGTCCTCATTGACAACAGTCAGTGGACTGACTGAGCTCCAGGAATAATGACGCTTGTGGGTGCAAAGCTATAACTTATCAGCTTACGTTAAAAGAACAATACAGAGCTTCATTATCTGTCTCTTTTTGTTTTCTAATGCCTGCTGGTAGTGTCTGTGTGTGTATGTGTTTGTGTGGGTGGGTGTGTATGTGTTTGTGTAGATTCACTGGTTGAATGGACTAGCCCCCTTGGACCAGAATGGCTTCCAAATGAGCCTGCTATTTATTGGTCCTCAGTATTTGGAAGCAAATGGCATGCATGGTAAATAGCGTTGTGCACTTTCGCTGACCCCTCTGTATTGGATATCTCCTGGTTAATTCAGACATATGGCCGTGCAGCCCTCTCCAGCAAGTCAACTAAGCACAGTGCTCGTTGTGTTCTGTCAGACTGCAGGGAAATAGCCTGCGCATTAAAGAGAATTACTGTGGTGAAATTAAAATCTTCGACCTCTTTCCCCGTCTCCTTTCCTTCACTGCGTACGTGCGACTGCAGAATTAGAGACCTCGGATGCATGTTAAGCAGAAGCGGATTTCTGCCCTCAAAGAGGAAGTACACACACGAACATGTGTGTGCAGGCCAGCACAAACCTCCATTAGTATTGCCAAGTTCATGTGTTTGTTCGTGTGTGGGAGAGAGATTGTGTGTGTGTGTGTGTGTGTGTGTGTGTGTGTGTGTGTGTGTGTGTGTGTGTGTGTGTGTGTGTGTGTGTGTGTGTGTGTGTGTGTGTGTGTGTGTGTGTGTGAATGTGTGTGTATGCATGCAGGTCGTACCGTTTGAATACAAATGTGTCTCATTGTAAGTCTTCCCCATTGTGTTCATTTTTGTGCTCAGTTAATATTCTAGCAGGCATGTGTGCATATAAGGATGTGCGCTGCACTTGCGTGCGTGAGTGTGTTTGCTTGCGTGTTTGTATGGAGGTTATATACCTGCTACGAAAGCTACCGTATATGCCTGCATTGCTTTGATACTGTCAGCATATTTCTGCATGTGACTGCGGTGGAGACAAGATACGATTGGCAGGTTGTCAACAACAGAAGCTTTCAGAATATTTTTTCCCCTTTAGTTGTACCTGCATGAGAATCCAGGGCGGTTACCCATCATTCATGGTGAACCTGTCCACGTGACCACTTAGATCCTTCATGTGCAGTATTTGTATTCAAAACAGCGAATAGCAATCCAATCACTGATGAACCTTTTCCCTTATCTTTGACTCAACTCGGCAGTCATAATTCCTGTTCTCAACGTGCAGAATACATATAATAGTCTTTAACTCAACCAGTTCCTATTTAAATGTACAATAAGGAATAATGGCTCCTTTAACGTTTGATTCTTTAGAGTGTTTCTACTGCTTTATGCAGCACATTAACTGGTAACTACAGTACATATTAACCCCCTAAAAGTAAAATAAAAATACGTTTTTTTTCTCCAATGGAACCACCAGCTGGACATTTAGGAAGGCATTAGAGGTAAAATAGACCACGGGAGCTGCTTAGGGAAATGGGGCAAGATGGAGTCATTGACATTTACTGCCAAATACAAATGATTTCCCAACACGCCAATTAAAGTGCTTGGAGAGTCTGCTGAATATCCCTCTGAGTCTCTGTTATTGTGCTCCAGAAACATAAACTTGTTCTGGAGGGCCAGAAGTGTGTGCACAGCATGGAAAAGTACATTATATATTTAAGCATCTTGGGCTCCGTGGCTCATTACAATATGATGACTTTGACCAAAAGAATAAGAAAAAGTAATGGAATTCTATCGATGCAACTTACTAAACTCACCCGATAATAGTCTGTGCTGTAGATATCCCTGGACATCCCAAAGTCTCCGATCTTCACCAGAAGTCCGTTGCCCACCAGACAGTTCCTGGTTGCTAGGTCGCGGTGCACAAAGTGCTGGGAGGCCAGGTAGATCATCCCAGCGGCAATCTGGCTGGCAATGTGCAGCATCTGGGACAGGCCCAGCTCCCCATTGGTCTGCAGGGGCTGTCCATCAACCAGGATAAGGGCATCCGGCCCATGGGCTCTGCAGAACACAAGTACGAGGTGGGCGGGAAAGAGGAGGATGGGGCGGAGGGTTAGGGAAACAGAGTTAATTGTGGAGTTACTAAATAACCATAGGAGCCGTTGAACTGAACCCATCACAGATAATATCCACAGGAAAACTCCTTGTGGAAACTATGAAGGGAGTACATTTTTAAATCATAAACAAAATGAGAGGCCATTATGATTATATGAAAACGGCAGGGAGACTACGGAGTAAATGATCCAAGCTGGGTGATATCCTGCTCTACTGCAGAGGAAGGACTGGCAATAGACCCAGGACAAAGATTGGTTGCTGGGATGGCCTTAGGCTATAGGTCATAACCACTGGGCACTGTCACACCAAAATTGTACCGGGGGCGAAAATGGGTACAATTTACGTAATCCGCCTACGTAATCCGTGTCGGAACATTACGTCATTGATCGACGCGATTGTCCGTTGCCAGGCAGGTTTCAAAAAACATTTGCGCTCATCAAGACGAAATAACATAATACAGATAACACTTGTTTTTACTTTATATTTGTGTTGTATTGAATTTAGCTAGAAAACTGAGTGTTTAAAGTGTATCGTAGTTTATATTTGTATTGTATTTAATTGTTTAATCGAATTTAGCAAGTAAACTGAGTGCTTAAGGTGTATCGTAGTCTAGCTAGCTTGTGTTCATTTAATTTAGATAATAGACGTCATCGTTCGACGCGATTGTCCGTTGCCAGGCAACGTGCAACGCGATCATCAGTTGCCAGGCAGGTTTGGAATTTTCGAACGCGGATTACGTAGGCGGTACAATTTTCGCCCCCAGTACAATTTTGGTGTGACAGCAACCCTAATAAGTGTCGATGATTATTTACACTGGGTAACACAGCTAACTTGAATTGAGGTGCAAACTATTTGACATCATGCAGTCTATAACGTTGTTCCTTGTTGACAAAGTTTAAATTGAGTCACTTGCTTGTTTTGTTATGCATTGCGATACATATAATATTTGATCATTTTCATATTCATTTAATCACAAAAATATTTTGACTTGTAATATTCTTTGTGTGTATAATAATCTAAATAAATGGACGGACATAGATACATGTTAAAGATAATATTTTAGACCTTCGGCCAGGACACTAGAGAACGACAAGACCATATTGTTTATATCTACCACGGTCTGTGCACACATGCATCCATTCCTCCAGCCACTGTTGCTAAGTTAAATCTTTCAAAGCTCTGAAAAAAAAAGTCTATTAATATCTCCAGAATGATGTGGGAGAGAACTGTGTAGGCAACACATTTCCGGAAAATTATTATTTTTTTAAACAATAGATTCCTCTGTGAGACAAATTCAAGTCCAACGCTTGAGGTAATATCTCTAATACAAGGCGTCTGGCATTTGGCTTTATTAGTCGTGAGTCACCGATGTGAGTCAGCCTTAAAGATGGAGCCCGGGGGGTAGCTGTCAGCCTATTTTAGTGCAAGCAAAAGGCATTGTACTTTGTACATAACTTCTCGGGGAGGAAGACAGTAAAGGCTTGTGTGTTCGGAATGATTCAATGGCCAACATGAGTGAGGCAGAGAACAAATAATCGATAGAGCGGTGGCTGAGGTGTGTGGTCGTCGGATGGTGTTATGATCTGTGTCGCGGCCTGCAGCCGCTAGGGGCCAAGCTAACCCGAGGTGACAGTCTAGCGCCTCCGAAGCCACTTCTTCAGTGTTTGTTGTGTCTGAAACCCCCTTATTAATGTCTGAGGGTTTCTTTATATTGGTGTCGGTTCTTATTTGTTTGTGTGTCTCTTACGTGTCTGTGCGTGTGCATCACTGCCCTTGCTTCACTGGGCTCAAGTCACAGATACTGCTAGTATGAAGATCAGACATACCATTACCTACACACATAAAGTACATAACCACACAAACTTTGTGTGTGTGTGTCTCTGTGTGTGTGTTTATGTGTGTATGCATGTGTGAGGGTGTAGGTTTGTGGGGGAGGGAGGGGGGGAAACTGAATGCCAGTGCATGCCAGTGGGATTATGTGTGTGTGTGTGTGTGTGTGTGTGTGTGTGTGTGTGTGTGTGTGTGTGTGTGTGTGTGTGTGTGTGTGTGTGTGTGTGTGTGTGTGTGTGTGTATTTGTATAGAGCAAGGCAATCGCTGCATGCTAAATTAGCAGTGTCCTGAATGATTTGATGCCAGTACTTTAATGGAAACACAATTACCAGGCTGAAATTAACTTCCAAGTCACCAAGAGACAGAGTGTCACTGTGCCCACACACACACACACACACACACACACACACACACACACACACACACACACACACACACACACACACACACACACACACACACACACACACACACACACACACACACACACACACAAAAGCATGCATGTCTCATGTGTGCCAAACACTGCAAAACATCCTGGCAGTGACATTCAGAAGTACAGACTTTCTCTAATTGTGATGACTCGTAGCACTTGCAATAATCGTCTAAACCCAAGCACTGGCGCAACACAATTTATTCCATTATTCATTCTATTTTATGTGCTTCCGTTTTGGATTGGACCTTATAATCAAAGAAGGTTATCTTACTCAACCATAATAATGCTTGCAATATAAAGTGATAGTGTTATTTATTCTGTGTCAAATCTTTTCTTTTGCCTATTATGACTCATTGTTCTGATTATTATTATTTTCATCATCTAGAATTTGAAGCCAGATCCATAATGGGTTTGGTGATGAATTATTTCAGTATTGCGTTACCTATTCGAAAACACAGCAACATTCAACTTGACAAAAACAATTGAGTTACAATTGGCCTTGAAAAGCTAAAAAAAAAAACGAAGAAAAATACGGGCTTTTCCCTTTGGCTTTACACAGTGGGGATGATTGCTGCTGTTCTTGTCGAGTCTCTGTTGAAGCTCTTAGGGTGCAGCACAGAGGAGACTGGAGAGATAATGGTTTTTTTGTGTAGCTTCCAGCGCTCTAACTGGGTGTATTTGCTTTGTTCCCCGAGACGGCCTCATCCATCAATCACCCGCTCAGAGCCGCGTTTACAGGGAACGCTCTTGCCTTTTTTACATTTATTTTATACCGGAGGTTGGCGTGCAACCAAGGAGAGTCTTGCATTAGCGACGGCCTCTTGCCGTTGCGTACGCGTAGCCCCGTGTGGTCAGGGTCACAGAGCTCCAGCTGTGAAGGAAGATGATTTAAAGGTGTTGTTGTTGCGTGTTGTTTGTGTGTTTTCTTTGCCAGGCAGGTCACACCGTCCTTGGGCAAGCACATATGTAACGCGGACAGAAATAGAACAGGCGCCATAAGCAGGGTGGGTACTGATGCGGTACGCGGTACACTTTTTACAAGTTAGGCTATGATATATATAGACATACTTTTCAAATACTTACAAAACCAAGCAACGCTTTGAGCCTCCTCATTATTCTGTACCGCTGCTAATTAACTGCAAACGAGCTTGTCTTGTGCGTGCGTCTGTCTCCAAGCACAGGACAAGACAAAGACTCGGCAGTGCCTTATCCGTCACTGCCTGACAATCAATGCGGGGGGGGGGGGGGGGGGGGAGAGAGAGAGAGAGAGAGAGAGAGAGAGAGAGAGAGAGAGAGAGGGCAGTAGCGAGAGAGGGTGCGATAGAAAGCGGTTCCAGGAGAATTCGAGTAATGGCCCAACAACGGACACTATTTTGAGACAAAAGGTGAACTGGATGCGGGCGTTGTCTGAGGGGCCGCCCCCCATGCCACTCTGTCACTCAGCACGGACCTGCCTTGTTCCCACAGAGACCCTCATCCATCAGTCACAGGAACGGGGGGGGGTGGGGGGTCAGGGTGGAGACTCTACAACTCTATAATGAAGATGAACCAACCTGCGCGCTGAGATGGACCTTTTCTTTTTTTTTGGTGGGGGGGGGGAGGGAATTGGTTTCAGATTGTAACGTTACAATGGCGATACAATCTGAAACAGAGGTAATCTTTAAGACGAATGAAAGCAAAGGATCTTTCAAGTTGGATACATTTAGTTCAAGAGGGGAGGAGGGTCGCAGAATTGGGTGTTGTTCATAGGTGGAGGTAATTGTCAGTCTTCAACATATAGTTCACCTTGTGTTCATTTATCACTAAGTGTCTGCGGGCGGACCGAGTTCACGCAGCCACAGCTGGCTGTGTCATGGCTCAATCAGAGGTGGCCCACTCAGCTTCCACCTTGCTTCTTATAGTATCAATCGTTTTTTTTAAATAATCATAATTCATAATACTATAAATTGTTATGGGTCTCATCTGACGAAAAAATGATTCCCACATTTGTATCCGCTAGGTTAAGACTGTGATAATCAATGCAAAACAACGTTGTGTTCAAGAGATTTCATCCTATTTCTTGCCAACAGAAGAATACTTTCATTGTTGGTGTTCCAGAGGCTTCCATATAGTTCTCAGGTCCTCAGCAGTATCTCTAAAGACGGCTATCTCACATTTCTACCCCATTTCATCCTTTAATAAAATGAGTGGAAAGCAATAGATTATGGTGGGCGGAGAAGAGGGTCGATTATGACACAGGCTGCAGATATCGGATAGACATATAAGTGTATCAGTTATTCTGTAAGCAATGATTGGATTCTTGGAATTGTCGACGCATCATTGCTGTGATATAAAATTTACATTAAAAGACTGCAGACCAGAGCCAAGAGGACCTTTGAGACAAACCGTTTTCTCACCGATAAAAAACTTTGTTTTCATACTCTTGGTGGTAAAAAATCTTTCTTTAAGAAAACATCCAAATACACAGCTGTAGACATTTTGGCCAATGAGAGGGGAACAGAAGATAAAAGACCCCAATGCATCCCTAGTAATGTTAGGGTAGGCTATTTATTTTAGAAGCATTTCTTGTCATATTTGTTGAAATTCTCTTTACATCCCGATCCTAAGCAATAAATCAAAAGCCGACAAAAGAAATCATGTATCTGTGGCTGTTGCGGGCCTGTTATAAGCTTGCCTAATTATTACATTCGGCCCGAATGAAATGTTGGATGACCTTCCTATCTGACTATCTAGCTACAGTGGTGGCAAAAGTAAACACATCCTTTATTAAGTAGAAGTACTGATACTTGTGTAAGAAAATACTCTGGTAAAAGTACTGCATCAACTTCTTTACCTAAGTAAAAGTGGAAAATACAGGCTCTGAATTGTAATGCAAGTATAAAAGTAAAAAGTTTCCCTCTGATATTTCTACCAGCTGTTTCTGTGCAAAGGGCTATGTTTTGCACTGTTGTGTTAATTTTCTACATGTCTTTTGTCTGTGTTGTATTGTGTTGATCAAATGGAGTCAGCTCTCATTCAAATAAAATAATTTACTGAAAATAATGAACAGATTTCTTCGCTCCAATGCGAAATCGGTTTTCAATGTCAGCAACATAACTCAAAACATTATGATCAAAACGAGAACAAACTTCTGGTATAATTACGCCTTAAAACTCTTGTTAGTAATTCCCTCATCTCTACAGGTCTTCAAAAAGCTTCTCAGGTTGGCACAAGACACAACGCATTCACCCAAAATCGTTGTTCGAGCCGACAACTTCCAACGTTTATCTTAAATAAGCTCATGAACTGGGAATGTCTTATCTCTGCTCCAAATCTTCCCCGTCTGCAATGTTTGCTGGTTCACTTTAATTCATCCTCACTCGCTACTAGCTCTCCCAAAGATGCCATTTCTGCTCATTGAAGTCTCCCTTTTGACACCGGCTTCTACGTCATTTTCGTCTTGTATCATCTGTCGTAAGTGAGGTGCACCGATGGTTACACCAAGGGATCCTCTTTGCTATGCATTATTGTCCCATGCATCTTTATTGAAATCGGTCTTGATGTTGGGAAGGCGTGCAAAATAATTATGCAAAATAGACATTATCAGTCTGAGGGCAGTTGCATTATCCATGCACCACGGTTAGGGCAATTAACAGATGCTTTATCCAAAATGACTTCAGCAGTTCATACACACATTGACACATCGACGGCGGAGTCAACCATGCAAGGCAACAATCAGCTCTTCGGGAGCTGTTAAGGTTGGGTGTCCTGCTCAGGAACAACTCGAGCCTGGGAATCAAACGAGCAACCTTTCGGTTACAAGTCAACCCTTTATACCTTATGAATTCTCCATCAAATCTTTAATGGATGTTGTTTCCATCAAGGTCAAGGATGAGTGGTCAGGAAAGGACATAGGAATTAATTAATTTGACTATTAGACCAGAGTAGGGGCCTTCCAAAAGGCTAGGCAGATCCATTGCTAAAGCTAGCAAGAGAGGCACATGATTCAACCCGGTATCACGCGATTTCGTGCTCATGCACACAAACGTTAATCTGTGCGCATCGTGTCCCAGATCACGATTGTCCGACTTTTTTAGTGCTGCAAAGAACGAAATGTAAACCAATGCATTCTGAATGGGAGCGTTCTCCGGCAATTAACGTCGTTTTTGAGGAGGTCTGCTTACAAATCAGAAATGTTGACATATATATAACTAGATGATAATATATACAGATATATAAATAGAGGGTGCACTGTACTATCTGCGCTCACCCATTCTGAAGCTTCTCTCTCTCTGTCCCTCCCTTTCTCTCTTTCTCTCTCTCGTTTCGTTTTGTGGAGCACGTCAATTGTCGGAGAACGCTCCCATTCAGAATGCATTGGTTTACATTTCGTTCTGTGTAGCACTAAAAAAGTCGGACAATCGTAATCTGGGACACGATTCAATAGATTAATAACGTTTGTGCGCATGAGCACGAAATCGCGTGATACCGGGTTGCATGATTTGGGGCAGTGTCTTTGGAGGGAGGCCTGAAGGGAGGGGTAGGATTTTGTAGTTGGATACTTTCAAAATGTAGCTTACTCTGGCAGGCTCCTCTAAACTGCCTACCCCTGGCTTTAATCTTTTGGAGTAGAGTCATGAAGCCACTTAGCTAACAATGTGTACCTTTTATCCTCGAGGATAGATTAAAGATAAATACAGAGAGGGCAGGATAGGGTTGTGCTTAGCGGTGTTTGACTCACAGCCGTAAGGTTGTGGGTATTTCGAAAAATCCAATCCTTGAGCAAGACCCCTTAGCCTTCCCTGCCCATTAACAACTTATATCAAAACAAATCACTGTAAGTTGCTTTGGATAAAAGCATCCGCTAAATTGATTAATCCCAGAATCCATGGTAAAAGATAAACTGTTCCTCTTACCGCCCCATCCACAACCCTACCTTCAAGACCCAGCCCCCCCCCCCCCCCCCGCCCCCACTAAGGCGGACCCCCAGCGGCAACTCAGGGTGTGAACCCACCTGAGGAACTTGTTCAGGTCGCCGTGCTTCATGTACTCGAACACCATGATGAGGGGGTCCCCGTCCACACACACGCCGTAGAACTTGACGATGTGCTCGTGCTGCAGGTTGGTGAGCAGCTCGGCCTCCCGCTGGAAGTCCTTCCTGGCCGCCAGGGTGGGGTCCTTCAGGGTCTGGGCGGAGACGGACAGAGAGCGTGTGAGCATAGCCATATCCACATGGACGCCCGCCTTGGCCTTTGGATCGAAGGTCGACTTATTGCCATCGCCATACTGGAAATAGCAAAGACTCCTCCCGGAAACATATACTACCAATCGGGGGAGCAGTGTTTTTTTTGTATAAAAATCATCTTTACATTTCTCAACCGATATCAATGCATCACTTTTATTCAAGGCTTTTTGCAGAAAAAATACAATATTTTTTACGATGAATATCAAAATGACTGATTGAAACCGGTTGCGAAAACTGCGCTTTTTATCCAGGAAAATCTCAGCTCCCCCATCTACTTGGCTTTGTTTAAAGGCCAGTCATGGCGTCTCAAGTTTTGCGGCCCCTTTGGCGTATCGCAGCAACAGGTTGAGGCCGCAAATGCGGCGTCTATGTATACGTGTCTACGTGTCTGAGAGTGTGTGGGGGAGAGTGTGAAAGCCTCTATTCTAAAAGGAGCGATCTCGGTGTGTTTAAATGCAGCCTTTTTAAAATCGATTTCAGTCAGATGCTATAAAAAAAAACAATGACTTGACCGACAGATCAAGACACCTAACCCAACAGTTGTGCAAACATTTTCATGAAGATATAATATATAGGTAAATACTTTCGATGCTGCACGCATCTTGTATGGATAACCCAAAGGAGGCTTTTAGCGCTGGTATCGAGTCTGTCCCTAGCCTTCTTCGGTGCTGTAGAAATAGTTGCTTTCTAAGTCCTCCGGCTTGCATCCATCCAGGTGTGCTACATGTTGTGTACCCCTGGGGTGAACCAACAGCACAGCAGCCAGTCCTCCGCAGGTGAAGAGCAACAGCAAACAGAGAGGGGCTTTTGCCTTTTACGATAGCGGGATCTGCCATGGATGCCCTGGGGGGTTCTGAGATGGGGAATAGCTATTTTTTTATAAATATTTATCTCTGAACAAAAGATCATCAGGAGAATAACGGCGGCGTAGAGAACTCGGGGAAGATGTGGGAGGCGCCGATGAGAACCCACAGACTCATATGCACTGCCCATAATACTATACTGCCTTTTGCTACTGCAATCTCCTTCCCACAGTGGCTTCGGCTGTCATGTTTTTGAATATCTTTCTACGACGATATGTGTGGCCAACAGAATCACTAGGCTTTCCATACCCAGAACCACCTCGCTCTCTCTATCTCTCTCTCCTCCATGGATCTCAAATGTGCATTCGCATAGCTTAGCATAAACATAACCTTTCCCTAAACAACCTCTCTCTCTCTCTCTCTCTCTCTCTCTCTCTCTCTCTCTCTCTCTCTCTCTCTCTCTCTCTCTCTCTCTCTCTCTCTCTCATTTGGTTTCAGTGTTTTCATGTCTCTAGCTGTATCTGGCCTACCAGACTCTCTCCCTGCACTGTATTGCAAGAACATTGTCAGGGATCTGACCAAATCATCAGAATCATTGTACCCAATCAGAAAGTCTGAAACCAAAAAAGTGTCAATATGTAACAGACCATTTTACCTCATCGAGCGATGGTCTCTCGCCCTCGTTCAGTGGTTGTGATGAGCATTTAGGCTTTTAAAGCCACTGCCAAAAAATGAAAGAACGTTCCCTTTTCAAGGGCCAAGTTTGTTATGACTATAGTTAAATATGGCAGAGTCTCTCAACAGGAGTATAATTTTCAGTTGAAAGCAAATATATTTTAGGGAGAATACGCATAAGAAAAAGAGAGACTTTTACCTGCTTCTACTTATCCATGCAATTTGGTAAAAAAAATAGATGACTATCAAAGACTGAGTGAGTCTTTTGATGTGAACCAAATCGCAGACAGTTTCAAAGCACTTAAGTGCATAGTGCACGTGTGTGTCAATATATTGCTGTGTGTGTGGATAACGGTACATATTCTAAGCATCCTTCATCCTGCACTGCAGTTCCTGTGGCTCACTGAAAGGGAGAGCGTGCATGCTTGTGTGCGTGTGTGTGTTTGAGTGTGAGTGAGTGAGTGAGTGAGTGAGTGAGTGAGTGAGTGAGTGAGTGAGTGAGTGAGTGAGTGAGTGAGTGAGTGAGTGAGTGAGTGAGTGAGTGAGTGTGCTAATGCATACGTGTGTTTTCCCCCGAAAAAGCAAGAATCTGCAGGTAATAAATGTCATGCGTGGGTACATCTTGCGGGCGGGTTACAATAACATTGAGTGAAAACCCAATCGATTAACCCACACCTGTTTTATATACTTATACTGACCTTTCCAGGTCGGTATAAGCGTCTCCCTTTAATATGTACCATCCACATGCCTCAGTGTTATCTGGTGGCAGGAGACTAACTTTATTGAGCACTGTGTTTTTGCACTGTTTGGATCATTTAGGCATCATATTTAATTGACTTCTCAGTGTTGTTCTGTTCTCTCTGTAATATTTGTGTTCCTCTCGATATGACAGGGAAATGGGTTTGTGCGTGCTTGATGGTTCAACTGAACAAGAACGTGGCTATTCCACTACATGCATTTTTGTTATGTGTGTGTGTGTGTGTCTCTGTCAGTCATACCAATCCTCATTTGTTTGCCTTTGTTTGATATACCGCCTGCCCTTTGCTCTTGGATTAGGCCCACACACAAACACACACACACACACACACACACACACACACACACACACACACACACACACACACACACACACACACAGTTGTCTCAAATACTGAAATGTAACACACACACACTAATACGCAGTTGCCTCAAATACTGAAATGTAACACACACACACAAACACATGCACGTACCTTGACGGCCACCAGCATTTTGTCTTTAGTGGGGCTCAGGTTATAACACTCTGCCAGAAAGACCTTGCCGAAGGCCCCCTCGCCAAGCTCCCTCTTCAGGATGATGTCACGCCGCTTAATGTGCTGCACATCTGCGATACGAGGGCGAGAGAGGGCAAAACAGACAGAGAGAGAGAGAGAGAGAGAGAGAGAGAGAGAGAGAGAGAGAGAGAGAGAGAGAGAGAGAGAGAGAGAGCAGTTTAATGGTT
>NC_082390.1:16502097-16514597 GCF_031168955.1 Gadus macrocephalus
AAAAAAATCTTTTTCACAAAATTAAGCCGTGGCCCTTTTCAGCATGTTAAAAACCCGCCAGGCCGTCGAAAGTCAAACAATTTGCTCAAAGGCTATTATAAAAGTTGAGTAGACGGGTAAAGGAAGGGGTCCAACGCGGTCTTAGACGACAAGCCCAGTATAATTTCATGTTTCCCTCAATGCCTGCATCAAACAAAACAACCAAATATATGATTTGTCTCGTCTCCTACTGCTGAGTCTCGTCTGTCTCGAGAACAACATTTGAAGCCTTGATGTTGAGTTCTACTGTGGTTGAAACGTATTGTGCTTCTTGCCAGTCTATATTCCATCAATTATTCAGTACATTTTTGGGGTGGGCAAGACTTCTGAACATTTTGCAATTAGATCAGCTATCCCATCAGAGAGACTACACTTATGTATTGTATACCCATCCTATAGCATTTAGTCACTCACAAAGCTGCATCATGATAGCCAAAACTAAACAATACAACAACCCAAATGAACAACAATATATATTTCAACATAGGAATGGAGTGAATAATAATATAAATACCCTATAATAAGTTATAATTATTTAGCATTTATTATAAGAGGCACATCATAATAGTACAATATTATAACCTTATCACTGTTTTCAGAATAAGAATCATAAGGAGATGTAATAATAAGTAATAATCTAAATCTATGATTGCCATATAAAACAGGCTGCAGACTGTTAGTGCTTGTAGAAATTGTAGTTCATTGTTGTATTGGTCATGATGGAAAGATCTGTCTTTGCCAGCGATTAAGCCACTCTACAATGGCTGGTCACATTGCTATGTTTGTTTATTTTCTCAATGCTGCCGTCATGTCACAGCTGTTGAACAAATGGGCCATTGTTTTTTGAGAACAAAATGGACGACAAGAGGCTAGTAATTAGAGTGTGAACTCTGTTTGATGCTGATAAACGTAAAGCGTCCAGAACATAATGAATGATTAATTGGAGAGAATGTATGAATGTGTGCATAAATGTAATCTCTTCAATATTTGAATTAGGGAAGAGAAATACTAAATCAATACAAAACAGCAACTAATTCAGCCTGTCAGAATTTAGCATGCAGAGCTAAATTACTGTTGCTCTGCGAAACAGTGTAAGCTTCTCAGCAATTGATGGCGTCTGCTCATTGGGAGTCAATGGGAAGATTGAGCTTGTGGTAATCGATGTTTTAGCATCAAGCTCAACTCCGTCATTGGACCAGGTGATGCCTTTGTCATTTGCTGTCTTCCTGCATGCGTTAATATTACCTTTATAATTCATGGCTGTCAGAAAATTGGCAAGGGCACACACACACACACACACACACACACACACACACACACACACACACACACACACACACACACACACACACACACACACACACACACACACACACACGGTGTGCATGTACCAATTTTTATGCATTTTTAATGACAGCAGCAGCCTCTAGATTATTGAAAATATAAGTGCAAAGTGGGAAAAATAGCAAGGGGGTAGAGAGTAATTGGTGTTTGTGATGCGGTGTTTGTAGAATATAATAAAGCATTTATTGTTCTCCTTGAGCATATTTGCCCTCTGAGCAGTGGAGTCCCAGCCCCATAGTGCTGCTGCAGGGGGGTAAAGCCATGTCTCCTAGCGAAGCATTACTCTGACACTGGTGTCACTGGGTGTGGTAGGAAACCAGAGAGCCCGTGGGGAACCCGGGGGGAATCGGATGTGAGCGCATTAATTGATTTCTTAAAAAAAAAAAACATAAACATATAGTTCGGAATTTAGCAATTTTCAAGGATGGCATTAGATGTGAGGTTGAATGTCTGGGATTGGATAATTTACGCAATCTATTTCAGAGGTTTTATGGCTATAAAATGCTATGGAGTCTACTTCAGTGTGTTTCTGTTTGAGTGTTATGTCTGCACGTGCGGCCGTGCATGTGTGTGTGAACATGCGCGTGCACGTGTATGTCTGTGGGCGTGCATTTGTGTGCATGCATGCGTGTGTGTGTGTGTGTGTGTGTGTGTGTGTGTGTGTGTGTGTGTGTGTGTGTGTGTGTGTGTGTGTGTGTGTGTGTGTGTGTGTGTGTGTCTCAGCGGGGGTACATACAGGTGGCGGGCTTGTTGCAGCTGTGCCCGTGCCTGAAGTACTGGGGGTTCTCTATGACGGGGATGCGGGTCATGCCGATGACCACGGCGTCGGCGCTGGCGTCCAGCGTGCAGGGGCTGATGATGCCGTGGTTGACGTGGTGCAGGGGGCTGGCCGAGTCTTCCTCGCCACTTATCACCGCCACGGGACCTGGGCAAAGGGAAGAGGGGGAGAGGGAGAGGGGGAGGGAGAAGGAGGGGGAGGGGGAGGGGGAGAGGGAGAGAGAGAGAGAGAGGGAGAGAGAGAGAGAGGGAGGGAGAGAGAGAGAGAGAGAGAGAGAGAGAGAGAGAGAGAGAGAGAGAGAGAGAGAGAGAGAGGGAGAGAAATTGAGAGAGAAAGATGGGGGGAGGGAGAGAGAGAGCGGAAGCGAGAGAGAGAGAGTAAGTACAAAGAAGAGGCGTAAACAGAAGGTTGATGGTTCAATCCCCATTGGCATCAGTCAACCTGTCTGCATCCATGAGCAAGAGGCCTAACTCCTCCTTGCTCATGAATGAATTTGTCAAAAATGCAGATTTAGGAAAGCCTGTTTCCTTCAGTAATCGTTCTTTATCAGTATTTCCCTGCTGGGATAATTAAGTTGTCTTATATAATTCATTGCCCTTAATGGTTAATGGATAAAGAGCAAAAACGTGTCCAACAGAGTGAGCGTATTAAATGATAGTGAAGTAGAAACATTATAGTGATCGGTCCAGGGCTACCCAGACCAGTCCAACAATGCATGCAAGCGATATCGGGAGGTGTCGAAAACCAACATTGTTTGGAAGGGATGGACAGCGGGATCCGAAAAAGTGAAATAACCGTAGCAAGCAACCTAGCAACATTACAACATAACTCAGTCTTGGCAGGACTAAGGGCCTGTAGGGGTGTGATCTGAGTCCCCCCCTAATCCCCCGGGCTGTTGTGTGTGGTTTATGCTTCCCCAAAATCCATAACACCTTAGCTTTATCCAGCTGAATGTGATTGCAGAGTATTTCACGGCACACCATTTTCCTGATGCTTAATGCACACCTTGATAACCCTTAATAACACAATTATAATTAAACGACAGCTTTTTGTCATTTGTCTGCTGTATCAAAATGACAGACTGTATTGGCACACTGTTATACCCGTTATATAACCTACTAATAATGTTTGTTTTCCGTGTCCCTTTGTAAGATGCTAGGTTGTTTACAGCACGCAAAGCCTTTGTGACTTTCAGTTGTTCGGCGCGCAAACCCATCAACCATCAACGCGCTACAAAATGAGAAAGGGCGGCCCACCGCAGTTTGACTCGTCGACAGCGTTAATGGATAGGAAAAGCCCAGAGGGACGCCTTTGTGGCCCACAAATGTGCTGTTGTTTCTCCTTTCCTTGCATCTAATTGTTTCGGCGTGATTCTCCTTCTCCACCCGCTCCCAGAGTGATCTTACATCCGCACGCGTGGCTCCTCCCCGACGCGTCCCCGCGGACCCCGGGAGTCTCGCATCGCGTGTCGGCACGCCAGATGCGAAGCCGCCGCCGGGAGGGAATAGAGTCTCCAAGGCAGGAAGGCTGAGTAACAAACAGCCCCCTCCATCAGCCATCCCCCCCTCCCCGTCCCCGTCCCCGTCCCAACGCCTTCTGTTGTACCCTGTCCCGCCCAGACGCCCGAATACCCTCACATATGGGAACAGGGGGAAACATAGGTAAGGATTGTTGGGGCCCGATGCAAGGGAATAGGAGAGAGAAAGAGAGGGAGAGAGAGGGAGAGAGAAAGAGAGAAACACCATTAAGCCCCTCGCAAATGTGTGATGTCACTCTTTAGATTACAAAAAATGCCAGGGGTCGGCACAGGAAGAGAGAGGGCAAGTGAGAGGGAGAGATAGGTAGGCACAAATTGAGAGAGAAGGGGTGTGAGAGGAGGCGTGAAAGGGAGAGAGAGAGAGAGAGATTTATCGTATGGGAGGGTGAGTTTAGAAAGGTACTTGAAACATTAACCTCGCGGTACTTTGGCTGACGGATACAGTCTTTGTGTCCTACGCTTAATGGAGGACAGAAAAGCGATGGTTGGGAAGAGGAGGGAAGGACTCAAAATAGGACGAGAGGGGAGAGCAAGAGAGGGGAAGAAGGAGAAAGAGATAGAGAGAATGAGAGAAAGAGAGAGAGAGAGGGGGGACGGTAGACAGCTAAGCTGAGGGCAGGGAAAGGAAGGGCCAAGGGAACGGGCACTCCATTTCTGGGTGGCATGCTGGACATCAACCTGATTTGACTGTGAGCGACAGTCTGTTTGATCAAGGAGTGTAGCCCTCTCAACGGGAGAGCGAGAGAGAGCGAGAGAGCAAGAGAAAGAGAGAAGGGGGAGTACAATAGTAGCGGGAACAAGATGGAGATGTACAGTAATGGCCAGGGACAGCACGATGCGGTGGTCATCTTTGCGGGACGCTATTATTATTATCTGGGCTCACAATGGCCATTTTTCTATCTGAACGGTTGACCAGTTCACCCCCACAATCCCCGCACAACCCCCCTTATGTAATGCACCCCATGCATGGCGGAGCACGTTAAAACTTTAGTAAATGAACAGGGACAGCTCCATTAATGATGAGATGGGCGGGGCGGAGCTGCAGGGAAAGTGTGTGCATGTGCATGGTGGGGATGGGGGGGGGGGGGGTGGGGGGTTGGGGGGGGTTAAGGAGAGGTTAAGGAGAGGGGCAGGTCTATAATTGGACAAAGAGATGGAGAATTACACCACTTGCGCTGGATTGTCAGGGGTAAACCATTAATATTATCTGAAAACGAAGGCTAAATTTAGCCTTCACACAATTTTTCAACCCAAGCACCGCACACATCTTTCAAATGCACCACAAAGCCAACCACTTGTTGCGTTCCGCCCAGAAAACCGACAAGTGAGCCAGCCTTGCTGGCTCACTTGCATACCAAATGTTTCTTACATTCTTTGCTGCATTTTCAATTTTTCAATATCATTCAAGTTTTATAATAAATTATTAAATTACAAATAAGTGCAAAATGGGCTTAATGTTAAGTTGAACCATGGTCATTTGAATCAATGCTCAAACGATACCAAATCAACAAATGAACTGCATATGTTTTTGCATTCTGTGATATACCGTGTTTCTAGTTAAGAGTTTTGCTCGGTTTCCGGAGGATTCATCAAGGCCGAACGCAACCTCATTTCATATTCTGATGATTTATCCTTTCTTAAAGATGGGGCAAACATCAAGACAACTCTGGGACTTAGAATCGACCCTGTAATTAACAGGCCAATCAGCAGACCTCGGTAATACATTGGCTAACCTAACCTCAACATCCTTGAAACTAAACCTCACCATAGCCAAACATCAACTGACCTAACGTAAACCAACACTCACACTGCACAAATATGCAATTTTCCTCTGAGTATAAATAAAAAAAAAAAATTGTTTTTTTTGAAGGCCAAGATGGCAGATATATATAAAAACACAGCAAACAAAGGATATTGAGAAGATCAATGTGTAAAATACAATTTTTTTCCCCCCACTGCAGTAAAAACTGTCTTTTTTTGATTTGCTGTAAATCGATTCCTGGGAGCTGGGACCCTGGCCTTGAGTTTCGGTGGGATTCTCTCACTACTGTCTGTGACTGCTGGATATATATAATATATATGTTTAGTATTGTGATGTCCGGATAACCATGTTGCTTCAAATGGAGCAAAGAATCCTCTCCAGCACACCCCAGCCTAATAATTGGTGATTAAAATGGTGCCGTTAACAACAGCTGTACAAAATGATGGTTTTGTATGAACAATGGAAGACCCTATGTACTCAGTGGATCCAATAATGCAGTAAAACTCTATGCTGGTAGTTTACCACAAAGCCCGCCCTCCCTCTGTTTCCTCAACATCTGATTTGCTCCAAAGTCTTTCAGTCACCCTTTATTACCCCAATCTATCAACTGTTACGGATGAATTGTCAATACTTGCTGCACACTGGCTTAAAGGCCAGTTAATCAGTGTTTATTACCTCAATAAATCACATGACTGGCTCTCGGCATTGTTAGTGGTTAGTGTTGGATTCAGCTTTTGTAGAGCCTTTTTGGGATTTTGTGTGTTTGTGTAAGTTTGTATTTGTTTGCCCGTATGACGTGTGTGTGTGTGTGTGTGTGTGTGTGTGTGTGTGTGTGTGTGTGTGTGTGTGTGTGTGTGTGTGTGTGTGTGTGTGTGTGTGTGTGTGTGTGTGTGTGTGTGTACGTATTTGTGTCCACGTGTGCCAGTGTGTGTTTTTTTTCTGTGTTTTCATTATAAATATATAAATATATAAATATATATATGTGTGTGTGTGTGTGTTTTTGTGACCCTGTATGTTAACAAACAAAATATTGCGATTTCAGTTAATGAATTGCACCTGAGGAAAAACAGTTCTACGAGACACAGCCCTAAATTGTTCCAGTAGACTGTAGCCCAGGGAAATGGTTGGTTTGAAAACATTTTGTCACAGGGAAATAAGGTTAACCTGCCATATGAATTAAAAGAGCCAAGCAAATAGTGTTTTATCATAGCATAAAACACACACCCTTGCAAAAACACCAGACTACTCTAATCCTTCGAGGATGATGTTGAGATGAAGCACTGGCTAGTTAGTTAACGTGTTTGAAATCTGAAGTAAACACACATATCATTTCAAAGGTTTCCAAAAGAGAGATAATCACAAATACAGCCATACAGAAAAATATGTAAAAACATGTTTTGAAGTACAAGTGAAATACATTTTATGTATGTATATTAAAGGTCTGAGACAACACATTATGAGAATTAACCATAATATTACCCTGAATTATATGAGGCCAGATCAGTTTAACTGTTTAATGATGTCAGTGAAACATATTGCAAATTAGTATAGCTTACAAAACACTAACGTCATTACAAAATGTTTGTGTTAGCTCATTAGCAGCCCTTGTTAGTAATTATCCCCCATAACATAAATCCATGTTTTGAGTCTAAATATTGTGTCACTTTGAATGTCTTTGCATTTCCCAATATTAATGTCTTAATTATAGTAAAATATTCACTCCCATCTACACAATTATTGTGTGATATAGATAGCAAAGTATGGTGTTTGTTGTTGTTGACTATCTCTGCTGCCAGGAATCATTAGCCTAAGGTATTATTGAAACAGGGAATAGATAATTAAAATGCCCACAACATTGCTGAGGTCCAGTATGAGCTACAAAGATAATACATTCAAATGATTTAAAGGGAGTTGCCGCTTTGTGTCTTTCTTTTTATATTTGTTTTGGACAGTATCTACATGTTCGGTTTCCTAGATGAGTTGGTCTTCAGTCTAATGAAAAATTAGATTATATTTGGGTAACATCATCATGGTTTGAAGGGAACAATGTTTAAATGGAACTGTGCATTTAGGCTCCCGCCATTATGGATGCATGATTTAATCTCTCTACAATTGTCTTTCTATTAGTATGGCCACTCTGTACCTTTAGTAATATGACCAACAACCATGTAATGTAGTAGTATCTTCATCCAAATAAACAATATGTTTTTCAATGGTGTCACATGGCTGTGACATGGCTGTGTAGAAGCAGGCAGCATGAACAACATTTCTGGTTAGAGAATCAGGTAGCAGAGGGAGATATTTAACTCTGTTCATAAACATCAATCCTTCATTGATGTCAACGACAAACTTCAGATTGCCGGTCATTACACCTTAAATCAAGCCTTTTTCATTTTCACCCTTGGCACTAAACAGAAAACCCCAAAAGACATCAAAGGCATAGGGACCCTATTGCATTAAAATTGAAACGTCTCGCACAAAAAAACGTCTGCAGACTATCTATTCATGAGGTTGTCTGCGGTCAACAACTGGACAGGTACCACTTAGGGAAAGGAAAAGGGGATTTTTCTTCTGAATCTGTGATGGACTACCAGCGCTTGGCACACAGATTGACAGGTCTCCACACCCTCCTCTCACAGTCCCATACGTCCCGTCTCTGCAGGGCCCAGCCCGCAGTGAGGGAGATAAATAACCCTAGAACGGGTGGGCTGTGCGACCCTGCCGTGACAGACACATGGCAAAATCATTCAATCAACCGCCATGATGTCACGATAATACATGGAATCAGTGGCTGTCTGGACTACGTGAACGTGTGTGCGGGGATGTGACATGTCTGGTCAGGTTGCAGAGCGGACAACATGCTTACTGGCCAAGACAACGATGATAGAACAGTGGCATACAGGGTTATGTGTGTGTGTGTGTGTGTGTGTGTGTGTGTGTGTGTGTGTGTGTGTGTGTGTGTGTATTGGTGTCTAGGGAGGCTGTGTGTTTCACAAAGTATCCCTCCATGGGAGGCTAAATGAATTGCTTGTCAATTTCCCAATGACCTCCATGATTACATGACACAGTCACCGCTTGATGGCCAGTCATCCAATCGCACAATCTTTCCACTTTGGCTGTCCAATCAAGAAGGATTGGACAAACATGGCCACACAATGCTTGCTCCATCCAGTTCCTTGTCTTGCCCACCCAGGACTTGGAATTGAAACAAATTGATAGCACACACATACACACGCAGATACACGCACGCACGCACGCACGCACGCACGCACGCACACACACACACTCACACACTCAGAAGATGGTTGTAATTATAGCGCATTATCCCCCGTGGAACACGAGGCAGTGTTGTTGATAATGGGGGTTATAATTAATTTCACCTTAACACCTGCAAGACTCCCTGGTTGTGTGTGTGTGTGTGTGTGTGTGTGTGTGTGTGTGTGTGTGTGTGTGTGTGTGTGTGTGTGTGTGTGTGTGTGTGTGTGTGTACGTTGGTGTATGCGTGTGTGTGAGTGAGTGTTTGCAGCCAAAGAAGTAAGTCATTTCCCAGCAGACTGCTCTTTAAGCATTTCCCAACCTCCCCGGTGAATTTGCGACTCTCTTTCTCGTGTCCTTGCCACGGCGCAATCTCTCTCTCCTTCCCTAATTCGCTCCATATTCATCCCTTCTTCTCTCACTCAATCCCTCAGTGACACCCCCCCCACACACACACTCTCTCTCTCTCTCTCTCTCTCTCTCTCTCTCTCTCTCTCTCTCCTCTCTCTCTCTCTCTCTCTCTCTCTCTCTCTCTCTCTCTCTCTCTCTCTCTCTCTCTCTCTCTCTCTCTCTCTCTCTCTCTCTCTCTCTCTCTCTCTCTGGCGGCTGCCCTCCCAGCAGACATTAAACGATAGAGACAAGCAAAGCGTTCTCATCACACAGCCTTCAGCCAAGCGCCTCACGCTACCCTCCTCCTCCTCCCAATCCTCCCCCTCCTTCCCCTCCTCCCCCCCTCCTCCTCCTCCTCCTCCTCCTCCTCCACTAGTAATGGCTTTGGTCCAAGAGGGGGGAGTCAGAAGGAGAGGTTAGGGTGGGAGGCAGACAGAGAGGGCTGGGGACAGCGGGAGCGACAGGACGAGTCGGAGGGAGAGAGTGTGTGTGTGTGGGGGGGGGGGGGGGGGGGGGGAGGCTGGGAGAGGGGGTGTGAAGGGTAAAGGTGCGGGGGCTGACAACGAGGGGAGCGCGCCAACGCAGACAGGCGGGAGAAAACAACAAACACAAAACAATTACGTCGGCCCAGGTCGGCTGCTCCGTCCGTCTGACAGATCCCCCAACTGGCTGGTGGACGGAATGATAAGTTGTCTGACTGGATGCAGGCTGACCGACTCAGTGCGTGACTGACTGACTGAGTGGCTGGCTGACTAAATAGCCGACTGACTGACTGGCTGGCTGGCTGAGCTGGCTGGTTGATTAAAGGAGAAGCTGACTGACTGGACACAGACGGAATGGCTGACGGCTGATGGATTGACTGAGCGGCTGGTTGACCAAATGGCTGACTGACTGGCTGACCGACTGGGCAGGCGGGTCAGTGGCTAGGGTTTTGGCTCAGTGATCAATACACTGTGTGTGGGTGGGCAGGCCAGGCTCTGTTGGCGGTCTCAAAGCTGATTGGCTGTTAGGGTTTACTGAGTCCTTTGCGACTGCTTGACTGATTACATTTCTGACTGACTGACTTGCCCGCCTCGGTGTCTAACCCAGGTTGATTTGCTGACCCGGTTGTGTGTTAGACACGGAGACATTGTGCAGGCTGATGGCAGACCGGGAGATTGGCCTGCTACACTGAACTCGAATTTGGTTTATTCTGCAGCCATACAAACTGCTGGATGTACAATTTATTATATTTAATGTATTACATATTCTTGTTTTCCCTGCTTTATCCTCCTTTGAACGCTATTTTCCCTCATCTGGGAGCGAGGGGAGTGTGTGAGAATGTGAGTGTGTTCGTGTGTGATGGTGTACCTTTTACGTTCACCTCTTGGGCTTCCTCTTATCAGTCTGTTAAATACCTTACACAGAGTTATTGTAATATTGATGAGATTTTGACTTTATTGAATAAAACACCTATAAAATACGTGTGGAAAAGATTGAGTTGCTGCAATGTAAGTTGAAATGTTCCCCTATTCCCTGATTCTACCCTATATTGGAACATCTTATTCAATGGATTTTCTTCTTGAATTTTGATTGCATTGTAGTTTGATCTTCTCTTATTGTGTGTCTTGTTAAGTCTGCATATTTTAACTGTTAAAGCAACGCATATAGAGTTCAGCTGAACTCAATAGATCACCGGTAACTTCATTATTGCCTTAATGCAAATCACTGAACTCAGATACATTGAAAAGACAGAAAGAGAGTCATCTGAATTAAGTCAGCAAGTCAGCCGATTGTCCTTTCCATTGTATTTCTGCCTCTCAAAACCACACACAAACACACACACACACACAGCATTGAATGATAACAAACAGACTGATCCATAGATCTCTACATCTCCTTCATCATAGTAGCTAGAGAGAGAGAGAGAGAGAGAGAGAGAGAGAGAGAGAGAGAGAGAGAGATGAGAGAGAGAGAGAGAGAGAGAGAGAGAGAGAGAGAGAGAGAGAGGAGAGAGAGAGAGAGGAGAGGAGAGAGAGAGAGAGAGAGCGCGAGAGCGAGAGAGAGAGACCGTAATACCGAGGGTAGACAGAAGCAGGGGGATGTTAAATGGGGCTAATTATCTCCAAGTTGCAGATGAACTGGGAGGGAGAAGAAGAGAGAGAGAGGGGAAAATGACTTGGAGTAAAATGACAGACAGAGGCAGGAACTCTGTGTTGAAACGAGATACTAGAGAAATCCACAGAGGGAGCGAGAGAGACAGAGAGAGAGAAAGAAAAGGAAAAGTTGCCAGAAGGAGAGATGACTAAACAGTAATGAATTTAAGTGTCCTCTGTCCCACAAACAGGCAGTATGCTTTAATTTACTGGCCAAAATTAACATTTAAACGGCTTTTACAATTATTTCCCCTGATGTAGCCTGACACATTGGCGTGGAAACGTTACTGATGCAAGGCACCAATGGCGGGGGATGTGGCTCTGCTAGACACAGCTGATTCCTTCTATTGCCTGTACCTCATTTGTTATCTATAGCTCATGTGTTGCCTATAGCTCATGTGTTGTCGATACCTTGTGGGTTGTCTATACCTTTGTCTATACCTCGTGTGTTTTCCTATACACATGTACTGTCTATGCCTCATATGTTATCTATAGCTCATATGTTTCCTATGCCACATGTATTGTCTGTACCTCATGTATTGCCTATACCACGTGTCTATTATCATGTATTGCCATTATCTTATGCGTGTCTATACCTCATGTTCTTTTCAGACCTCATGTATTATCTATTATTATGTCTGTACACTATCTGCTGTCTATAAATCATGTAATATCTATGCTCATGTCTATACCTCACGTGTTTCTACTTCATGGGTTGTATATACTCGTGTTTATACAACTTACTAGTAATGGATTCAATGAATCTTTTCCTTGATTCAGTCTGCGTCGGTCAGTTCGCCAAGCAGAATCGTTCAGAATCGTTTGTTTGTTTGTTCGTTCAGTCGAGTTTCCGGTAACGGGGAATAGAATCATGGAATGCACGGTTCTCAGCTGAGTCAGTGAGACTCAGCTGCTCCGTCGTTCTCATTCTCAAACGATCGTGGAAGTCGGTCATCAATCAACATTACAACTTTAACCAAATGCAGCGGGATGGGGGGGGGGGTGTAGTTGATTATTGGATGTTTAACATATCAGCAACATAATAGACTTGACTTAGCAATGATGGTGGGGGTCCCTGTTTGGAGAACGAACCATGAAAGAACGAGACAGATTGACGAGACATTCAAATATTTGATTAATCTGGCATGACACAGAAAATACAAAGACAGCATGCATTTACCATTTCACTGATATTGAATCGTATTATCGTACGCTCGCTCACTAAGCCTCTTCCCTCTTCACAGCTCACAGTCAGTGAAT
>NC_082390.1:16522097-16523674 GCF_031168955.1 Gadus macrocephalus
GCCACTCAGAGCTCCATGGGCCCTGATTCCCGTCTCCAATTTCCACCTGTAGTCTTACTTTGAAAACAAAGTCCAAGAGCAACTTCATTCTTTAGATTTTTAAAGTAATTATTGCCCTGTGTTCTAGCATTCAACATTTAAACAATGACAAATTGATAAAAGGTAGCAATTTCCGCCTGAGGGTGCAAATGGCTTCCGCTTAGCATCTCTAACATATCCTGTATTTTGTTGTGCTTTATAAAGCATATCCTGCAACAGATTATTCAGCTTTTTAATTTTATTTTACCTTAACAGCCTACCCACACCTGTTGACCCATCACCTAGCACATCTCAAAAGAGCAAAACATATTTTGTAGATACAGATATTCAACTGATTTGGAGATTTGGCTTTACCCGTATGAAAAGCAAGGCGAGGAAAGTATTCTACTCGCGCAGTGCATGCACAGCTGCTTTATGTCACCAAATGCTTTTTGGAATCACAGCGCAACGTAGGCTTAAATTGCCATGCTTAAGTGATGGTTATTTGGTTTCTATACACATCACCAGAGTGACACAGACACTGCCATTTGAAGTGTCATTTAAGGCCTACAGTCACAGTACTTCTAGCTGGAGGTTTCTAAATGAGTCCATCCTTTAAAGATACACACATCATAGAAACATTACCGGGGCCCAGTGAACTGTGGCCAGTCTGGAAACAAAGAAATATCAGGGTTTTATGGGGTTCTGAGTAAAGAATGCGCTTCTTGGGTGATGAAATCAATAAAAACCCATGGTGTGCCGCAATTGAAACACATACAAGGGCTGTTTTGACGATCGACTAACATGATATAGAGAGAGCCAGAGAAAAGAGCAAGCATAGCTAAGAATTGCCTGCTTTGAAAATCTACTCAATGGCAGCCCATACATCTGGCATGAAAGGCTGCTGGAGCGCCCAGTGTCAGGTCACGCACCGACCATTTTTGGTGCTGCGGTTACAAAGGGGAACAGAAAGATGGCTGCCAAACGATACAGAACACATAGCAGAGACACGGCGACAGAAAGGGAGGCCGGTGAACGAATCAGAAGGACGTCTGGACTCTCCCAACATTAAAACCACGGCTTTAAAGGCAGATTGCACCCTGATAGAAATCAGCAATGTTCCTTCTGTGGGGGAAAACACAGATGCAATTTCCTCCTCGGGTAGAAGGCAAAAAAATATAATCTGCAAAACAAAAGAGGAAGTGCAGGATTTATGGTACTTTAATGAAATCATTTGTTTGGGATCTTTCTTTTCTGTGTTTTAAAAGCAGCCATTTCCTGAGGCCTGTAACTTGATATCGACACATTTATCTTTGGTGAATGTCTCAAGTCAAACGTTTGTTGCATGTGTGTGAGTGCGTTTGTTCATGGGCTTGGGCGTGTGTGTGTATGTGTCTGTGTGTGTGAGTTGTGTGTGTAGTGTGTGTCGTGTGTCGTGTGTGTGTAGTGTGTGTCAGTGTGTCTGTGTGTGTAGTTGTGTGTAGTGGACTGTGTGTAGTTAGTGTGTGTATAGTGTGTACCTGTGTGTGTACAGTGTGTACCTGTGTGTGTAGTTAGTG
>NC_082390.1:16526274-16547094 GCF_031168955.1 Gadus macrocephalus
CAAACACACAAATCCATATACACACACACAATGACCTTATCAATGTCCCACCTCGATACTGTTCCTTGGCTCTAATACCCCATTACACACAGACAGACAGACAGACAGACAGACGCATAGCACACGTGTACAACACTCTCACAGAGACACACACACAGGTAAACACACAGGTAAACACACAGGCATACTCTCTCTCTCTCTCTCTCTCTCTCTCTCTCTCTCTCTCTCTCTCTCTCTCTCTCTCTCTCTCTCTCTCTCTCTCTCTCTCTCTCTCTCTCTCTCTCTCTCTCTCTCTCTCTCTACAGTGACAAGCAGTGAGAGATGTCTCCATCGCAGAGTAACAGAGTGGTGGTACAAGGGCAGAGGGACAGGGAGGCAAATCGACAGATGGCAAAGACTGAGAGCAGGTGAGTACAGCAGAGGGCTTTTGAATTGAAAATCCCTCTCCTTATTAAAAAGTGTGCACGGATAGGACTGACTCTGGGTCCAGACAGTGGCTTTGTTCAGCTCATAGACTTCGAAAGCAAACGGAGGGACATGGAAGACCCAAAAGGGGCAGCCAACCGGATCTCAGATCGGGACCACGGAGTGTTGTTTCTCGCAACAAACATAACTCTCTTAGCAACTTTGTTGACCTATCCACGATTTATGATTTATATATATCAACGTTATACATGCGAGGCGATACGTACACAGTGGCACACACACAACACTACATTTGCAAGAGTTTGGCTGTGTGCGCTTTTGGGTATTTTTGTGTGTGCAGGCGTGTCTTCCACAGTGAGTGAGAGAGGAGAGAGAAAGAGAGAGAGGAAAAAGAGAGACCCATAGAGAGAGAAAAAAGAGAGAACTGGAGAGAGAGAAAAGGGAGAGAGGGCAAACAAACAGTGAGAGAGAAGGAGAGAGAGAGGTAAAGTGAGAGAGCGAGAGCGATTAACGAGGCAAATGCGAGTCATATTCTATGCACAAGCTCAAGACATGCTGTGCAACCCACACATAACTTTACTAGGTCCAAGAATAAAATCCGTCTGGGATGCACATTATGTTGAACTGACAGGTCGTAAAAAGTGAAGAACACCTGTCATGACAGGAAGACAGATAGAGATAGGAGGAAGAGAGATAGAGATGGATGGAGTGATACGGAGTAAGACAGGCCGAGAGCCTGAAATGTTTCTGACTTGGATTAGCCGATGGCCTCTCTTGCTCTTTTCAAGGAACACTTTCGGAGGCTGTGACACCAATTGTTTTTTATGGGAGGAAAGAAAGGAAGAGAGGGAAGGAGGGATAGACATAAGTGGAAAAACAGAAATTGGGAAGAAAAGGGTGAAAGGAGAAGAGGGTGGGAGCTTTCTGCGTCTGCAGGAAGGATGTCCATTCTCTGTTTCGGTTGTGTTCGCTTGTGAGGAGAGCATGAGAATCCCATTACTAAAGAAATGTAACATTCAAATGTATTGCCTTGATATTGGACATCCTGTCTGTGAAAACGCAGACGACCAGTTGGATACAGTAGCCCAAGTGAACTAACGCAGTAGAGTAGTGAATTTAGCTCTAAAAGGAATATTTGTGTCTGCAAATTACGTTGTTAAAGGGACTCTCACCTTTGTTGCATTTGAGAATTACAGCACATTCAAATCATCCCGCCTTCCTCCAATGCCCCACCCCCTAAGCGTTATTTTACAAAAGTACAAAACTCAGCGTTATTTTACAAAAGTTCTAGACTCCCATGGGTTGTGTTTAGACTCCCAGGGGTCATAATATCTACCAGGGGTCTAGTAAACAAGAAATTTAGCAGGTGGCTCACTGTAATTTTATGGGCTTCGTGTGATACAGTTTTGAGACCCCATGTTGAAGGACAGTGGTCCCACTGATAAGAAAGGTGTATGAGCATTACAAACAGAGTAGCGGGACAACGTGGAGGTCTGGAGTGCCAACGGTCTGGAGGTCTTCCTGGAGCTCCAGATCTGGAGCTCCAGGAAGACCTCCAGACCGTTGGCACCCAACCGCCACACTCAGTCAGATTACGGGACCCATTTCGGACTCAGACGCGACGTTGTCCCGCTACTCTGGAGCTCCAGGAAGACATCCAGACCGTTGGCAACCAACCGCCACACTCAGTCCGATTACGGGACCCATTTCGGACTCAGACGCGACGTTGTCCCGCTACTCTGGAGCTCCAGGAAGACCTCCAGACCGTTGGCAACCAACCGCCACACTCAGTCCGATTACGGGACCCATTTCTGACTCAGACGCGACGTTGTCCCGCTAGTCTGGAGCTCCAGGAAGACCTCCAGACCGTTGGCACCCAACCGCCACACTCAGTCAGATTACGGGACCCATTTCGGACTCAGACGCGACGTTGTCCCGCTACTCTGGAGCTCCAGGAAGACCTCCAGACCGTTGGCACCCAACCGCCACACTCAGTCCGATTACGGGACCCATTTCGGACTCCGACGCGACGTTGTCCCACTACTCTGGAGCTCCAGGAAGACCTCCAGACCGTTGGCGGGACAACGTCGCGTCTTAGTCCGAAATGGGTCCCGTAATCGGACTGAGTGTGGCGGTTGGTTGCCAACGGTCTGGAGGTCCTGAGAATAATCCAGGGGATCGGGACCACTTGGCTTCTGAGGCCGAATCGGGTCCCCTTGTCGGACTGAGTGTGGCGGTTGGTCGCCAACGGTCTGGAGGTCTTCCTGGAGCTCCAGAGTAGCGGGACAACGTCGCGTCTGAGTCCGAAATTGGTCCCGTAATCGGACTGAGTGGTGCGGTTGGGTGCCAACGGTCTGGAGGTCTTCCTGGAGCTCCAGAGTAGCGGGACAACGTCGCGTCTTAGTCCGAAATGTGTCCCGTAATCGGACTGAGTGTGGCGGTTGGTTGCCAACGGTCTGGAGGTCCTGAGAATCATCCAGGGGAGCAGGACCACTTGGCTTCTGAGGCCGAATTGGGTCCCCTTGTCGGACTGAATGGTGCAGTTGGTGGCCAACAGTCTGGAGGTCTTCCTGAGGCTCCAGAGGAGGGTAACTCTGTGAGTCCGAGTCCGAGATGAGTCCCCTAATCGGACTGAATGGTGCAGTTTCAGTACGCCGTGGACCACTTTGGTCTGCCATCGTCAGTCGCTACGGTCGCTACTCGCTACTGTCTGCCGTGGAATCAAAACAAACCCTCTAGTTGAGGACGCGCCTTGATGACGCGGGCCCGAATGCGCCACAAGAAGCAAACGGAAAACCTTATATATCCATGCAGCAAACAGACAGGTCTGTCGGCCAATAAGGTCCTTCGGTCCGAAGAATTTTATTGGTTGAAGTTTTCACTAAATATTATGAGAGTAAAATAATTGTTTGTTTTTACTCCTGGTGGGTCTGTCTTGCATATTAGAGTGTTATTACCTTATTAATACCAATTTAACCTTATCCAAAAAAAGTGTAAAAATGCAACAAAAGTGAGAGTCCCTTTAAGGCAAGCTAGGTATTATACCTATGCTTATAATGGCATAGGCCTTCGAGAAAGCCAGGGAATGAGTATGGAGGCTGAAATTTGGCTTCATCACTGCAGTGCTACAAATAGCTTCATCGTTGATATGAAAATCAATGTTTGCACGTCACATACCGCAGCATGTGTGTGTGCGTGCGTGCGTGCGTGCGTGCGTGCCCTCTCAGATAATTTACTTTATTTATTATTTAACGCATGCAACCTCTCTGACGCAATGAGAACGTTGACAGAGTTGGTGTGCGTGGGGGTGGGTAGGCGTAGGGCTAAAGGACACCAAAATGTAATCTGTGGACATTGAGAATGGAAACCATTACTCAAGTTACGTCTAACCTTTTCAGCAAAACTCACTCGCCATTGCAATATCCGGACGATCGGACGATTTACAGAGACGCATCACGGAAGCATTTATCAACGCATGACTGACCAAAATATTATACACAACAATAAGGAAGCCCTTTTAAAATCATATCAAAAGGTGAAAGCCGTGTCATTGCAGACACTATTAAACACCTGTTGGAGAGATGGTTGCGCAGAACAGATGATAGGCAACGGGCTCGAGCTTCCTTTCAGAGTGAGAGTTCTGGATATATGTTGTATGAGGCTTCCAAACTGGGACAGCACCATGCTGTTTTCACACACATACACACCCACACACACCCACACACACACACACACACACACAACGAGCGTCACACGCTAAGGTGCTATTTGAGTATGAGCATGTGCTCAGCTCTACAGATGTAGCAACGTGCTCAGCCTGTGAGCGTGAGTGTGAAAGCGAGGAAGAACGTTGAGGGAATACTTCATCCACTTGATGCTACAAAAAAACGCATTCTCTTTTTGTTTCAGTCTCTCTCACTGTCTCTTTCCCTCTCTCTACCTCATTCCGGTGATCAATCCTCCTCAGTATGCAAAATGCATTTTCAGCAGAAAGGTCAGAGCGGCTACAACGCAGTTGAAAGTATGATTTCATATTTAAGATACCGAACACGTGCAGACTATTTTGTGTGTCTGTGAGTGTGTGTGTGTGTGTGTGTGCAAGTCTGGCCGTGTCTCTGTGTGTTGCTGTATATCCATTTTGCATTTGGTCATACATGTGGGCCATATTTCTGTGTATGAATGGTAGCTGTTTGTGAGTGGGTATTTTGTGTACACATCTGTGTGACTGAAAAACACAATTGACTACTAAGAGGTCAACCGCACTGTGTGTCGCCAGTTTTCCTTCGGAGCGCCTCAGAGAGCTATCCACTCAAGTTGCTCAAGGGCACCACTTCCGATCAAAGCTGCCATTCGGAAGAAATAAAGCAGCTTTCCAATAAAGAAAAAAAAAAAATAGAAGGAACCACAAGGAGACAGATTTGGTCATCAGATGTCTCGCAGCAACAACAACAACAGTCCCTCCTCTGGTTATGATCTGACAATGCCGGGTCTGTGTGTAGTGAGCAGGCCATTGCCAAGCTCTCATGTGTCTTGATTTAATAACAGGTTAAATCTGGTACAGTCTGGTACTGCTGCTCTCGGCCTGTCAAAAGGCAGCAACAAACTTTCATTACTTTGACTCAGCACCATCGTTTGAATCAGCGGATCTGAACGACATGAAAGTCCTTAACCCTCATAGGGTGTTCGTGTTTTTGTTACACAGGAGGTGCTGCTGGGTCTGGTGGACCCATTGCATTTTAGGCCTTTTAATTCAACATAATCAAACTTTTTTTTTTTTAAATACTCACCAGATGGTTACTTCATCCCAATTGCAAGTAATATAAACAACACATATGTTAAATTTGTTCACTTTACCTTTGTTAAATCACATTTATGAATAGAGGTGCCACTCGTTTTTGTTTCTTTTTGCATTAAAATGCAACAAAATAAGGAAATGCCTCATAAAACAGGCATAACTGGGAAATAATCAACATCATTAGAAATTGAAACATACTCAATAACATCTGTCTGAACAACACATTAAAGCCTTTGAACACGGCCATTATACGTATATCAGACTATACCACACATGAGGGGCAGAGTCTCACTGTGTGTGTATTGCATATGTATTTTTTGCACTGGTTGCATATATTGTGTTTCTCTGTCCATCATGGGTCCACACACTTCACAGCGTTTCTTTTTGGCTGACGGGCTGGTCCTACATCTGGCTGCTTGCGGGTTGTTCCTGGGGCTGGCTGCTTGCGGGTTTTTCCTGGGCCTGGCTGCTCGCGGGTTGTTCCTGGGGCTGGCTGCTTGCGGGTTATTCCTGGGGCTGGCTGCTTGCGGGTTGTTCCTGGGGCTGGCTGCTTGCGGGATGGTCCTGGGGTTGGCTGCTCGCGGGTTGGTCCTGGGGTTGGCTGCTCACGGGCTGGTCCTGGCTGCTCACGGGATGGTCCTGGGGCTGGCTGCTTGCGGGTTGTTCCTGGGGCTGGCTGCTTGCGGGTTGGTCCTGGGGTTGGCTGCTCGCGGGTTGGTCCTGGGGTTGGCTGCTCGCGGGCTGGTCCTGGCTGCCCACGGGATGGTCCTGGGGCTGGCTGCTTGCGGGCTGGTCCTGCCTGCTCACGGGATGGTCCAGGGGCTTGCTGCTCGCAGGCTTGTCCTGGCTGCTGAAGGGCTAGTCCTGAGGCTCTTTTACGTTTCGGAGCTGGCTGATGCTCATCCTCCTCTTCAAACTCTGAAATGTTATCCTCACTTTCCGAACTTATTTCCTCTGCATCACCATCAAAACCCTCTGTCTCTTCAAATATCAGCTGTAAGGCAGTCTGAACAGAGAATTGCTTTGCCATCTTGATCAGTTGTGGTATGGAACCACGCTGACAGAGCTTTTTTATAGTGTCAGGTCCCCAAGCTTGATAGTGTTGGGTGCTCCAATTTTGCAACCTTGTGCGGGAACAGTGGGTGCACACTGTGGGTGCTCACACCAAGGGCCCATTCACCTGCTTTACTCTTTCCCCCTCTCTCTTTCCCCCTCTCTCTTTCACACACACACACACACACACACACACACACACACACACACACACACACACACACACACACACACACACACACAGAGGAAGAAGGGAAAATGAGGGTGCACAGAACCTATGATTTCCACACTTAAACTAGCTCCGGGTCCACTGGACCCGAACACCCTGTGTGTAATAGAAATGTGATGGGGGGGTATACAGGGGGGGGTCATTGAAAATGTTTTCTGATTCATGTTCCTCACAGAAAATGAGCCAAAGCCAATGAATCTTAGTTCAAAATAATAATTATTTGTATCACTTTTATAAAGCTAAAAACTGAAAACGGGTCCCACAGACCCGAACACCTTATAAGGGTTAAGTCATTAGTAACTTCCCCCCCATGCCACCCTATCTTCAAGTGGAGATCTTCAGCCAAGACGCTCTGAAGCTTGTCTCATCGCTATGGGTATGTATAGTCGTTTGTTATGTTGTGGTGGGAATCTAGTACTTTCTGCCAACATTAACGACCAACATGAATCTCTCTAGATTAGTCTTGCTGTAACTCGCCAATAAGAATGCTTTCACCATGTCAATATCAGGGGCAGAAGGACAGAATGTGTCAGAAATATGGAGACAGAATCCTTTTTTCAATCAATTCCACAAAAAAAAAAATATTGTGTCAGTAGATCTATCTTAGACGTTTGTGTAGATCTCAACCATCCTTCAATATCTAAAAGTCTGCTAGATGGAGAATGATCTCAAGGCCCAGTGCAGTGCGTTGGATGGCGCTTCTATAGTGAGTTCAAAAGGGGCTAGAAGATTCAGAAATTCCTTCTCACTACTCATCTTTTGGCCGGTAAGTAAACTGCACTCTGCTCAAGCTCACTCATTAAAGTATATGTAACATTTCCGCATTTAAATATCTTGAAATGACTAGACCATGTTACATATTTTGTTGTTTGTTCTGACATGAGCCCGAATGGTGTCAGCAATGATCAAACCCAGTGAAATCCATCGTTTTATTCAAAGTAACAGACTGTTTGATTTGGTGAGGTTGCGTGTCGATGGCGTCACATCCACTGTATCCGCTGACCTCCAGGGAAACATGTGAAAACAGTAGGTATTTACTGGTAGAGGTCCGGAAGAGATCTCATATATTGATATGATGTTTCAATATCCATCTAGTTGGCTACGATTGGCCACCATGACAAGTATCAAGCCAGTCACCAACCTGATGCAGTGTTAAATTGGGATGGCCGCCCAGGTACATTAACAACAGCTAAAGTATATTTGGCAACCCAAAGTAGCATTTTACTTATTTTTATCTCCGTCTGTGAGAGTAACGCTATTCGCCATTGACAGTGTCTCCAATACATAAACTATACATTTACTGTTTAAATGGGGTAAAATTTCCTTGAAACACTGCCCGCATAGTCCCTTCCAGCGCGCGGTAGCAGGGGTTTGTAAACACTCCACCGGGGCCTGTTCGCGGGCCTCTTGGGAGAACGGCGAGTCAAGCTGCACTAAGACTGTGGTAGGTAAAGCACTTCTTTTAATCCGCTGCTATGTTGGCAGAGAAATGGTTGGAAAGGTTTTAAGTGGAGTTACAGGAGGTCCCTGCTGTACAATGCTTAATGGATACCGCCGACCGGGCCCCTTCCCAATGAAATCAACGTAGGATCTCTCTATTGCTTCTGGGAATAAACCGCCAGATGCTGCGTTAATCTTGATCTGCCCTCAGCGTGGTCTAAACACGGCGTATTGTCATATCCCTCGGTTGATCTTTGTGATCATAGCTCTTTTCCCCTCAATTTGCAAATTATCATATCCTTCACCCGCATTTGCATACCCGCGTCTCATTGCGCACAATGTGTGGCGGCAAATACGTGTGTATGTGTGTGTGTGTGTGTGTGTGTGGCCATTTAATTCACGCTCATCAAAGACACGGGTTGTGGAGGTTGGGTGCCAGAGGGAGAAGGTCCACCGCATGACCTCTCTGGACGTAGCGGCGCTAGGTGAAAGGTGGTCGGGGATGAAAGAGAATGTCCTTTATACTTCAATAGCCACAGATATGATCAGCTGAGAGCCTGTTCATTGGGACCGAATTCTCCGTCTGATCAGCTTCACACCTATTTCTCACCACTATTGTGAGGCTGTTCCTGCCGTTGCTCTTGCTATTTACACTAACTAATGTCAATGCTGACATCAAGCCGTTCCGCAGTAACGGATGCGAGGCTGGAGGGAGAAGACTCACCGGAGGCCGTCCGACAACAACAGAGCAGTGAAATACAACGGTGTGAATCATTGATATACACGGCATTGAGAAACCGAGCTATGCAGAGACTTTGGAAACGATTTTCGCTGGAGTCAGGGCAAGTGAAACTAAAGTATACTCTTTATCACTTGGCATAATGCAGATGATTTCTGATACTCTACGTCCATAACAAGCTATGACATCGGGGTGAGCTGCGAAACGTTTGCTTGTGTGCGTGTGTGTCATGTAGTTGTATGCATATTAAGGAAGGGATGAAGAAATGAAGAAAGAAGGCTGGCAGTCATTACACGCATTTAACGTGAATTGAATATGTCAGAATGAGTTTGGTGAGGAGTTGTTTGTCATCGGCTACGCGGTGTGTGTGTGCAGCCGTGCCTAGCGGCAGAACTGACAATGGGTGAGGTAAGATCTCGGTGTTTACGTAACCCCTTTTCTAGTCACCAGCTCCACTTTTAAGAGTTCTGCTAACAAGATAAGCCGAAACATGACAGCGAATTGCAGCCGTTTATCAAAAGAAAACGAACAAGCTTGTTTGGGAGCACTTTGTTTTGATGTTTTTTTTCCGGTGGAGCAAAGGAATCCAAACCCGCAGCTTTTTGGTCACACAACCAGTGTGTTACCCGTTAGGGTGGTGTTCAAGGTAATTGGAGGGGGGGGGGGAAAAGAAAGAAAAAACGATACATAATGTTTGGGAATATAACCCTGGAGATCAGCATAATGCGACAATGATGGACGGGGGTTGGCGGTCAAGCTTATGATTCGCAGAGCCGAACGTGTGCACTCTATCTCCCCGTAATATGTTATCTGACACAAAGCCTGACCAGGCAGCACTACCTGTCTCTCCAGTCAGTAGGGGATTCATACTAGGCTTATTGTTGTCCAAAAGGATATTTACAAAGGAGATACTTCTAGTGAGCTCAATAGCTCTTTGTATATTTATATATTAAAAATCTAATCAATTTCCCCGCGAGGCACCTTGCCGGACACCTGACGCTCATTATCGTGCCCCTTTTGTATCTTCTACGGTAGAATAAGTGTTTCTTTATCTCTTTCTTTCTTTCTGTCTTTTGTCTATCTGGTCGCGTGTGACAGTGCCTTTTAAAAGCGATCGCTCTACAGGGGGCTTCGTATCACTGCTTCTTAATCAATCCCTTAGAAAATCGGTCTCTCCCTGGCACCCCCTCTTTCTCACACACACACGCACACACACACACACGCACACACACGCACACACAAACACCCCCACACACACACACAGACACATGTAAAATGTCATTGTGAGTGACAGAAGAAAGAAAAGAGCACCTTAATACAATTCATGACTGCTTTGTTTCAATACAGTTCTGCAAAGTTCCCCTTGATGCGCATTTATCCACAGACTATGAAAATGTAATCGGCTCGCTACGTATGAAACGAAACAAGCATATTAATAAATAAACAGATTTGCGCCTGAACATACTAGTCATAACACATAGGTCTCAACATCCACGCAAGCATCGCTATAAATGTATCCACTTTGATTTGACACACACACACACACATACACAACAGTGTTATTTTGGTCTATTAAGGGGTTACAATTCAATTAACGCACGCCAAACAAAAGATGATGGAGGCAAAAAAGCCATTTTACGTCCGTGACTGCCGCGATCCCAATTACGTTACACAGGGCACGATAGAGCAACACATCCAAGCACACACGCATCGATGCATCCAGACACACAATTAAGCACAAACACGTCGACGCATCAGCCCACGCATGGCTATTTGCATGGAGGGACAAACAAAGGGCGTCGCAAAAAAACACAGCTATATTTAAAACCCCATGAACATATGCACACTTGATATGTAAAGTCACTCGCACAAAACACCTACTCCCCCCCTCCCCCATGCACACCCATACACCCATAAACACACACACACACACACACACACACACACACACACACACAACAACAAAGTGACTGTATCAATCCATTAGCTGTCTACCAAGGGTGATCAAGGACAGCAAACGTGTGTGTGTCTGTCTGTGTGTGTGTGTGTGTGTCTGTGTGTCTGTGTGTCTGTGTGTGTGTGTGTGTGTGTGTGTGTGTGTGTGTGTGTGTGTGTGTGTGTGTGTGTGTGTGTGTGTGTGTTTGCGGTGGGTGTGTGTGGGTGTGTGCTTGTCTGCGTCTAGGGGAGAGTAAACACACGCAAAGACAAATTACACAGAACAAGCCCCTCACTCACTGTTGACCTGGTTAGAGGAAGATATAAAGAGATCTGGGGACAGCAAAATGGCACCGGTTCAATTCATTTCAGTAAATGGTTTCAAAGCTGTAAATTGTCTCACAAGGAGCTAAATACAGCCTTGAATAATTTGGCACTGACTGCAATGCTTTTTATGTGTGTTGTTGGATAGGCGTTGATATATATGTTCTACACAACTTTCTTTTGCATCTCTTATATACGGCAACAAGGAGGCAACAGGGCAGCGTGAGGCGATGTGCTTGTCCCGATCGTTCCCCCCGTCTCATGCACACGCAACTCGGACAGACATTCAACACCCGCCCATTCTCCCCTCTTTCTTCCAAAACCAAACAGCGACTCGTTTTGCATGCGTCGTACAAAGCCCACTCTCCACACACCCTTTCTAAACACAGAGGGAGGGGGAACGCACACTCACCGGCCCACCCGCCCACCCCCTCACACCCCCCCCCACCCAACCCCCCATTCCTGAGTGCCCATGACCTCAAATCAGGGCGAGAAGTCATCTCCCGGCACAACAACAAGCGAGAGGAAAGGGGAGATAACTCTGGAGTGGCTCCGTGCCGAGCATACCAATGCGCCTCCTCCCCGGGCTCCACGCACGGCCCGGACTTGAACCTAATTGAAATTTGAGGAGCGCTCTCAGAGAGTTGTCCTTGCGCCGGAGCCACCCACCTCATCCACCGCTGCTCAGCGAGACCAGCAAACCAAAGCAACGCGGGCGACTCTGCCTTAAACACACCCACCCACACACACACACACACACACACACGTATACATCACACAACGGATGTGGAACCAAATGACGCCGGCCACGCACCATCAAGTGTAGACACGCACACCAGTATGGCACAGACACACAAATACACCCGCCACACGCAGACACAAACACACACACACACACACACACACACACCACTTTAAACACACACTCACACAGATACGAACACAGACTCACGTTGACAGACACACAATACCCGCTATGAACACACTCACACACACACACACACAAACACACACACACAAACACACAGACACCGCTTTAAAAATACACTAACACATACGAACACAGATACGAACACACAGAGTCACGTTGACACACACACAAACAAACACACACACACACACACACACACGAGCAAAAAGACAAGTTAGACGCACGACAATGGCCAAAAAGAACCAATGAGATGAAAGGAGGCTTCTGGTTCCGCTGCAGTGTGTCTGTGCGTGTCTCCTCTCTCTGAGGCCGCTTCTTCCTGACGCCTGTTCCGTTCACGTGGGGCGCCGCTGGTTTGTCAGCAGTTTGCATGAGAAACAGGACTGCTCTCCTGTTCTGCTATTCACTTTGTTCCCCCCCAGGTCTGCCCTGTTTGCCTTTGTGTGCACCAGTGTGTGCGTGTGTGTGTGTGTGTGTGTGTGTGTGTGTGTGTGTGTGTGTGTGTGTGTGTGTGTGTGTGTGTGTGTGTGTATGTGTGTGTGTGTGTGTGTGTGTGTAAGCATGTGCGTGCAAGTGTGTTTGTGTGTGTGTTTGTATGTGTGTGCGTGCAGTGTTCTCCCAGGCTTGTAACTACTCCAAGTGGGAGGGTTCAGAAGCACCCGAATGGGGCAGTCAGAGAGGGGGGAAGAGAGGGAGGAAGAGTGGGAGGGAGGGGGAGAGAGAGAGAGTTAGAGAGAGAGAGAGAGAGAGAGAGAGAGAGAGAGAGAGCGAGAGAGAAAGGGAGCGAGGGATTTCTTTGTCAGGAGCTGGCACATTGAGAAACTGACAGCACTGCTCTATTCCTATATCCCCATTGTGTAAACCCACCAGACACTGCCTCTTCACACTCGTCTGTTTGCGTGGGTGCAGCATCTCTGTGCATATTTATATGACTGGCTGTGTGTGTTGATGAAGCATACATGTGCATGTCCTATTTTTTCTAAGTATCTGTATGAATGTGCTTGCAGATACGGTTGGTATGTATGTACGTATGTGTGTATGTGTGTGTTTATGTGTGTGCGTTTGTGTATGCATTTGTGCGTGCGTTTTTATGTGTATATGTGAGTGTGTCCATGTGTGCATCTGTTCGCATGTGCATCCGTTTGTGTGTTTGCGTGTGTGTGTGTGTGTGTGTGTGTGTGTGTGTGTGTGTGTGTGTGTGTGTGTGTGTGTGTGTGTGTGTGTGTTGTGTGTTTGTCGGTGTGTACATGTTTGCATGACTCAGAGGCAGAGAGCGATGAAGACTGAGAAAGTGAGGGAGGGATGATGGAGGGAGGGAGCGATAAGCTTTTATTAGGGTCCACTCGCGCATCGTCTCTCCCCTCTGACGCCAAGGCAGTAAGAGGGGGAAATAAAAAAAGAATACCTGCCCTAAAATGAGACGTTGCTGAGGCAGAATAATAAAGAGGATACAATAAAAAGGTGCGGGGGGGGGGGGGGGGGGGGGGGGGCAGGGGGGAGAGAGAGAGAGATATGAGAAAAGGGCGGGAACAGTAGGGAGAAACGCATCATCCATTGCTAACCCCTTTACTGTGAAACACCAAACGCCCTGGTAATCCCCACCCAGTCCCCCAGCCTGACACCGTGTGTGTGTCGGTGTGTTCTCTACCTCCCTGAGCCCCAACTGCATCCCGCCAGCACAGCTCCTTCATCTTCCCTTTCATCTTCCCCCACTTTTATCTCCCTCGCTTCACCTGCTTTTCTTTAAGTATGAAAGGTATAAAAAAACATGACGGCATTTAATCATTAATATTTTAAATGTTGTGTCTTTTTTTTCCGGGGGGCTCTTACGTTTCTCAGATCTTTGTTGTTAAGTACAGCTGGTGAAGCCCACAAGAAAAAGGATGATTATTGTTCCGTTGTGAATAATTATTGAAGATATTAAAAGTCAATGTAGCTGCTTTGCCTTCACTCGGCATGTTGTTATTTGGAGTATAGTTCTACTGCCCCCATAAGACAAGATTTGGATGTTGATTGTGTGATCGTCTGATGATTTGAGAGCATAATATATCTTCCAATATGTTCCTTTTCATGGATTTTATGGAAATCTTTTTCCAAAAATGTGCAATAATCGTCTTAATGATATTTTTCTAATAATTAATTCATTATCTGTTTATCCCATGCGGCTTCCCATAAATGTTTTAATGTTTACATGAACTTTCTTAAATATAAATTACATATTTAGTTATAAGACGGCCTGGAGTCTATTTTATAGGTTGGTTTGCTATTTCATCTAACAAAGCTAACATATTCGGAAAGCTGTTATTAGAATCATATCTATGTTATCATTAGCTACACTCAGGCTATGCTTGAAGGTGGTAGATTTAATGATGGTGAAATAGTTGCATCTTGACCCTATGTCTCTCTCTTGCTCTCTCTTGCTCTCTCTCCCTCTCTCTCTCTCTCTCTCTCTCTCTATTTAGCACTTCTAAACCAATTCAATGTTTTTATTTCTTTGTGACGCAGGAACACCTACTCTTCTTCTATTTTCACCTTTCGGGTCCATCTTCCTCTCTCTCTCTCTCTCTCTCTCTCTCTCTCTCTCTCTGTGGTCTGGTCTGTCTCTCTCACTCTGTGATGTAACAGTGTTTATTATTCATAGCATCTTAAATGATGGGCCTGATCAGTATTCCTCTCACACCACATAGAGAATGCAAAGCAAGAGTAACAGAGGAGCCAAGACAGTGGAGGGGAGGCGGAGAGAGCGAGAGGGAGGGAGAGAGAGGGAACAAGTGTCATAGGGAGAGGCTTGTGCAGAGAGGGAGATTTGCAACATCTCTTTTCACAATCTCAGTCTCCTTTCTGTTTTACATGTATATTCGACCGCAACAATGCATGCGATTACCAGGGATCAGCTGCAAGGTGCTGGGATGCAATTATGGGGAAGAGAGAGGACATGGAAGAGAGGACTGCCAGGTCAAGGGTTGCATGTCTAAATACAGAATAAGAACCTAGTGCTAATGTCGCTAACACTACATAGTACCTTTTTATGCTGAGGATGTCTCCATAGGCTAATGAATACTGTGGTCAGCAATGTGACCCAATAAATCATGTTTCAATAATGTCAAAAATGTTAGAATGTAGAAATGATAGGCTAGAAATGATAGGGTGGCCAGTAGGGTGAGTAGCCTGATCACGATGGAGGGTTGCATCGCCCGACATATGGGCTTAAAGTGGGCTATTATTCACTGTTATCCCGCCCATACTTCAACATTTCGGCACATTTGACTTACGCCTGATTACCGGCCCTTCTAATGTTCTCTCAGTACTCTTCAACTTTCTCTGAGTCCCTCATAAACTATAAGCAGCAAGTAAATTGGAAAACGCCTCTCTCTCTCTCTCTCTCTCTCTCTCTCTCTCTCTCTCTCTCTCTCTCTCTCTCTCTCTCTCTCTCTCTCTCTCTCTCTCTCTCTCTCTCTCTCTCTCTCTCTCTCTCTCTCTCTCTCTCTCTCTCTCTCTCTCTCTCTCTCATTCAGGGTGTGTGTTTTTGTTTGTGTCTTGTTGTGTTTTGCAGGAGTCGACAGTTCTGGATAGGGCCATCCAGCTGACAAATGTAGGTTGCCATCCACTAAAATATTGGGTGCTTGGGACAACATTGGGTTGATGATTTTATTTTGTTGTGCCAGAGTGTAAACTTGAAGAGCTATACAAATAGGAAGGTTGCAGAGCAGCAACACATTGTGATTGAATGCAAATATGTTACGGAGGTAAATACTACCCATCCAGTTCTCTGTTGAGAACAAAATAGCTATATTTAGGTGTTATATGTATACTATAGTCTTAAGATAGATTTTTCTAGATTAAACCAATCTTCAGATAGTTGTATTTTGTCACAAGGAATAACAAGACTTTAATGTCGTATCTAAATCCGTATAAGCAGATTGCTAGAGGGACAATACTGTGAAAAAAATTCATGCTTTTTTTGTCTCACATGTTTTTTCCGAACTATTGTGGCTAAAGAAAGGAAGTTCCAGTGTTGCTCATGGACAATATTCACAAACAGTTTAGAGTAGGGCAAATACGGCTGCAGGTGGCGTCTATTGCTGCAGTTGCATTTCTGCAATGATACAATGATAGATAAAAAAAACTCTTTTCAACAGCTGTTGAAAGTGAATGCAACTCTTAAAACGTAAAATAAATATTCGCAACGCCATGTGCTAGGCCAGCAAACCTGCTAGCTACTATCTAGTTTTTTTTAGTCCTTTTTTGATATGCGCACACACACACACAAACACATTCACAATAACGCACACAATCTCACACACACACACACACACACACACACACACACACACACACACACACACACACACACACACACACACACACACACACACACACACACACACACACACACACACACACACACACACACACACACACACATTGTAAGAGTTGCCTTGTCATTGAAAGAACACAAGCCCAGCCAACCACAACCTCCGCAAGCATACCCTTCCTCTGCCAGCAAAACATGGTGAAGTGTGTCGAAAAGTACAGCCTAGGCTACAAACCCCACCTGACATCATAATGTATTCATAATAAAGCACTGTAAACCAAATTTTCAGAAGCTAGTAAGTGACTTTGGTGCATAAAACACACCACACTATACAGCTTGGTCTATTGCTTGCTAGAGTATGTTTATCATTTGATTTTGTTTTAATAGTTGGATAAAGTACATTTTTCAACATTTACCAAGCATCAATCTACTTAGTCTTAACTTTTGGTCCTGCATCTCTTTGTATGGCAATAAATACGGTTTATGGATTATTTTATTTTTTTATAGCCGGTTTATGGCTTTAAAAGAACACCCACTAGGCTGTAGAGGACACCACCTCCCAGCCACTCAAAGCACTGCTTTAGCAAGAAATGATTGAAAGGTCTTAAAATGGATCTACAATAAGTAGGTTGTCAAGCCAGGTGGAGGGCGAGTTTGGAGGCAGGGTGGATGAGGTAACAGACGAGATAAAGGAGACAGTGGTAGCCCCGGAGATTCTCTGAACCCATGCAGAGGTGTGAATATGTAAGTAACTGAGGGCAGCTGCTGGCTTCACAGGCAATCAGAAACCAATGGCAATGTCAAAATAAAAGAGGATGGAGGACAGCAAGAGTGTACAGGGCGAGAGGAAAGGAGACGAGGGGCTTATTCAGGAGCCATTGAGAGACTGAAAGATAATGGGAAATGAAAAGAAAAAGGCCGTCATCAGAACAGGAACATTCCGGTGTTGAAGTGAGATATGACTAAACAAAATAACAACAACAATAACAATAGATGGATGTGTGCAGATAATGACAGTATAAAAATTCAGGTGAAGGACAAGGAAGAGACTGCGAAGGGAGAGAAGGAGGGAGTCAGGATGGGGACAGAGCAATATATATCTATATACATATACGGATAGACTATACTATTGCCTTGAAGCTCATTATCTGTAATGAGTGTGAAAACGGAACTTCCACACTGTACACAACACGCCCTACACTGCATCCCAACAGAGGCAGCCACACACACACGCACACACGGACACACACAAACACTCGCACACACACACACGCACACACACACAAAAAAACATGAGTTATTTCAAGAACCACTGATTGGAGTGAACAATGACAGGTGTTGCAATGTTGATTAAAGCTGTCAGTCTTTCAGTCTGTCTATGTGTGTGTACGTGTGTGTGCGTGTGTGTGCGTGTGTGTGCGGTGTGTGCGTGTGTGTGTTGTGTGTGTGGTGCGTGTGTGTACGTGTGTGTGCGTGTGTGTGTGTGTATGTCTGTGTGTGTGTGTGTGTGTGTGTGTGTGCGTGTGTGTGTGTGCTTGTGTGACTGTGCGTGTCTGTGTGTGTGTAACGGTGCTCGCCTCTAAGTTGCAGAGGTCTTGCTAGTCAGTTGTATGACGTTCGAAAAAGGGTGCCTCTTCTATCAATCAAACCAGGGCTTTAATTTGGACCTGAGAATTTGGATTGGCTGCTATTAGTAAATGTATACATTGCATGAGATTAAATGAGCAAAATACCACACGTTATCTCTGTGTCTGAGGATCATATAAAACATACTTTCTTAGTGACCTTGGTCACCTTTTAGATATAGTAGGAAACAGTGGCAGTGTTGGAAATCAACCACCTGTGTTTGTCTCAGCATTACACACAGTATTTGCATACACACAAACACATACACACATGCAAGTAAACACACAAAGACACACACAAACACGCACACACACAAAAACATGCGCCTGCAGTGCACGCACACTCACTCACCCACCCAGAGACACACACACACACACACACACACACACACACACACACACACACACACACACACACACACACACACACACACACACAACACACACACACACACACACACAGAGAGAGACAGAGATGGTGAAGAACACATCCCGCAAATAAAAAGAAACAAACACCATCTGTCCACTTCCTGCTGTCTCAACAGCCCCAAGATGGCCGCCCCCATATAGAGCCAGTACACTCACTGATTGGCCTGAGCTCGCTCTTTAGAGATTGTTGCCATGCCAAAACAAACTTGTTGCCAAGCTGTTGCATATGCATTTAAGACCAGTTTAATTTGTTATGTTTGAATGCAAGGATAGTAATGTGCTTGTTTATCGGGTTCAGCGGCCAACCATGTCCGCGGGCAGGTCTGTGTCCAAGGTGTTTTTCGCATAGAGGTTTTGCTGTTGATAATTCAGTTTCTCTCCTGGAATTTTAACACATATACCCTGAAGGAAAGGTTAAATATAACCTTTACATCCATACAATAAGGGTGTGTAAAGGATATGAATATGAAAGGTGAAGACAACCGCAGCAAATGGCAAGATAATGGCTATTTTATGTTTTATTAACTGTAGAGCCTCCTTTTCCAGGTCCATACCCACTATATATCTGGGCTACATGTTCACATTATATAATGTTATATAATGCCACTAGACACCATGGCGGGTTTTTAAAAATAACCTCACCCTTTACAATATGTACGCCTTTCGAGCACAAGTGGGAATACTCTCACTGGTCACTGGTTAGCACATGCGCTGAAGCATTCCGGGTAGCTCCCACAACAATATGGCCTCAAAAATAATATGGAGTTTAATATCTAAACAGGTATATTGTATTGCATTGTATTGTGTTATATTGCATTATAGAACTCAACCGGCTCCATAACAATTTTGCGATGTGGATATATGTATTTGTTCGTTTATTTATACCCTGGAATTTATTCTGACATAGTGAGTCACTCTGGGGTTCTTGGGACGTGGGAAGAGGGAGAGGGATTGGCTGGGTCAGGGAGCATTTTTACATATCGACTCCCACTGCTCTTGCGAGCATAGACACACACGCATCAGTCCTCCTACAAAACACCGGAAAGAATGCAAATTAAAATATGGGCCATATCTGTGATTATGCAAAGCCTTGCCTTGCATGGGTAAACACAGATGACAAAGTAGACTTGCATGTGTCCCTTCTATCTAGTCTTTGAGGATTGGAAAGCAACAGAGGAAGGAGATACAGGAGGAGAGGTTGTCTGTAGCATGCTGTGAGTGTGTTTGTATGTGTGTGTTCGTGTGTGAGATAGAGAGAGAGAGAGAGAGAGAGAGAGAGAGAGAGAGAGAGAGAGAGAGAGAGGAGAGAGAGAGAGAGAAGAGAGAGAGAGAGAGAGAGAGAGAGAGAGAGAGAGAGAGGGGGAGGGAGGGAGAGAGAGAGAGAGAGAGAGAGAGAGACAGTTTGTTTGTGTATGTGCATATGTGTGATTGTGTGATTGTGTGTGCACGACACGTGTGTGTGTGAAAGCAATGGGGAGGGGCTCTATGTATGACTTTGCATAATATACATTACATTACTACATTTAAATATAAATATACTTACATAAAGCGCAGATGGGGGTTTCTTTGAGAAAGCCCGAGCCTGGATGGAAGTTCAAGCCGCTCTTTGTAATGGTGCTGTATCACACACACACACACACACACACACACACACACAGTTACTTCCCATATTCAGTCTTTTTGACTTAGAAAAAAATATGATATATACGTTTACGTCTACGTTTATCAGTACCAACGCAGCCCAAACAAATGCGTGCACGCATGCAAACAGCCAAGAATTCCACAGCAGGGGACCCCATTAAGGTCAGGACCTTTACAGTAATTTGATGTGTGTGTACTACTCACAGTCTTTCCAGTCCAGTGTAGAGCTCAATGTCCATGTCTCTCAGCATCTGCAGGCCCTTCCAGTTCTCAATGTGTCTGGGGAGGGGGTGGGTAAACAAGACCAGTCACTCAATATGCAGGTGGGCATATGTGTGTGTGTGTGTGTGTGTGTGTGTGTGTGTGTGTGTGTGTGTGTGTGTGTGTGTGTGTGTGTGTGTGGTGTGTGTGTGTGTGCGCGTGCCTTCAGTGTTTGTTTGTGGCAGAAATCATCTGTTTTATGGGGTAGTCCCCAAGCCCTTCAAAGTGACGATGACCCTGTCAGCTAAATGTGACGCGTTGTTAAAGGTTTGAATAACGTCAGACTGCGAGGGGATTCCCCCCCCCGCCTGATTGGATGTAAGATGAAGATGGACGGATGAAACGATAGATAGATGGGAAGATGGAAAGAATATAGATATCTTTGTCGCCTTCGTTGCACTGGTTTGCTTTATAGGTCAGCTAACTTGTATTTAAAAAAAACATAACATCTTTGATTGAGACATTCATTTTATTATATTTGCCCTAACATCATGATCACTATTAAAATTGTGTTTTTAATGTGAGCTGCTGTTACGCCATCAAAGGTACCTATCGATCGATCTGGATAAAACGATAGACGATGGATGGCTGTATGGGTGGAGGGATGGATGGGCAGATAGATGGATGGCTGTATGGGTGGATGGATGGGATGGGCAGATAGATGGATGGCTGTATGG
>NC_082390.1:16547194-16573436 GCF_031168955.1 Gadus macrocephalus
GCCATGTATATTAAATACAACCCAGGAGGATGTGTGTGTGTGGGGGGGGGGGGGGGGGGGGGGCTTTTAAATGATAAATGCTGGCTTTTGCAATCAAATATCTTCCAGACAAAAGCAACAAGCTACAACATCAATGATTTTGTGCTCCCACAGTGTAAGAAGTACATTGTGGATTTGATCTTGGCTGTCTTACACTCCTCCCCCGCACTGACGATCTCCATCATACACCCTCACCCACCAGTGACAAACCTCCCATGGAGAAGAGTTGAAACCATTTATATGGCTTCTGCATTACTCGTTTTTATATGCTCGTGTGTGTTGGTGTGTGTGTGTGTGTGTGTGTGTGTGTGTGTGTGTGTGTGTGTGTGTGTGTGTGTGTGTGTGTGTGTGTGTGTGTGTGTGTGTGTGTGTGTGTTGGTGTGTGTGTGTGTGTGTGTGTTTGTGTGTTGTGTATGCCTGTATGAGTGAAACCAAAGATTAATGAGGTGTTTAACTCATATGTGTGTCTAGGGTAAACACGTACCGTACCATTGAATACTACATGTGCACGTGCGTGCGTCTGTTGTGAGGGTCTGCTATCTGTTCAATGTGATTGTGACAATGTGTGTACCACTATGTGTGGATGACTATGTTTGAGTGAGAGCGACACCAAGAGAGAGAAAGAGAAAGAGCGAGAGAAGGGGGGGGGGGAAAAGAGAAAGAGAGAGGGAACCAGATAGAGCAACAGAGAGGTGACGAGAGACAGCATGGCGAGAGAGAGAAAGAGAGAGAGAGATGGAGAGAGTAAGAGAGAGTGAGACGGAAAGAGAGAGGGATAAGATCGAGCCAGATAGCAAGAGAGAGCGCGTAGGCATGTACGTCCCAAAAATCAGGGGGGGGGGGGGGGGGGGGCGATTAATATTGCATGTCGTCACGTACGCTAAATGGGGAACAGGGGATGAGCCACGGACACGGCGGGCCGCTCTGGGCCACGGCAGAACAAAGTGACTCTAATTGGACCACACTGGTGCTCTGAGCAAGGTAGCGCCGCCGCGTAATGAGAGCAAATTAAAAAACACATTGGAGGGAAAATGAGAAAGCACAAGCTTTTTTAGAAACCCTATGGCTCATAGGGGCAACAGCCATAGAGAGGAGGAGGGAGACGGGGAGAGAGCGACAGAGCGACAGAGAGACAGAGAGAGAGACAGGAAACAGTTATGTGGCACGGTGTGGCGTGGTGCGGTGTGTGTGCGGCATAGTGTGGCGTGGCTTGACTTGGCGTGATGGCGGGGCGTGGTGTGGTTCGGCGTCGCGTGGTGCGGAGGGGTGCGTGTGGTTTGACGTGGCGTTGCATGGCGTGATGGGGTGTGGTGTAGCGCGACGGGGGTGCGGTGCATGTGGCGTTGCGTGTCCTTGCATGGCGTGCCGTGCCGTGGCGTGGAGAGGGGCGTGGTGACGTTTTGCCCGGCGTGGTGAGCGAGGCGGGCGCTATGCCCGTGGAGACAGGGATGCGGAGGCCCGGCGTTCCGCTCGCAGATGGGTACCTCACACAGCAGATGACCGCGCACAGAGAGGACCTACCGCCCCCCCCCCCCCCCCCCGCCCCCACCACCACCACCGCCAACACCACCGCCAACACCCACCACCCACCACCCACCACCCACCAGCCCACACATTAGCATCTGATGCAGAGTATCGAGCGTTGGGCTACGTGCTCGCTGACCGCACTGATAAGGAGCGGCAGGCATCACCAGAACCTCCAGCGTTCTAACAGCCTATGTGCTGTGATATGTATTTTATCGAGTTTCTTAGAGCAAAATGTTATATATGGTAGCAATATATATATATATATATATATATGTGTATATATATCTATACATATATGAGGACTTTGCCAGAGAGAGAGAGAGAGAGAGAGAGAGAGAGAGAGAGATCGATAACAGAAAGTTACTTCTATAAACACAGATATAGAAGATTTATAGATTCATAGACAGAAATATAGATGCTACACACACATAGAGAAGTACACAAACAGACAGGGACAGAACAGGCCAACCGATCCATTACACACCTCCGGAAAAGTACAATACGTTCAGCTTTTTCTGACATCACACTGGAGGTGTGTCTGGCGTTAGTCAGAAGCCCATTTGGACTGTGATGCGTGTGGCTGACAGCCAGGCGAGGCAGCTCTGAATAACGGCGCGCGAGTGGGACCAGTTATTTCCTCGGGACATGCGGGCCATAAGCGGAGCGGTCTCATGGTCACGGCGTGCAGGAGCACGACCGCTACAGCTGAATTAGGACCGACTTTTAAATCGAATTGAAAATGTCACTCTTTTTTTTTTCATCTCCCATCCCCTCAGCCAACAAGTCCAACCATCTCGAGGAGTCAATTTCTCGAAGAAGTTTGGTGGCTGGTGTGACAGCTTTCACTCAGAAAGAGTTCCCCTTGCACCAAGGAAGCACAGTTCCCCGTTGTTGCCTTATGCCATTTCAGAAGATTAAAAAGTGTTTGTGATGTTTGATTGCTACAATGTTTGAGGCCATGGTTTCAAAGGCACACGTAGGTATTAAATAGCCAGATTAATCCTTCAGAGGATGTGCAGCATTCAACCTCCTACCCGCCACCCTGGGATTAATGGTTTTCCATGCGCCCTTCATCCCACCCTTTCAAAAATAGAGACCTTAATACCAACGATTCAACCACGAAGCAAATAGGAAGCTACCTAGCAAATACCTAAACAACCTAGGAAGGAAAAGGTAATAGTCACTAGGAGACAGAGTAGTTCTACAACATAGGGCAGGGATGGGCAACTTTCATGATAAAGAGGGCCACATTTTTCATCATAACCATCGGAGGGCCACATGACTGCACACTTCAACTAAACGTGAGCTGAGAGAAGCTACACAATTTTGAATTTGGTAGATATGATTTCCTGTATTCTGGTGCATTTTGGGGATGGCCACTACCTAAAAAATCATCCAGAATCATAACCTATGTACGGTATGTTAATTGAACCAACATACATTCATTTCATGTTTTCCATGCTCAAACAGCCACATGAATGGTCAGTATTTGTATCAGCAAAGGGCTCACATACATCATCATTCAATGAAGTCAAAAAACTGAAAAACAGTGGCCCAACATTAAGTGCAACAACTCAATGAACTCAAACCCAACAAGCAGTTGTAGTAGTTGTAGTGGCGACTTAAGTGGATATCTTTAATGACTGATATCGCTTCTAAGCAAACTAGACGCATGGGTTTGCCTTCGAATTATATGAATTCTTCTCATCTTTCTTGACCGAGTTTTCTGTAACTCGATCAATTATTATTATTCTTTTTTTTTTATTATGTGCGGGCCTGACTGAGTGAGGACGCGGGCCGCCAGTTGCCCATCCCTGACATAGCGGATTTCATGACTGGCGATTCAAAAATGTTCAACTGCTTGAATTACCCTTTAAAATTCCTGAAATATGTCATAACTTGGCGCATTGAATAAAATGGGATGCGTTGGTAGTGGCATCAAGTGAGAATGGCATTTGAAAAGCTAAATCCTATGCATCTCAATCCTATAGAAAGAGCACCTCAAGAGTTGCACTTGTTTGAGCAGCCATATATCTCCAGGCCCTTTTATGGGGCCTTGTCCAGAGGATGTCCTCTCAGCCAGAGACTCCTGCACACTTAGTTATTTTTTCCTTGCATAAAGAACACGTAATACCTAGTCTGGGAGCCACGGAACCCACGGCAGCAGTGGGTAGTTAAAAAAAGAACCATTTCAATGAAAAAAATAAAAAGTAGCAGTTTTTACAGTGCACTCACACAGGTCACTGAGAACCCCCCTTGAATACCGTGTAAGGTTAGAGTTCGGCCTTGCTTTGTAGTGCAGGGAAATACAGAAAAAAAGATTTAACTTAGGGTCAGTGGCAGGTACATCAGCCATGGCAGACATTGCACATTTCACAGATTGTGTGCTGTTTTGAAGGGCAGGAATACAGGGAGGAGGTAAACAGTGAGGCCTATCTGAGAATGGCCTTGCCGTTTTTTTTATATAGATCAAATACAGATTCTGGAGGTTATATAAATGAATAATTAAATGACTAATAAATACTGGTGTGTTGACACACACACACGCGCACACACACACACACACACACACACACACACACACACACACACACACACACACACACACACACACACACACACACACACACACACACACACACACACACACACACACACACACACACACACGTAGAGGAGGAAGCCATCATATCACCCTCTTGTGGTTAGCATCAAAGACTAGCAAGCGTGAAGAAGGAGAGAGAAATTGACAGAAAGGAAGTGGAAGAGTGGCAAAAGAGACTTGACCTCTTTAATAAGAGTCCCTAACCTTGTTTTGATCCACTTCAATAACTTTGCTCTTTTAATAACAACTTGGCCAAATTAGCATTGAAGCAAAGTTGTGTCTTTCGTAAAGCCAGTGAAACAAAATCACCCTTAGCCCAGTGCGCCAAATCACTAACACTTATTATCGTGAGATTTTATGATGTGTCTTTTTGTAGAGAGGAAAACAACAAAAACCTTAGCAAATGACCTATGGCGACCAGCAGAGAGAAACAGCCTTAAGCTTCTCGGACATCCTATTTGCCTCCACGTTGAGGATACAATGCCATGATCAGTATGCGCCTTAACGGAATGGAAATGTTACATTGACTCAGAGCCTCACAATGCGTTCCCGTCTCCAAGCAAAATTGGAAGGGTTGATGGCAGAGTCTGCACACTTTACACACACACACACACACACACACACAGGAGAATATCATGATATCAATATCATGCGACAGACACACATACAGACACACACAAGCGTTGATGGCAGAGTCTGCACACTTTACAATTGGTTCCTTCATGCTGGTAAAGACGTAGTAGTGTTTGTGTGTGTCTGTGTCTTTGTCTGTGTGTGTGTGTGTGTGTGAGAGAGTATGTGAATGTGTGTGTATTTGTGTGTATGTGAATGTGAATGTGAATGTGAGTGTGTGTGTGTGTGTGTGTGTGTGTGTGTGTGTGTGTGTGTGTGTGTGTGTGTGTGTGTGTGTGTGTGTGTGTGTGCATGTGTGTGTGTGTGTGTGTGTGTTTGTTTGCATGTGAGTGAGTGAGTGAGTGAGAGAGGGAGTTTGCTTTCTGGTGCGTTGGCGTCTGAGTGTGACCTTATAATGTGTGGGCAGAAAAGGAAAGTGATTCACTGCATTTAGTTGTTATGCTCAATGCAATCACTACACAATTGCTCGCATAAAAATATGTGTACATATGTGTGTATCTGTGAGTGAGTGTGTGCGTAGGCTTTGATTGGTCCTATTTTGTTCTCTTCTTTCACCAACCGGACACAGAACTAATACAAATAATCACGATCTATTTTTCTCTATTTATATTCCGGTGAGGACTGATGTTGTGGTTCTCCAACCGCCAAACGCTCTTCTAAAAAGTGCTACGTCAAACATGCAACGCGGTTTGACTCAAATCGACCGATTTAAAAACGGTGACCCTTTAAGTTATCGACAATCTGGTACTGCATTAGTGCATTACTCAGGCTAATATTGACATTAACCATATAGACTTGGGACAGAAATGTTCCAATAGCGTCATTAGTGCAGCTCCGTTCCAGCGCCATTTGTGCTCCATCCATAAAATGATTCATTGGAAGTCCTCTGCCGGGTGCATTAGGAGAAGATGGGGTCATTTCATGTTTATCATGTGCAACACGCTTCCACTGCCAGACAGAGTTACCTCTCTGAGCCTTTTTGTGACTAATGAATCATTTGAGGCAAACCAAAGGTCTCGGGAAAAGAGGAACTTAGGTGTCAAGGTGTCCCAGCTAGCCCAATTAAGTGAAATGTGTATTATGGTCTCTGGAACCCTTTCAATAGATGCATACACATCGACATTAACGCCCGCCCCCTAACACACACACACACACACACACACACACACAGACACACACACACACACACACACACACCTACAGATACACACCTGACATGATGAAGCGTGTCACTTTGACATGGTACAATCTGGCTGCTAATGTTATTGATTTATTTGGCTTCTGAATATTAAGATAAACGCTGAAGCCGCTGATTCATTCTGTTTAAGATCCGGGCCAAAATGATGAGGGAGAGCGAGGAAGATAGAGAGTGATAGAGGGAAAAGAGCGAGAGAAAGAGGGGAAGAGCAAGAGAGAGGATGAGAGAGCTCGGGATGTAGAGAAGCAAATACAAATTTGCATTCACCTTGTTTGATATTGCAGAAGTAATTTGAATTCTTCATAATCTGTGAATAATAATTGAAAGTTCAGAAACAAAACAAAACGAATTGAGTGTATTAAAACGGTAGCTCGCCATTCTTATGAAAGAGGCAGTCAGACAGTGTGTGAGTGTATGTCTGTGTGTGTGTGTGTGTGTGTGTGTGTGTGTGTGTGTGTGTGTGTGTGTGTGTGTGTGTGTGTGTGTGTGTGTGTGTCGTCAAATATAAATGTCATATTTGGGAAAGGGGGGGGGTTACAGGCTAGATACAGGCTTTCAGGATTCAGGCCAGTATCATGAAGCCTTTCCTTCTTCAGAGTTCATATGTATGTGTTCTCAGCGCCACGGAGCTGTCTACCCATGGGGTGCTGATTTCCATTCCATTCCAAACCTTGACTCCACTAAAGGCCCGGCAACTCTTCCACAATCTCTCTCCCTTCCTTCTATTTATCACTCCCCAGACTAATCCAACATTTAAACCATGTCCTCCGAAACGCACGATGTTCCAACCTTGTCCCATATCCCTTGTTTCTTTTAACATTTCTTTCATTGTTTGAATCATGGTTAAAAAATTAATATTATCCTTTCTGGAGGATATAGGCTTCTATGGAACACAATGATGCAAGAAGCCTCCCAGCCCCACAAACCCCCTAAACCAGATCCGGCATGTCCTCTTCATCAGAAAGAGATCAGTGTAAATATAGCAGAGAGTTAGCTGGGCTAAAGAAAGGATAAGCTATTGCCACTACCCCTGTGTAGTTTACCTTTTTCCTGGCAAACTGTCTTTAACAAAGGGATCAATAACAAATCAAGTTTTTTCTTCAAGCGAAAATAATCGATCACCTGTAAGTTTCAGTGATATGTCTCAATAGCCTCCTGCTCTCTCGTTCATTTTGATTCGCGCCTCTGTTGTTGTTGTAAAAAAAGGTAGCGATAGACTACCGCCTGTGTAGCCGTCGTGCAGCCATGACAAAGCTGGGAATGTGTTTTACCGCGATTTACCATGATAAAAGAGAGCTGAAGTGCTTGAAATTTGTAAGGAAGGCATGATTCAAAAACAGAGCTAAAGAGGGATAGGTGGGTGGAGCGGGAGAGGGAGTGAGAAAGAGAAAGAGAGAGCTAGAGAGGGATAGGTTGGTAGAGAGAGAGAGAGAGAGAGAGAGAGAGAGAGAGAGAGAGAGAGAGAGAGAGAGAAGAGACATCTCTCCCTATTTTGTTAAGTGAAGAAAAAAGACTGCACAATATGGAAAATCATAGGACGTTCTTTGCAATCTTCTTCCAAGCCCTGCAAATAATAGGAAGATTGAACTTTTCCCACCTGAGCTAAGAGTCTTGTTTTCATGTAGGGAGTGCGTCCAGCTTACGTGAGGAGACTTTAAAGTGAGTGACGTCTAAAAATAGAATAGTCAGCATCACCTCGAGGTGGGACCTCGATGAGAGCATCTGAGGAACTGATCAAATGCGAGACACAACCCGAAAATATCTGAAAGATTGTCGTTGCACTGATTTAGATGATAGGGGTGTGGGGGGGAGAGAGAGATCTCGGTTGGTTCGCTACAAGGTGGAAAAAAAAAACTGTTCAAAGGCGGGGTTTTAATTTTCAATGAAACACCATCAAACGAGAAATCAGCGGCTCAATAATGACTGAATGCGTGGTGGATCGATATTGATCAGCAGATGTAGCCTAATTCCTGCTCGGCGCATAGACTGCGTTTCGTTGCCGAGCGAACCAAGAAGAATCGCGACGCGAAAGAAACGGCAATATCGTATAAACTACAACAAAATACCGTCCAAAAGCATCCGTCTCGTTCCACCCACTTAGTCAGGCTGATGCGGGACATTGGCGGCAGAAATCTATCGATTTACAGTAGATCCTACTGCAAACTTAGGTGATCGCCTGGCCTACCTCGTGGCCAAAGCCTACTACACTCTCCTGTGACAACTTGTCCACATTTTGCCCTGGATCCTGAGCCTTGTAAGATATGAGTGTAACCAGTAGTTGGGATCCTGCCTGCCGGCTATATGAGGATGAGCAACACGCTGGCTCCAGCCCCTCGGAACTGGGCTGCTGCTGCTGCTGCTGCTGCTGCTGCTGCGCCACACTCTTCCGGGGGGGCAGTAGGCTTCCTGACTTGAATGCAAAGCAGCTGTTGCACAAGGCAGGCAGCTAAATGTCCGCATATTGCTGTCATCACACTTTTAACTGCGGCGGGATTAGAAAGCGTGATGTGTCTGAAAAAATGAGGGGCCCAGATCAGCTTCAATACGTTTTTTTTTCCCCATGATCAAACGGATCACTGACTTCTTCACCTTAACCCCCCCCCCTTACCCGTAGGCCTATACGCAGGTATGGTCATTGATTCAGTGTGTGCATTCACGGCACATTACAAACACCGACTTTATGTTCTAATAATTCACATCGGCGGTCTGGAAAAGCCTCATGTTGGAAGGTTGCGCGCGTTTGCGAATTTTTCAAGGGAACAATTGTGCGCGCCCCCGTGGATGCAGGCTACAGTACGTGGGCTACAATGCACCAACAGGTCTCCCATCCATCCACATAATAATCCCCTCTCGTATAAAGTCTCTGTGTGTGCGTGAGCGTGTGTGTGAGCGCGCGTGTGTGTGTGTGTGTGTGTGTGTGTGTGTGTGTGTGTGTGTGTGTGTGTGTGTGTGTGTGTGTGTGTGTGTGTGTGTGTGTGTGTGTGTGTGTGTGTGTGTGTGTGTGTGTGTGTAGGCCTACTCAGTAATGGGAGCATCTCAGGGGCTTCGTGATATCATAGAACGGTCGTTATAGCAATCCAATGACGTGAGCGAATGCGATGCTGTGATTTGTTCCACCGACAGAACATTATGCTTGAATTGTATTTGCCCTGAATGAATCTTCTGTGCCCTAAAGAAGTCGTCCAGAATGGGATGCAGGTTGAACCACATATAGCCTACAGCAAGCAGGCTAGTAGGCTATTAACAGTGATATTAGTAAATAAATATCCCCTCCTCATCCTGCTTTATAGGTCCAGACTTCCCAAACTCAGAATAAAGGGGTTTATGGAATGACTGTACGGTGATTTCCTGAGTGCTTCTCGGGCAACAGCCTACGCAATAGGACTGTTATATATAGGTGTGAGGATCGCAAACGTCTAAAGCCGTGAGCTCACCTAGGCGTGTGGCCTATACGTGCTGTGTAGGTCGGCCAGTGTGGAGCCCGTTGCGGACCATCGCTTCTCCCATCCATCCATCCCTTTCCACTTCCCTAAATGTTCAAATGACGCAGGGCGGCGTGTTTGGAACATTTTGAAAAACACTGGTGCCTATCTTGTGTCGTGCGCCAGGTGCACACTCCTCACAGCCCGGGATAATTACATTTCGGAAAGTGTTTTTGCTCTTGATTCAAGACGCGTGACAACAGAGGTGGCATTGTGTCAATAATGCCTTTTTATAGGCTTCTTGTTCAAGCCAAGTTCCCCCCGCCCCAAATACAAGAGTGTATAACCCCTTATTCCTTATGTTCTCCAAGGTAGAATCAACTCACGCCAAGCCTGAAGGACACGTTTGGAACTTTGTGAGGGGATGTATGTCGTTATAGCATCTAATGCATTGGCACCGTGGCTAACGTTGATTAAGTTAGTGGAAGGCTGGGTATAGGCGGACATGCTTAAGTAACGTGCAAAACTTGATAAAGGGTGTGCTTTTTTGTGTATATCAACATGGGGAAACAGGACTGCCTGAATTCAATACTTACATGGAGGAGATGTTTTGGCAAAGGTCATCATTGAGCCCCGTGGTATTCCCATTGGTTCCCGTGCTCGGAGAGGACAATAGTGGGAAAAATTTCTCTTCGTTGGATTTGTTACAGTATATCTCGCTGGACGAACAGGTGCACGTCGGTGGACAGTCGAGCATCGAGCTCAGATAGTTCTGAAAAACGCTGAAAAGAAAGAGCAGCCTCCAACAACAATAAATCCTCGGCGGAGACACACAGAAACACACACCAAACAAATCCATGGTTGGTCCGAGTAGGAGTCCCCAAGGTTTCGTCGAATGAAAGATTAGGTTTGCACGGTTGAAACTAATGACGTAGAAATCCTATTTTCTGAGGGTGAAAATGAAATACCCTTAACCAATTGGGTATAATGGGAGCGCGCCGCGCGCCCCAATCCGTCTATCTGTGCGGGAGCGTGTAGGTATGTCAAGATATGTCGATGGGAAAAACCACTGTTGGTCTGTCTCTCAAAATCAAAAAAAAGAGGATTGCGAAAGGAAAAAAATTACTCCGTTGAATCAGAAACGGCCGATCGGTTCATGTAGTTCCGACTGATCATCCCTGCGTCGTTTAGTCATCCCTCCGTCGCCTTCTCTAGCGCGCACTGTTGCTGCTGCTGCTGCCTCGGAGAGGTGCAAGGCTGCCGGATAAGAGACTGGGAACGAGCAAGGGGGAGAGAGAGAGAGAGCGATTGAGAGAGAGAGCGATTGAGAGCGAGAGAGAGAGAGAGAGAGAGAGAGAGAGAGAGAGAGAGAGAAGACCGAGCTCCAAGTCCCACCTACTGGGCAAAGAGGAAATGACACAAGTGCGCGCACACACTGGTGCTCAGAATCCTCATCTTGCGGTGTTTCCGTGTTCTACATATATGCTTCATATAAAATAGGTGTATCGGTCTCAACCGTCCATTCAACGAACCTAAAATACAAGTCTTATGCACTCCCGATTATCAAACACGTCAGCCCGGAAACTACCTCCTCTCGAGCAAATAACAGCCTTTGATGGACATACATTCCTACGTTACTTTACACCTCAAAACCACATTCGGAACCGGGAGGACAGCAGTGGGAGGTGGGAGGTGGGGGGTGGAGGTGATGCTGAGCAGCTGCGCCGTGTGTGTCACAGTCACAGACAACACCTCCAGCAGATAGACAGGTGGCCACAGTCACAGCTGAAGCTTCAGCACCATGGACAGCAGTCACCTGCCACATCCACCGGCCCACACACACACTACACGCAGGCACACACACTACACGCAGGCACACACACACACACACACACACACACACACACACACACACACACACACACACACACACACACACACACACACACACACACACACACAGGAGAATATAATGCGCAAATACAGACACACATACACAAAAAATCCTGGATGCTTATTTGGCCGCCATTTTTACACCTTTCCTGAGCCAACATGTGTCTCCGTCTCCCTCGCCATGTCCCTCCATGGGCTATGCATCATTTCCTCCCCCACCCCCCACCCCCCACCCCTCCATCTCCCACATGGCACGGGGAACGTCCTCGTCCCACAACATCTGTAACAAGGTGCTTACGAACCAACGTTTAGTCGCAAGAGCGGGGCTTTCATTAAGGACAACTCATCGTGGTGCTTTTGTAGTGTAAAATGGGCTAGACAAATAGAATAAAGGGGTTTCCCAATGACATGCACTGGCACACACACACACACAAACACACACACACTAACATACTCAAATGCTCGAAAATAAAAACCGTTCGAGATTACGATTACTCCAAAGAGAGAAACAACGGAGAGGAGAAAATGAGTTTAAAGTGGTCTGGGATCTTTTTTCTATATGTAACAAAGCGAAGCAACAAAGCAAATTGTTTTAGATAAATCTATAAAGGGAGCATTCATCTGCCTCAGCTCATCGGCATGGGTATCCTTGTTTCATCCGCATGTAGAATTATCTACCAAGTACGTTATAATTGTAATGAAGACTGGGGTGGAAGGGGAATGGGGGAGAACAGGGGAGGATTTCAATTTATCTCTATCGTCTCTTCATATTCATCTCTCAAGGCTTGAAATTGCTATTGGCAAAGTCTTGTCCAAGGACTTTTTTTTTATTTATTTTTTTATGAAATACCCTTTCTATTTCTATCTCTCTTGTTGCTACCAGTGTCTGTATATACTGCTAAGCAAGGCCTAGCTAATTGAATGTGTGTACACACACACACACACACACACACACACACACACACACACACACACACACACACACACACACACACACACACACACACACACACACACACACACACACACACACACACACACACACATACACTGACACCTACACACACACACAAACACATACACACTGACACACACACACACACACTGCAAAACATCTGCAGACGCACAATAGGTCCTTTGGCAGCCGGCGTTAAGGTTATTCGTATATTTCTAGCCAGTTCAACTTAAGCGCTGACACCACGGATCTGTGCCTGGCAACAGTGGCCCAAACACACATGCACACACACGCACACATGCACATATTTCCAAAGCGACTTACAATAAGTACATTTGTCAGAAGAAAGAGACAATATATCGCTGTTGGTACAGCAAGTAGGTTCATTCTGCACTTACATTTGAACCCATTCCCTGTGTACAATACAACAATACAACAGTACTATATTTAACTGCCAGGGCGTACAACATACAATACGTTTGTACATCGAGTGTCAACACAAGTAGCTGGACTCAATCGTCACCAACACATTCTGAAACCATTCCTCCATTGAATTGCTTGTAAGGCTAAACACACTCACACCTGGTGGTATAATATGTTCCCTCTAAGGAAACATTTCCTTGATGCAAACTAAATTTAGCACTGCGACACAATCAGAGCATGTGCGCACGGAACACGCACAGCAACAACATGTTGAACAACACACACCATTAGGGCGGAGTGGTGTTTCTTTGCAACTACAATGGCAATTGAACAGTTTACATGTCCTTTGCTTAAAGCAAAAACAAACAAAAGGGCATACAGACAGGGAAGCTGGCTGCCAGTCACAGCGTGAAAAACAAACACTTAAACAGCGGGGAAGACACCGCTACAGTCAGCGGCATGTGTCTCAGCAAGTGAATTAGACGGGAGCAACTGCTGAATATGACAAATTGACTTTTAATTGAGTTTTAGCCACAGTAACTTTGTTATCATCTACAATATATTGTATGCACTTAATGGAGTACCAAGTTTTACCACGACAGTTCAGCTTGTAAGATACTATTGTTTTTGTTTCATTACAACACGCACATTGTCCCTTGAAAACAGTTGGTGGTTGGTATAATACTCGCTATGCTATTGTTTTATCATGAAATACGCTTTCTTCATGTAATAAGCGTTCATATTTTTGGAAAATCGGTCAGCCATTCTGATTGTATTCCATACACGAATGCCATGTATTTGTTTTTTTTTGTTTTTTCTCCATAACCAAATGTGGAGTTCCTCCCCACGAGGCTTGTATTACGATACAGTTGCATCAACCCTGACATTACTTGTCAAGCTACTGCTCACCAGCAGCAATTGAAAACACCAGATAATATGTCAAGAAGAATATATTTCTGGGATTAAAAAGCATAGGGGTTGACTGAAAACCTTTTTATTTTACCATACACAATTATCTCTTACCCCTGCCTTGTAAACTTACAGGCAAAAATAAGGATTTCGGTTAAGTTCGTCAATTTTGCTATTTTTTGCTATTTTACTTCTGTAACTTCATGACATGCACACAATTCTACACCCTTAGAGCTGTCACACACATTAAAACCTATAAGAAATATAGTTGGCTTGTATGATTTGATACAACCTTCGCCAAAACATGTTCAAACCCTTGTTTGAACATCTGGGGAGGAGAGCAAACCACAAGCATTTAAATAACAGGCAACTTGTAAAATAATATCTTTACAAACATAAATACAAAATATCTAACTGCGATAATGATGTTGGCAATGGCGTTGGAAAGGGTTTTGGGGGGGGGGGGGGGGGGGGGAGTTGTGGCAGAAGCGGGGTTGTACCGCCTGCAGCAGACTGGCCCAGGGCTCAGCTGTGCCCTGTGGACTGGGTTCGAGCCACCCTGCATGGCACTTCTTTCACCACAGGCAGAATGCCGAGCAACAACATAACAAGTCTCTCTCTCTCTCTCTCTCTCTCTCTCTCTCTCTCTCTCTCTCTCTCTCTCCTCTCTCTCTCTCTCTCTCTCTCTCTCTCTCTCTCTCTCTCTCTCTCTCTCTCTCTCTCTCTCTCTCTCTCTCCTCTCTCTCTCTCTCTCTCTCTCTCTCTCTCTCTCTCTCTCTCTCTCTCTCTCCACTCACTCGCTCTTCTTTTTGTTTCTTATTCATTCTCACTCCCTGCTTTACTCCCTTCTGTCGCCCTCTCCCTCTTCTAAACACCCAAACCCTTATCTCCTCATCCTTCCTCCGTCATTCTATCCTTTATTTCATCCTCTAACTTGTTCTCTCTCACGCACTTGTGGCCTGCCATTCTTTCTTCATCCTTTCCTTTCCATCTTTCCCTCTCTCTCTCACACCCCTGTCCGATGGCTCGTCATCTTTGTAAGCACAAAGGGCATATCAAAGGAATGTCTGTTTTTTTTTACAGCTTGGTTGAATGTTTTTAGTTAATCAAGAAGCATTTGGGTTTGGGAGTTGTTCTATATTTGAAGACGGGTTATTTCCTTTTGATTTGACCGGAACTTGTCTTTATATGGTGTGTGTGATTCACTGGAAATGGTTGTGGATTGAGGTATGGTGAAGTGGGAAACACTAGCCAACAATTGAACTAGCTGCGTGAAAGGTGTGGTTATAAGTGTACTTTGATTGCATTATATTTACCTAAATTGAAACAATTAAATATATTGCATGCATTTACATTTAATGTTTCTTTTTTCATCACTTTCACGCAGTCCACCTGTATTCATATTAAAATATTAAATAAATGTAATGTTTATTTGAATCGGTATACAAATATACTTTAAGTACGGCAAAAGTCCTTCGATATTGTACGAAACATGAACTAATAGATGCAGACATTAATTGTATTTAAATTAGTACTAAAGCATTCATTTGCAAGTGCATAATCACACTTTTAATTTTGAGTACAGCGAAAGTTCATTCAATGTTCATTTTATTCAGTGTGTGAATGTACTTTGTACTTTAAAGTCCTTGAAGTGCAACTGCCTTTGAAATAATATGGTACATGCTAATACACAGTGACCGTACATATTAATAGTATGGAATTGTGCTTTGTGCATGTCAAAAGCACATTACATTCCCGCTCAACCAACGTATCATTGCATTAATAACCAGTAATTCCTGAAAACTAAATATATACACTACATATTAAATGTACGGTTGCATTCAAGTGGGTCTACCACAAGAACATGCGTCACAAGATGACGCATGTTGTCACCAGCTCTTCTGTGGCCAGCGATGTTCGAGTCTCCCTCAGCCAATCAAATGGTCTCTTTAGAAGTGGGACTGTAGAGTTGGGGTGGGTCACCACAAGGATATCATGGATTTATGACACATATCTAAAACACAAAACAGGAGCAGATCAAAAGGGTTTGTAGAGGTCACGTTAACAAAAACAACTCATTGCGTAAAGTGGTAGAAAATATAAAGCAGGGTTTTTCTGGAAAGGTGCAAACGTGATTTTCCACGGCCATAAATTGATAACCATATGTAACATCCAAACCAAGTTATATTTATATCTATGAAAGAGATGTGGTATGATAGTTTAACCGTGGTCAAAATTATGTATTAAGATTAAGAGGTCCCAGAGTAGTATCAAAATCGGCCTATAGGTACTCAAAGCATTTGCCCCATTTGTTGAGACTATGGAAGAAATTAACCCGACATTTTATGGCAAGCTATGATTATTATTAGGCCTATATATCATATAGATACATTAATGGTGGAAAGTAGCTGATCACTTCTCCCCTATAAGTTAGGTTTAACACGGCGCCAGGGAGTAGGTTCACTCTGTTCCCCTCTTGTGTGCTGCCTCATGCAGGGTTCAAGGGTCAGGATGCACACAGACGTCAAACCTAGGCTGTTTTTTGAAAAATATGCTGACATGCACACACGTACACCATCACTCTGTATGCATAGGGATCAATGTATGTTCAAGGTAAAGCTGTGACCTGGAAAAACATGTTATGTAAATCAAAATTTTATGTAAGTCTGACTTTATCTTATGTAAGGATTGGGTATATAAGGAGGAGGAAAGTAATCATTCGGCAGTGTCTTTGCAAACCTCACTCGGCTTCGTTGTTGCTTGTTCGCGGGTGACAATAAAGTCTTCTGTCATACTTGATCCGGACTCCTTGATTCCTCAAGCTCTCTTAGTTTAGTTGAAGTGATAGAATTCGGTTATTTTCTACCACAAGACCCCAAGTTAATTGTTGACTATGTCTGTGTCTAATGTTGATGTAATTCAACCTTTGTTTTGGTTCAACTCAACCCCTCTCATGGTGTAGGTGTATTTTAAAATTGTCGCACTCAATAATTGACAGTTATTATATTCCAAATAAGTGATTAGAGGCTCCCATAGCTGTATCTTTGTATCTTTGTTTTGTCCGACACAAGAAAGTGCTTAAAACAGATCCTGGCTAGTAAGCCATCGGCAATAGCGCCCACAATCTTTTTATTTTTTTATTCTGCGTTTACATGCCACTGTGCATGCTCACAGTCTTAGAGACTGAGGCACAGATGTTGGCTGCGCTTTGGTAGTGGCATAATTCTGAATTCTGAGTGCGGCGCAACATTTCAATAACTCGGGAGGGTCAGTTTAGGAGAGGGAAGGGGGGGGGGGGTGTAAATGATTGGAACGTAGCCTTTAGGCACACTTCTGCCCTTCATTCCTTGAAAGATATATTAATTCAATTTAGTTTTTTAGTCTGTAAAACTATAGATACGATATTAAGGGCTCTTTCTATTTTTATTCTTCTTATTTTCATGGCAATTATACACTAATTAGAACATAATTTACAGGCAGCCAATGTAGTGATGCCTAAATAGGAGTTATGTGAGATCTACGGACAGTTCAAATTGCGTAGCTTCAACAGTAAGTGAAGTGGACATTGCAGTAATGGTGATGGGAGAAAAGGATGGCATTGATATTACGTTCTAAGTCAGATACTAAGTCAATAGTACTGGTCCAATTTTACTTGAGGGTCAAATATAAACCCAAGATTCATAGAGTTTGGTTTGACCTTGGTGCAAAGGGCCCCAATACACTGAAGAAGGGTAGAAGTAGTATTTTCAGAGCTTTGTCAGAATTCAGTTGGAGAACTTTGTTAAATCCAGTCATTCACAAGGCTCAACAGTTGTGTAGAGTGGCGATGAAGGAATAGTTAAATCCTTCATAGAGGCTGAAAAGTTGTGTATATTGGCTAGGTTACTGAAATTTGTACTGTACTGATAATAATAGCCAAATGTCGTCCGCGTAACATAGGACATGCAACCAAAACGACTGATTAACTGGCCCAAGGGAAGCAGGTTCATAAACCTGTTCATCAATCCTCTGTCCAAAGAGGACAGAGGATTGACCCCATACAACAGCAGAGCAGTTTAGGACAAATAGTTACTCATAGAGACCGACAAAAGGTTTATTTGACAAATATGACACAAACCACTATGTATTTAGTCTGTTGATGGTATGATCAGTGGTATCAAAGGCAGCACCCGAGTCAAGTAAAACCAAGATGGAGTTGTCTCCCCTTATCAGTGTGCACTCTGGACTCTTTGCAGAGCAGATTCAGTTCAGTGCTGTCTTTAAGACAAAAGCCTGAAATAATATTTCCTTCCACATCTTGAAGGAGCTGCAGAGCTAAGAGTTTTTCTAGTACATTGAAAATGAGGGTTTTTTTTGCAATCAGTCCAAAATATGTTCCGAACGTCTTCGATCAGGGCCCAAAAGAAAAAAGGGCTGGAAATTTGCGGTCCGAAATTGATTGATTTATAATAGTGAGTCCACAGGGCCCATGACAGGTAAAACCTCTTTAATATATTTGGAGGGCAAAATATCAAGTTTGCAGGAGTGTAGGTGCATATGTGGTGCACACCCACCCAACAACATACAAACACACTTAGGTGGCTACAACACTCCAACGAGGTGACTTTTAATGGGCTCCTCCAGACAAGGTCACAGGGTGGTGGTGTTGGAGGCCAGTTTATTGTAGAAGTTTGTAAACAATGTGTGTGTGGGAATGGCTGGTTTAACCTAGCCACACTGAATGCTCAGCCTCACCCAGCTCAAGAGTCCAATCACTCTGGCTAGGGCCAGGTCATCATCCACACACACTCCCATGTATATGTATACATTTGTATATATATATATATACATACATACATACATACACGCATACATACGCACATGTATACACAATTGGAGGCCATGTTTACTTGTATTTGCAGTACTATTTGCAAAAATATACATGCCTTGAACAAAAAAACGGCATGTACCGAACCGTCGAGTCTTGGTGTTTCGGTTTCAGTGTTTAACTTTTGTTATATAGTATTTATTTTTTACCTTTGAATTAAGGTTTACAACTGGAACTACTTTTAGTTTAGGGTATAGTGTGGCATGTGGAATGTGATATGCTCCCACCACTGTCCAGTGGGAATTTGTTTTGTCTGAATATGAACAACCATTTAGAGAGAGATAATTGTATTCATATAGGAAAAGCATTTGAAACTCCCAAATAATGTCTCCCACCCATCCATCCACGTAAACAAGTCTTCAAAACAGCCTTATTTGTGGATTGCAGGTTGCCGAGAGAGAAGCAACACACACACACACACACACACACACACACACACACACACACACACACACACACACACACACACACACACACACACACACACACACACACACACACACACACACACACACACACACACACACACACACACCTGTGGTGGAAACAGAGGCAATGACCTTTGAATCAGAGGAGTCACATGACTTTTTGCACCAACATTATTTATTTATCAGATGTGTAATTGTACACGTTTCTTTTTCACTGTTTCGTAACAAACAAGCTAATACTCCATGTTGGCAGCGCAAATAACGAGCACAAGTAGCCATAATAACCATTGACTTTACAGATTTTTTTAAAAACATCTTTAAATGTGTTTTCAAATGGATAAATGATTGCCTAAAATGAACCAATGGTTGTCAAAGAAACAACCTCTCAAAGACGAAGCAAATATTAAGTTGAGTTAATAAAGATTTCAGATAGGAGTTATTTCCATATTTCCAAATATTCCATATGAAAATGCACTGAAAAGAGGACAAATAACATCTACCTGTTCACACATATTTCAGACTATAAGACACACTTACAAATACACACACACACACACAAACACACACAGACACACTCAAAGGAGAAAAGGCGGGGGGGCGAGAGAGTGCAATGATGGGTATTAGGATACTTTGACCACACCACATCTTTGCTTGGTTGCATTAGTAAACTCATTATATTGTATTATGAACTCATGACCTGATCCATAGGGATTCACACCAGCTGCTCATCAATAAAATATGCTTCCCCTTCTAATGTTAACCACAAACCCTCCTGTCGCAGGACGAGAAGAAATCTCCTCAGTGCAGGGCTGCGTTCAACAGCCCATGGGTTTATTCGAGGAATCGGAATAAACCGCAACTGCAGTTCAATGCAAACCCAGAGATAATAATCCATTCCATTTTTCTGTTCCCTTACAAGAGATTAATGACGTTGGTTTATATAGTTGTTGTTGTTTTTTACCTTTGTACGAACACTGGCTTCACCAATATTGACCTCTATCCACTAAAATAAACCTGGCCACGGCACAGGAAATGAAGGGGGGGATTTGATTACATGCTCGTGCCTTCAGGAGTATGTGGTAGGGTTGAGTGTGTTTGCCTGTCCAATCAAAGGCTCCTAGGGTGTCCCCAATTTGAACTCTAAACATTTAGCCTATTTCCTCTGCAGGGCCGCTTTTCATTTGAAAGGTGGTGGTCGAGTAGCTTCACTCTGATATTTCAGCTTATATTATGATTGGTAGTTTAAAAGAAAAAGCTTTCTCAGTGGCTCCCTCCTTCTCCTCTTCTAGTTCAGTTTGGTACAAATAAAACTGACTTGACTCCAGACCTGCAATCCAAACACTCTTCCATATATTGCATGTTTCTTCGTGTTTTATACACCCTACATACTGAACAAAGGTTCCGATCAGGAGCAAACACTTTTGATCATTTGATTGGAGATGACGTCAGCAATACCAAGGACATTGATTTTTGCCGGTCTCGAAAAATGCTTTTGCTCATTTTAAAATGGAACAAGTGGGCAGTTGTGCCATTTCATACAAAATCCAAGTAGATTATAGCCCACACACATGCAATTGATTGGATCAATATTTCAGGGTTTTGATGCAAGCACCGCAAAATCAGATCAATGAAGAAACAGTTGTACAGATGTCTAGATGTATATATGATCATGAGTACCAAGGGACGACAGATCCCGCTAGACTAGGCATGTTTGCTTTTCAATTAATCCAGCACTCAATTGCAGTCCAGGTGCAATTCATCTACTATCAATCTATTTACTAGTCACAATATTAATTCACTGGATCGGCTGAATAAAACTGATAAGGGACAGAAGACAGAAAGGCAGCAACAGGGCAGCAGATTTGATAGTATGGGACGTGAGTACTAATGCACGACAAGGCAACACCACACTAATAATGCGTACAAGCATGATCATAGATGGACCAACCAGCTGCTGTGAGCAGAGGTCAGGGGTCAGTATTGGAGCACAGTGCATTAGCAAGGTAGAATGGTCGTACAATATAAACATATATACTGATGTTCCCCTAAAAGCCTTTCAAATACAGCAACTGGTCTTCAGTGGCTGGGTTATGCCTCATTACATAACACTATGAAAAAAGAGCATCAATTATATCAACAAAAGGACAACAATACTGACATTTTAGACAGCGATAACAGCAAAGATAAACGCAACACTTATTTTAGTTAGAGATATTTCCTTGATTATAAAATATCTGGACATGGAAATTCAAAATGGCCTCCTCAGTTAGCCCTGCCCCAGCACGACAACAACGTTTCCCAGGAAGATTTTTCTATTTGCCTATGGACACTGAAATAGCCATTTGGATTTTCTGCGTACTTTGATATATTATTCAACTTTCCGCATTGCCCATTAATGCAAATATTTATTCAACAGTGTGAATGCTCCCCTTCAGTGGTGCCTGGTAGCCAATAGATTTTGGAGTTGTCCCCCCTTACTCAGACTTAGCTTTACATCACACATCTGTTAGTCTCCTCTGCTTGTGTGTGTGTGTGTGTGTGTGTGTGTGTGTGTGTGTGTGTGTGTGTGTGTGTGTGTGTGTGTGTGTGTGTGTGTGTGTGTGTGTGTGTGTGTGTGTGTGTGTGTGTATGTATGTGTGTGGTGAGCTGGTGTGTGGGTGTGTAGTTGTATGGAAAAATATCATGGCAACGCAGTGTCTTTTGTTGGTCCTATTCTTCATGTAATTGCTCTTTTTCCCTCCATTTTCTCTGCCAATTCCTTCCTCTATCATTTCGGTCTCTCAATCAATCAATGCCATTCATCTCACTTTTTCCTCTATCCTTTGGGCCTTGATCATATTTTGGTTCGTCCCTCTACATAAGGCCATTTGTGTATGTCACTCTATGATTGTTGTTCTTCCCTCTATTTGATCCATCTGTTTGTTGTTACAGTTAAGACGACTGTAAGGGCCAAACATTATTTCAGTTTGGCCCTGTGATTCCTGTTCATCCCTCTATTTAATGTGTGGGTTATTTTATGTGTAGCACCCGGTCTCTCTCCTGGGCCATGTACCCACGGCTCGATCCGGCTCAATTATTCTCTAAATCATAATTGCCAAATGTAGTACTCCTTGTCTGGTTCTCCCTCCAGCGCTGTTTATCACCCACCGCTGCATGCACGGGCATGGTTCTCTCTCTCAAAACACTCCTCTCCCTGTATATGCCTTCTCTCTCTCTCTCTTTGTTGTCATGGTAATCTGGCGCATAATAAAGCTCTACTGCTGAGATCAAATTTTTTTAGTCTCTCTCCTAACCTGTCTTTGAGCAAGGATTGCGTCAACGTCAATGATCATTTCAATGGTGCAAGCTCGCTCTCTCTCTCTCTCTCTCTCTCTCTCTCTCTCTCTCTCTCTCTCTCTCTCTCTCTCTCTCTCTCTCTCTCTCTCTCTCTCTCTCTCTCTCTCTCTCTCTCTCTCTCTCTCTCTCTCTCTCTCTCTCTCTCTCTCTCTCTCTCTCTCTCTCTCTCTCTCTCTCTCTCTCTCTCTGATATTTTCAACTCCACACACTTCACAGACACACACACAGATACACAAACAATGTATTTAATGATGTAAGAGGCATTGGCCTCTTACACGGAGAGGCTTAAAAAAATGCTAATAGAACATAACAGCATATCTGTATATTTCAAAAAGACAGTTGAAATCTTGTTAGGAAGCAGATATGATGGGTGTTCCTGAGTCTAAAAGCTGCTACCCTTTGTGAACCTGTATTACAACATTTTCTCCCAAAGGGTGTTTCAAAACTCATGAGGGATGTGTATCACTGACAGAATGATAGTTACACATGTGCACGTCTATGTGTGTGTGTGTGTGTGTGTGTGTGTGTGTGTGTGTGTGTGTGTGTGTGTGTGTGTGTGTGTGTGTGTGTGTGTGTGTGTGTGTGCGTGCGTGTGTGCGTGTTCATGTGTGCATGCATGTCTGCGTGTATTTGTGTGTGTGTGTGTGTGTGTGTGCGTGTGCATGCATGTCTGTGTGTATTTGTGCGTGTGCGTGTGTGTGTGTGTGTGCGTGTGTGTGTTTGTGCTCATGTGTGCATGCATGTCTTTGTGTGTGTGTCTGTGTGCTGTTTGGGGGGTCTTTGTATCCATCTACCCTTCAACCACAGTCGGGTCAGGGCCACTACATTAACCAGCCATTAGGAATCAATGGTTCATGCATAATGCATTGTGGTCACAGGTACATTAAGATGTCTCGTCATTAACATCATATTGATATGACCTAGATGGGAGAAACCCGAGCATTCGAGCTAATGGGAGAAAAAAATGAAATCCTGTTAAATGCTTTAGAATTTAGTCTTTTTCGATACACAGCTACTGATCTTCTGGTGTTGGCCCTCTTTATTTCAGACATGCAAGTAAAAATGTAAATTCTAAACAAAGCTTGTTTTGTGGACAATGACATACCTTATTCAGATGTGAGACATCAAGAAATGAAGATACTTGAACACTATTATTATTATCATTATTAGTATTTTTATAAATACAGTGAATTGAAAAAATAATGATTGTGTGTTTTTATTATATAAAAAATTATACTTTGAAAGTATGAATTATATTAACATTCAACATGCAGTATCCGTTGAACAATTATTAGTATTGCGTCTTGTTGGAAAGGCCAACGTTATTATTGGTTCCAGTTCCACTATTTTGTAGATAATGTATTTAAACAATTAATTGGATTTTCAAATGAAACATACAAACAAATATGCCAGTGTTTCCTACCACATCGACTTAAGCTTTCAACCAACACTCCTATTATTGAACGCTGCCTCAGACATCAAATAGATGAACGCATCACAAATGAATAATTCACAGGGCAACATGTGTATATAAATGGGATATATATATATGTATATATATATTTGTATTTAATCTGATACATCATAATATTTTAGATCAATATATATCTACATACATCTATCTACCTGTATATACATATATCATCTATATATATGTGTGTGTGTGCATGTGTGCCTGTGTGCGGGGGGAATGCGCATGCTCTTGTGTGTACTCCAATGTGTGTGCCATATCTCGGTTGTCTTGGCAACGTTCCAAATATTCTGAATACTTTGGTAATTAATGTTTGCAGCAGCGCTACATTTGTTCTTCATGTTCAAATCTGCCCAATCTAGTTTGTTAGTTGCAACAGAATACGTATTCCGTGTGAACCGTCTGTCACTCACTGTGGTCGATTCCACCACCGTTAGCTGACTGATTTTGCCAACTGACCTTACCAACAGCGCTTATTCCCCCCCCACACACACACACACATACACACACACACTCATACACAAACACAGAAATTGGTGACCATGACCTCTCACCCAGTCACCATCGATCAGAATCGATAATCTGTTCAACCAGCAATTAGTCAATCAGTTCCTATATTGGAAACAGGAGGAGAGGCTGAGTGCACGCAAGAGAGAGAGAGCATGAGAGAAAGAGAGAGAGAGCATGAGAGTGAGCATCAGAGAGAGAGAGAGAGAGAGCAGGAGTAAGATCAACAGCCATTTTGAGACAAAGGGTCACGCAGAACCAAATATCACAAACAGATAGAGTTCATTAAAACGGAAGGCCGCTTCTTCCTTCTTCCATTTGTTTGTTGATTACTCGGACCAATCAAAACATGATCACACATGAATACACTTTCACACTCGTGAATTCCAAAGAAGAATAGCATTTGAATTAGACGTTGTTTACACATGGCTTTTCCATTACCCTTGCTCACTGTTGCTGGTGAGAACTCCATAAACTCATTCTTCCAGGAGCTCTTCTGCAATCCTCCTATCACTAACCCTGCCTTCAGCCACTGGCACTAGCACCACAACAGTAGGAATCCAATGCAATGTGAAACGGCTATAATTGTTCTTTGACAAAGTACACAGTTGTGTAGTTATCTCTCTTTGTTAAAAATATATCAACATCGATTTTTATTTTCTGCGCCAAGGGTTTTGTGCGGTGGCCAGCAAGGGTTGAAAGAACTGCATATTCAAAACGCTTTGCAAATTTGACTAACACAAACGCATTAATGCTTAAAATAACAGCGGTTCCCTTGACCCTCACTTCCGTTGTGGTGTGGCTTTTAGGTGTGCGTTGTGGCTTTTGCGTTTGAAAATTCCCAAATTGCAGAGCGTTTTTGGTACACAGTTCACAACAACGTCTCAGCCACCGTTCTTTTTTTTTCGTGGGGTATTAAAAAAAATCCTAATCATGCTCCTACTGTGAACCGTTCTCCAAAGACACAACAGAAGGCTGCACAGCTTCCCTCCGCAGCCCGGCTCCAGCAAAGCCATGCAACTCTCTCTCTTCACTTCAAAAGTAAATACGAGAAAATTGACCATGGTTATCATTTCTCGGAGAGAAAGAGTCAACTATTTTTTTTTTCCCCCTCTCTGATGTGGTTTTAAAGTCAGCCCTGGAGAGGCTTGTGGAGAGGAAAGTACAGAAGTGTTTTTGAATGTGTGTATAATTTATCTGGCCGGATGGCCCAGCTGACGGCACAACAGTGAAGGCGGAGCGTGGAGCCAAGCATGGCCTTGAGGGAGGATTTCACACTGAACTGTCTAACCGTACCAAAACCTGGATGGCAAACCTATGCACGTGCACGGAGAGGCATGCGAGAACACACACACACACACACACACACACACACACACACACACACACACACACACACACACACACAACACACACACACACACACACACACACACACACACACACACACACACACACACACACACACACACACACACACCCACCCAGAGTTTGCTTGTGTGCTGCGTGTCATTGCATTAGATTCAGACTTGTTGTCGTGAGAGGTGTAACAAAGGAAACGCGAGTGCGTTTTTGCACGGTGTGTGTATGTGTGTGTTTTGTGTGGCTGTTTGTTTGAATTTGTGCATGTGCGTGCGAGTGTGCTATTCATGCTTGCGCGTGTGGGTGTTTGTGTGTGGGTTGGTGTGTCTGTGACTGTGTGTGTGTGTGTGGGCGCATGCGTGTGTGTGTGTGTGTGTGTGGGTGCGTGAGTGTGTGTTTGTGTGTGAGTGCGTGTGTGTGCGTGTTCAATGTGTATGCATGCGTTCTCAATATGGCTAGGTAAGACTGACAGGGACACTGACTGTCTTAATAGGCGGTACAGAGGAGAGAAAAGGTGTCAGTAGGGGAGAAACCATGACAGAGAGCGAGGGGGAGGACTGTGTCGGTGTGTGCATGCATGTGTCTGTGTGTGCTGTGGCGGGAGCATAGAGAAACACTTTATCCTGCCCTATTATGGCACAAAGAGAGGGTGGAGATGAAGGCATAA